>NW_023339873.1:8133229-8133529 GCF_004916995.1 Morone saxatilis
CTGCGTGTCTTAAATGTTGTCACCAGTTCTCATCAAGACACTAAGTTGCATATGTGTTTTTGAATGGTGTAGTAAACACATCTTTACTGTTTTATAGCAGTATCCAGGAGATCACATGATGATAATTATCCATGCAGCTCTGTGAGGTGCTGTTGAATCAGTCACAGTGACAAGATGCACGTATGAATGAGACTTAGTATGCTGAAACTGTACTGCACGTATGCATACAACATACCGGCCATATGGCAAGTGCACACAGTAGGTGTAGCTGCATTCAGCATGCTAATCCATTTACATCCC
>NW_023339873.1:8133550-8134577 GCF_004916995.1 Morone saxatilis
AGTGTCTGTTTTCCCATCCAAAGTGGTCCTGTTGGAATTCACTCACATTTGCAGTGGTGGTTTTTCAACATCCCTGCTGTGAGTCTAATTATGTACAATTTATGCTTCTATTTGTGGATCTTATTGTGAGACCAGATTCCATATGACACAGTGGGTATCATTTATGCTCTAGTGCTGAAACAACTACTTGATTAATCTGACAGTTTTGATAATCAGTTTATTGTTGAAGGTAATTTATTGTGGGAAAATCCCATTGCACAAACTCATTCCAGCATCTCAGATGTGAGGATTTGCTGCTTTTAGTTGTCTTGTATCATTGTAAATTCAATAGTTATGGGTTTTTGGCCTGTTGGTCAAATTAAATAAGCTTTTTTGAAGTTTTTAATCACTTAAGGCTCTGGTAACTTGTAACATTTGCCAGTCATTATTTTCAACATTTTATAGGCTAATTATTACTTGATCAATCAAAAAAAAAACAATTAATCCATAATGAAATAATAATTAGCTGCAGCCATATATTTCTTTCATATTTTCTGTTGAAGCTCTTTGTTTTCCTGCAGGGGTTTCAGTGAGAGGAGGTTTTGAGAGTAACACTCCACAGGCCTGTCATGGTTTGCTACCTTCTCACACTCCTCCATCTCTGCATCTCCCGCTGTCTTCTAATGTAAGTGTCCATCTTCTCTGTCAGAGCACAGTTGTTTTTGTCAAGGGGTGAAATTGTTTTTCCTCTGAGCTCGTAACAACTAAAAAAATTGTTAGGCACAGGAATATACAGGTGGGTGACAACAGTTCAATATTTCGGGGAATAGGTTCATTGGTTGTCTTTCTGTGAGTTAGATGAGAAGACTGATGCCACTCATGTCTGTGTGTTTGGTACGGAGCTGGGTAGGGTTGGCAATTTAAAAAAAAAAAAATCAAGTTTGGACAAATTTAAACATGCAATTCTTTGATGATTTGATTTGAAAAATGATGTGTTAGCAAGTGAATTGGTGCATTTGTGGCTGTTAGACAGCTGCTTTATATAAAG
>NW_023339873.1:8134677-8140334 GCF_004916995.1 Morone saxatilis
ATAGCCAATGATCTCATTGATGATCTTATGTGCTTATATAGGTCATATAGAGGCATCAATATTAAATTGAGGTGGTTACATAAACAGTTTAAAACTCCTTGTAGTAGGTTTAAGTACCAGCTATGGATGATTTCCAGCAATTTGTCAGCAGTTTGTTGATACTTATTTTTACCAAGTGAAAGTTATGATAGCTGTCAGAACTTCCTGATATCTCAGACTCAGAATAACAACTCAGACGCTGATGTGGATGAGTTGTCTGACTCTTTTTCTCTGAAATAATGTCTGAACAATGAACGAAAGAGGGGTTTAAATCTCATCTCACTCTTAGAAAGAAAGTGCAAATGTGTTTAAATACAGGACATACATACAGGAGAGCTGAGAGGTTAGATGAGAATGAAAATAATATGAACCCTTTAGGACTTTTTGGACAATGTGTTAAAGAGCTCTAAAACAGTTTCAGTTTTTTTTTTTTATCTGTGAGGCCTGGAACTACCCCAGCTGTCTGATAACAGCTGCATGATAAGTTACAACATATTTCATCAGTTGAGGTTACATCATGATGTTACATGAATATACTAATTCAGCCTACATTGGTTGTCTTTGCAGGCATTATAGAAACCTTTGTTGGACGTAAGTATGCTGAATATTTTGTACTAAATCTTTGTTTAATCTCTGGCACTACTGAAATCCAGATGCCTAAAATGCTCATTCTCCTGTTTTCCTCTCTCTTCTTCTCTGTCATTAAACCGCCATTTCTCTCTCTCCCTTGCTTTTATCTCTGTCTGTCTCCCGCTGAAGGGTTTGATGGAGAGCTGGTCGAATGTCAGCGGGAACTATTGTTATATCCGGAGGAATTCTCGCCGGAGTGATACTGCTGTGCATTGTAGCAGTGCTCTGTTACTGTAGACTCCAGGTACCACTGAGTGTGTATGATAATGTGTATGTGCTTCAGTCCTTAAAAAAAGAAAAAATCCTTAACTATTTCAATATAGAGTTTTATCTAAATGAGCTCAGTGATATGGGGATATCATGTTAAATATGTTGTAGTTGAGAAGCTATATTATATGTTGTATAATAGATTATATATAGCTGTATTTGTGTGCATCATATACACTATAAATACACTTTTGCTACCAGCTCGTTCCTTTTAAGCATTTATACAAACAAAAACAGTACTACTAGAGCCAAGAGGTGATTAGCTTAGCCTAGCAGTAAAGGCCTTTGCACATCAAGTCTGAATTTGTTTGTATGTGTTTTTTTAATCCGTCATCCGATTAATTTCGTTACTCACAATACGACACAGACTCATCGCGCAGTGAAGATGATTTTGTGGTCTTCTCACTTGAGAGTTGAAAAAGGAATTGGGTCCAAGTTGCGAAAGAATAGGGAACATTTCACTTGCTGATAAAGGAGCTACTGCTCGCTGCTGTCAATCTGTCTCTCTCTCATTTCCTCCCTTGCTCCTCGAAACTAGTGGTTCCTCTGCAGGCTGTTGCCACTGCATCCTACATTAAGCACTGTGGCTACAAGAGGCAGACCTGTACAAAGAATTATAATGACGGACAAATGTGCGGCAATTTTGGACAAAAAATACGGACCGCAATGGCCAAAGACTGGAAGCAGTGGTTAAAACATCTGCCTACTCCTCTGTATAAAAATCTTTTATCTTGTTTGTTTAAATGTTACACAAACAGAAATGTAAAAATGACCATTAATGGTTTTAGATGGAGTTTGGTTGTGTAACTATCTTTTGAAGAACAACGCCTGGTGGTTACCTGGCAGTCTTACTGGTATGACAGACAAGAGAGTGGTATTAATCCTCTCAAATAATTCTTGGCAAGAAAGCAAATAAGATTAATTCCCACAGTATCAAAATATTCCTTCAATAGCCTTGATCACAATATAATATGTTTTAAAGTACAGTAAGTACTAAACCCTCAACACCCCTCTCTCAATCTCTCTCCCCCCCGGTGTCTTCCTTGTCTACCATCTGCAGTATTACTGCTGTAAGAAGAATGATTCTGAGGTGGACATGGGTTCCGTGGTGGGAGCGGACCCCCTCTCTCACTTTCCCTGCAATGCCTGCAACGCCCTCGCCATGGACGGCGCGGCTATCAGCCCAGTCTCTCTGGATCAACTGGACACGGGTTCTCACCACAACCACTGCCCCACCTGTTCCCCGTACTCCCTCCGCTCTGGACTCACAGACAACATGCGTAACGGAGGAGAGCGGCTGGGCTTCCACACCTACTACGAGAACCCATCTGTCTCTCTACCACTGTCCGCCAACCCGCAGGGCTCCTCCCCTCTGAGTTACTACGGTCCCTCGGACATGTTTCCTCCCCCACCCCGCCCCTACAGCACCCAGGTCTGACCCACACTCACACATATAGAAAACTATTCTGACATACTTGCACACACCTGACATTTACACGTCTAGCACATGCCCTTTTATTGGGGACTAAATTCAGGTGATGGATTACGATACAGCACAGTTACACACACACACACACACACATACACCCACACATTACTGCACACGCTCACTTCTGCCACAGGCTCATTCATCCATGGGAGTGACCCATAAACTGAGCCCATTGACAGAGGCTCTGTGTGGGCAACAAATCCTTGGATCAAGCCCAATGGGAGCTGCATATAGCAGCATAAAGCAGTGTTTTATCAGCAGGGAAACGATGCAGTCATTCAAGTCGCATTTGAAAGTGGGCAGGGACACGTGACCACGCATGTAGTGTGAACACAAACGTGTCCCAAGGCATGCTGAATGACAGCCAAGTCAATTTTCTTGTGTAGGTGCTAAGGATGCAAATTTTAAGCAATTCCCATAAGCCATGTTAATGATCAGTTACCAATTAATCATTAAAAGCTTATGAAATTAGAAAAATGCATATTTTTCCCCCATGAAACCTTATTTTAAACAATTGCTGTGTACAACCCAAATACTTTAGATATTTAAATCATAAGAAAATAGTTTGAGTCATATATTAAATAAAACTAAATAACACAACATAAACCCAAATAGATATTTATTATTAATGTATTATTAGTAATTTTATTATCCATATTCAGTATATTAAACTGTATGCTTGACTTGTCATTTTTTGCATGTTCAGCTAATATGCTAGCATTGACTCTCTAGGTTAAGCTAGCAATTCATTAATTAGAAGTGTAACTGAACACAATCTCTATTATCCCTGTAATTAGCACCAAATTACATAGATATTTTTAGAAAACTTATTAGGATAGCATTAGGAAATGATTTGTCAATTACATTCATAAAATAAACCAAATGTTCTGCTCCTGCTCCACCTGCTGTTATTCACAAATAACAAACAAAATTATAAAGTTAACAGAGTTACAGGACATCAGTTAAATTAGATTAAACAAGGTACTTAAAAATTTATATAACAAGTTAAAAAAAACAGAATTGGCTACCCTAAATTATTGATTAATTATTAGCAGTTTTGACAAACTTCCCAAACACTGGATTTATCTAAAGTGTTTTACAAAGGCAAATCAACTATACTGCTAAATCCATCATATATGTGTTTGGTTTTTTTAGCAACAATGATACATTTTTGCATAACAAAAAATAAGATGAGAGCTGGGAGGTGACATCTGGAGTATTATTGTGTGTTAGCTTTGTCTTTACAGTCTGAAGAATTAATCTGTTTACATAATGCAGAATCTGACAACGACCACCAGTTTCTGTTATTCTCTCCTGCATTGTTTCCCAGCTCTCTGCCTGTGCTGGCGTTAACTGAAAGTTTCACATGCTGAGAAAACCCCCCTCTTCCCTTCCCCTCCAGCTTACTGTACATGAGGGCTAACATTTTTTCTATTAAATTGTTTTGGTTCAGAGGAAAGACATGAAGGAGAAATACAAGTTTTAAAGCTTTTTTTTTTTTTTTTTGAAAAAGTCTAGTTTTAGTCCGCTTAGTTTGCTTGTATTTTCACTTGTGGTTAATTGTAATGAGATTAGACTACTAAAAGGATGGTTGGTTCTGCAGTGTCTTCCATCTAAGTTGATGTATTTAACTTTTTCATGTTTACAGATTGAGATGGGTGAAAATAAAAGAAGCATCTGCTGATTTTAGAGATGTTGTAGGCAGAAATGAGATACTTGGGATCATGTACCATACTTTGTTGATCTTGAAGCTTAAGTTTTGTATCTTATAAGCCATTATATCTGCTATACAGTACAGTAACAAAATGCAGTGTTATTCCACAGTATATGCCTGAATCTATATATTTTTAAGGAGTATTGTAGTTTTTGTGAGGGATGTCAGGGTTTAAGTGTGTTTTACTGAGTTTGTACCAAATGTGAGTTTTCCATACTCTACGATTATTCTTCCATCCTGATATTTCTCTGTATTTCTGCCAGTTATAATACAACAGAGGAACACAGTGAGAAGAGAATGGAAATGTACATTTGAGAGCGGGAAATTCACTTTAAATTAATTTAGCTAAAATATAAAAAATGTTAAAAAATAAAATAATATTTACTACAACAGATGAAAGATTCTTAGTTAAAAGACATATAAAAGATATTTATTCAGTACATTCTCACACCACATTGTTTCCACTGAGCTGTGAGCTTCATTATCACATTTCCTAACTTTCCGCACCTCACATCCCCTTGTTGTCAGAAGTATGTGCTGAATTATATCTGTAAAATGAATTTTTTAAACAAATTTAGATGTCCACTCAGCATTGATGTTCACTGCCACATAGCCAATATACTCACTCAAGAAATGTGGTCCCCATAGTTTGGTGAAAGGGGTTTAGTTTTTGTGTTCACCGGATCTGTGATGACCACAAAGAGCACCATCGTCGTATGAGAACCAACCTGTTATTTTTAGGTTCCTTTTGTTGTTGAAAATTGTATTTTTCAGATTTTTCTGTATGAAACTAGAGTGAGTTTTGGTATAACCTGATACAGTGACAAAAATCCACAGAGTTTCACAAAATGTTCCTTTTTTTGAGGAGGAATAAATGTTTATATCTGCCTGGACTTTTTTTTGGTCTGTCTTCACTTAAAATGACTCAGACAGCACGGGGTGTTGAAATCCCAGTTTCTGGTAAATTAAAATTTGAAAAAGCACAGAGGGACATGAGGAAAACCAAAGACAAAAGTAAAACGAACATTAAAAAAGGGAAATGAAACTTGGAAACTTGGAAACCAATGTGTCATCAGGAAAAGTGAGACATACAAATTAAATGTGATGTTTCAGGAGAAATTGAGAAATAAAAAAATAAATAAAAAATGTTTGTGTCATTCACGGGCGGAGGTGCTGAATCCTCTTTTGTTATTCTGCATTCATGCTTCTATCACTTTACCTGCTGGACCCGTTTGCTCTCCTTTACGGCAGCTCAGCCCATGACAATAATAGACCAACAGGCCTGTGTTCTAAAAACACCCCCAGGGTGAAATATCACAAATACCACATCATTTACTCCTTCCTGATACATCATCACTGTTTAGTCAGCAGTCTAACAGATTCACACAGCATATGTGCCAGCTAGGGTAAGAGTGTGAACAAAAGGAACAGAGGTAAATGGATGAAAATACATCTTCAATAAATTAAAAAGACTGTGGGAGCTAATTATCACCAAATAAATCAGAATCAAGCAGGTAA
>NW_023339873.1:8140434-8151522 GCF_004916995.1 Morone saxatilis
GACAGGTGAGGTGATAAGAAAGGTGAGCACTGTAGTGGGTGTGTCTAAGGCTGTCATTGTTTCACACACATTCTCAGGTGTAATATAAACCCTGCTGAACCTGTTACTGCCTATTTACCTGTGACACAAACTCCTTCACCTGACACTGTGTGTAAGTGGCTCTGACTGCTACTTATTAGGTGTTTTTAGTGTTGCTACTCTTTACCTGCTGGAGTATCTCTCTCTTGTTAGTCACCTTTGGACCATAAAGCAGTTTCTTTGCGTTGCGACAGCTTGGACTTTGTTCTGATATTTCCTGTTCATACTCATGTGCTGGGCCGACAACAATATCTCTCTGAGCTTACTTTACATCTCTAATTCGCTCAAAGAGATACAGACAGTGGGTCCCAACACTGCTGGTAGACTTTTGGGGATTTTCCTGATTTGAAACCTTTAACCTGCAAAGGTGGTGACTGTTTGCGTTTGCGTTCGTGCGAGTGTAAGCGGCACCTGGGGCTGCATATCTGGGCAAGATGATGGAGGAGGTGTCCGTCATGATGGCGTATGATGCCCACGTTATGGAGCAGATGAGCGAAGAGGAGATCCTGGCCTGTCTGGTGGCTGAAACCGGACCTAAATTCACAGTAAGACTCACTGTTGCATGGATGCATTCAGACACATACATACATAATATCACCAGCAAAACCACAAAGACGAAACTAACTATTCATTTGATCTAAAACCATGATTTATAAAGTTACTAAAGGTTTTCTGAAAAGCAATGCTGGATTTATTAATTTTCACTTTTGCACCTAAAGACTTTCAGATACAAGACTTTTCTAAAGTCAGTTAGACTGATCCAATAAACAGAAATAAAATCAAACTTATTGCCTTCTGTGTACAAGGCTTCCTATACTGACTGGCAGCGATAAGAGTATAACAGACACTGTAGCACAAAACACATTCCTCTGCATGACAAATACTATGTGCTTCGAGATAGAAGGAAATGAATTCTGCTCATTTAAGATATTTGTGATATGGAAATTGTCATTTCAGGCTTTAAAAAGAATCCTCCACTCCACTATTATTCCCTTCTGTGTCTTAAAATGATCCTTGCCCATGTGCTCAGCTCAATCATATCTAATTCTTATCCCTATCTTGATCTCTTTTTTTGGGCCTGTTCTTGATTTGTCACGCTTATACAGCATCCGGCACCAGATCTGTTTGGGCGAGATTGCTTTCTCCAGCTCAGTAAAATATGACATTATTGTATTTTATTAGCCTCCACTCTCTCCCCTCAGGTCCCAACCAAGAAAGCTAAACTGAGGGAAAGTCTGCTTCAAATAATGGATGACGAAGAAGACTCCTTGGACAAATACCTGGTCAGAAATTTTTCCTACAAGTCAATGTCTTTGAATGTCAACCTCAACTTTATACCAACTCTGTGACATTTTTGAGACAACAAATTAAATCTGTAAAAGCTATATTTTCCTTTTTTTCTCTCTCTCTCTGGATTTAAAATTACCTGATTTCCGATATTTGTTTTCTGCCATGTGCTGCAAACCCTGATAGATTTTTCTGTGTTTTACAGGAGGAGAACCGTCGGCTTCAGCAGGCCAGCCTCCGTCTGGAGCAGGAGAATGACAACCTTGCCCACAGACTGATCACCAGCAAAATTGCCCTGAGGAACACTCTGGACAAGGTCTACTACATTGCCCTTCACAAGAGGGGGGGAAAGGGTTTAATTTAAAAATGCAAACTTACCTGCGGAAGGTCTCAGAAACTCTCAAATCTAGAAGAGCCTGTCAGGAGACGGCCAAACTGTAACCTTAATAAAACTTCTACATTAGAATAGAAACTCAGCCTGCAGCTACTCTATGCATATGAGCTTAAAATGTCAGCTAGTATTGAATTTCAACCAGCCAGCAGTGCTAAGCATGCAGTCATTTAAAAAGTTTAAAACAAACAATATGATATACACCCTGAAATATCCTGGTGCAGAGATGATCAAAAATATAAATGGTTCTGTAATTTTTATGTTTTCAAGTTTCCTAACTGCCCCAAAAGCCTGAAAAAAGGCTATTTATTTGTTATCACATACAGTAATTTATTAATTTTGTTGTACATGTGATAATCTAATCGTATTTTTAGACTGAAAAATCGTATGAAAATGAATACACATAATTTTCTTGTATTTTATAAGGTCATGCATGCCAGACATACTTTAATGTGTGAGACAGAATTGAAGGCTAAAAGACAATGTTGATTTTAGGCAGAGGACAGAGTGGATGAACTCACTAAAGACCTTCTACAGACCAGACGTCAACTGCAGGCTACAGAAGAGGAGAAGAGAGGGAAAGAGGAGGAAGCTGCAATGGTAAGGTTCTTAATATGTCTGAAGACTTTCTAACATCTGACAGCCATTATAGGTTCAATATGTATGAGTGAAGGATTTCTTCTCTTCCTATAGTTAAAGGAGGTGTTTCGGAGAGAGCTGGAGAAGACTGAGCAGGATGTCAGACGGTCGACAGGTATCATTGCAGACTACAAACAGGTACAGATAGTTTGAGAAATACCTTATTCCTCATAAAGGATGTATATTAATAAAGAATGCGCTGATGCTTAATGATGTTGATGCTCTTCCTTCTACTCAGATCTGCTCTCAGCTGACAAACCGTCTGGAGAGGCAGCAGGCCGCCCACAGAGAAGAGTTGGATTCACTCAAGGTTAGAATAGTGCTCTTCCTGTGGAACTCTGCTGTCATCCTTTTCTACTTTTATCTCTCCTTCTACCTCTGTCAAGCTTCAACTTGAACACCATGTCATAGGAAATAATTTTGAAACCCTCAGCTGCCAACGTTCTCATTATGGTTCATTCTTAACAGCAGGTGTCAGTGGTTTTTAATTGCTGGATGACGATGAAACGTCTTTATTCTATCTCATATTCTCCACCTTTTCAGAGTGCAATGAAGGCTTGCGCACGCTGTCGGCACGTTGTAGAATTAGATGAACCATCACCCACGACTCAGGACACAGCAGCATTAGAAGGCCACGGGATGACTGAACCAGGCCAGAATGAGGGCAGTGAAAGTCCTAGAAAGGCAGAGCTGTGGAGAGACAACCAGGAGAAGGAGTCCCTCAAGGCCCAGATCAGGGAGTTGGAACAGGAGTTGGCCCAGACCAAACTCCAGATGGTGGAGTCCAAGTGCAAGATCCAGGTGAGAGCAGACCCATTAAACCCCTCACACATGTACCACATATATATATTGGAGCATACAGTACACAAACACATTTTGGTAATCCAAGCATGCAATATCCAGGTCAAATCACAGCAGCTAAGGATGCATTGTCACGTACAAGAATGTAAATCAAACTTCAAACACACACAACGAGCAGAGGGTCTGTACTTGTGGGTACAATTCTGGGAATATATTCATTGCCTGGCCCATAATAAAGAAACATATTATATCAACTACCTGCTCAACTTTAACTCAATAAGAGGAGATCAGCTTTAGAAGATATTAATTGAGGTTAGCAACAGTGAAAGTTTTTGGCTATTAGAGCCCATCGATGTGAAGCATCCTCATTAACTGTAGGCCCATAAGAAGTTAGGAAATAGGACAGGATTCCCTGGAGTCTAGACGCTGGTGGGGAAAGAACAGCATCCAAGGACTGATTGGCTTGAAGCACATTATTACTTTTGGTGCTAAAATTAAGTTCTAGAAAAACTTATTAAAATAGTGTTCTGCTTTAAAATGTATTATTCTTCTATCAAGAGAATATTGTATATATTGAATGTATAGGGAATATTGCATTTAATTTCTTCCCATGAAACACTAAGAAACAATACTTAATTGTCTTCAGTTAGCAAATTATTTGAAAGTATGCTTTTATTAGTCAAAATATAAGCACATTTACAATGATGTATGCTTAATGGATTGCCTTAAGTACACTTAAAATAAGCATACTAAAAGTCTATAATAGCCTACTTATAAGTACAATAAATGGAAAATTGTTAAACTTTTAAAAACTTTAAAGTTTAGGGATAAAAGAACATTGACATTATGACTGTGCAAATATGGACTGAAGTTATAAAGTAAAGTTCACATTTTCCCTGCTGAATTTCTCACATATGCCTGTGTTATCCAGGAGCTGGAGCACCAGAGAGGAATCCTGGCCAACGATCTCCAGGAAGCAAAGAACAGCTGGATCAGCAAGGCTTTCACCTCCCTTAGGACCCCCAGTGGAGGGGGGCTTCACAGCATTAGCATACCCAGAGATGGAGCTAGCACAGTGCGATGGAACCTCCACAGTAGGCCCCTCTCTGCATGGAGCACCAAGAAGCTGTCGTGGCCTCACAGAGACAATCGAGAAAATGTCTGATAGCTTGGACTGTGACACAATGGAAGGATGAAACCTCTTATTAATCCTCTTATTAATTCACATTGTTATATGTACAGTATGTATTCAACCCTGTAGCTGCTATTTCTTGAGAATATTTTTTTAAATAGTTGTAAACCACATCTTTGTGCCATGTGACTTTTATGTATATAGTTATTTGTAAATCTCAACTCTATATTAAAGCAAGTATCACGTCAGATTTTTTTTTTTGTGTGTGACGTAAGGAAACCATACTCAGTTACTTGGCGGTTCTTTCTGAAGGAGGTTTTCCTGTGATAAAACCAAATGCGCTGTTCCTCTTTCAGTATGACCACGGCTGCCTTTAAAGTGTCGATCCGCTGCTCAAGCACACAGAGAGAAGAGTTGTCAGCAGTAGACTGTAAAGAAGTTATCTCTGAACTTTGACTTTGCAGAATAGAGCTGACCATTACAGAAACACAGCAACGGAACAATAGTTTAGAGCAGTCAATATATTGCATAAGTGAGGGTTGATTATAGTATTTAGCAATTAACACTAAGCTTTGTAGACAAACTAAACTCTAAATTACTCTAATTACTGGCTGAAGCACTGATAGCTGCAATGGTTGGCAGTGTGTGCGTCACTTTGATTCTTCTCATTTGCGTTCTTGGAGGCCAAGCACTGGACCTGCTGAGGGCAACTGCAACATCAGGGAGTGAGTATCAATCTGTGTGAAAAATAATAATTCTTTTATAGTAATTTTATGAGGGGTTTTTTATGTCACAAAGGCTCTACTGTTGTTTTAAGGGTTTTTGGTGATATTTTAATGTATGTTTTATTGATGAGTAACTAGTAAGCAAGAAAAAATGGGAATTGAACAAATAAGAATAATAAAAACACACAAGCAAGGATATAATGCTAAAACAAAACCTTTACATAGAAGAAAGAAAATACAACAATACAAACATTTTCTGTATTTTATGCTCTGCTCCTCTTGCGCCTGAATGAAAACAACCAGTCATAGCCAAGAAAGATAGTTTAGTGTTGAGTTGTTTTTGTATATGCATGGTGGATTCCTGGAGAACAGCTAACACTAGGAGAAGCCAGAGGAACCAGATTGTATTCACAGATTATGTGTCTCATGTGCTACTGTCAGGATACAGTGAAAACTTCAGTAAATATGACATATTTTTTAATCAAGTCACCCGCTGCAACTTTAAGTGTAATTTCTTCCCTCAGATCCTGCCTTCACTCCCAAGGTGCATTGCTGGTGTCCTAACTATCCGAATGTGACTCTCTGCTCCTGGCCTGAACCCTCTCACGCCCCACTAGTACACTACATCACCACCTACAGGTAAGTCTGAGCAAGAAAACAACTGTCCTCCGCTCGTGTGCTGACCCCAAACCACTGACACCTTTTAGTAAAACAGACTCCAGTTGTCATTAAGTGTCATTGAGGAACTCATTTGTATGTGTGTTAATGTGTTTGTCAGTCAGAGACACAGGCAGACGGTCACCGAGCAGTGCCATCTCATCCAACCTAACTCTTTATCCTCGTCATCCTCATCTCAACGGGTACCAGTTTTATTTACATTTACTGCATTAAACTGCACTATGCTGCACTACACTGTACTGTACTGTACTCTACTGCATCATACTGTACTGTACTGTACTGTACTGTACTGTACTGCATCATACTGTACTGTACTGTACTGTACTGTACTGTACTGTATCTCCAGCTGAAGAGGGGCTTTACAAAACTCACTCAAATCGGATTTTGAAAAAATGAAACTAAGCACATATCATATGTAAAGAATAAAAATAGGTATTTTTTTAGGATTTTATGCTGTAATGTTGTTACAAAACTTTCAAAGCTGGGAAAACCCCTATTCGGTTTTTCTGTTACAGCTGTTATCAACCACAAACCACAGTTTGTCTTGTGATTCTGATGTGAATGACAGTAAGATATGAGAAATAAGCAGCATTGTGCTTGGTTATGCAATGATTATAGAGTTATTCTCAGCATCACTGTTGTCCTGCACATATCTATATTTAAGTATTCAAGTAAATAAGAAATTAAGCTGGCAGTGTGTAAAAACTAGCAAATTACCTACATATCCTGGAGATTTTCTGAATTGAGACATAAAATAGACTGATTTTATGTATATAAAGCTACAAATAATATATATTAGCTTGTATCACATATCATTCTGTTTCTTTGTTTAGCTCTGGCGCTGCCTCCTTCCCAACCTGAACCTTCTCACTGACTACATCATCAATGTCACAGCAGTTTATCCTGGTGGAAGCAGCTCCCATCTTTCAAGTTTCATGATGGAGGATATAGGTGAGAACTGACATTAGAACTAATCCTAAAGGTGAGGAGAGTGACAAATGTAGTAATAATGTAGTGCATACTGTAAAGATCTTTTTTTGTTTTTCTTTCTGTCTGTAGTGAAACCAGATCCTCCCGTAGACGTTCGGGTTTCCCCTCTTAATATCAGGAACCTGTTGGTGGAATGGTTCCCTCCCCCTACGTGGGCTAACCTGGACATCGCCCCCCTAAAGTACCAGATACTGTATCAGTGGGAAAGCCGGGGCACCCCAAAGTCTGTCAATGTAAGAGTAATCTTCATCAGAACTTACACATATACCGATACCACAGACAGAAGTCCAAAATTACCCAAACTGTTTTCGAAAAAGTTTTAAAAAGTCCCTTCATCTGTGGAAGTCTGTGGTAATTAATCATGTAGCTTTTGAGTTTAGTGTTAAATGTAAACATATAAACAACAATACATCTTATAGTGTTTACAGTTACAGTTTTAAGTAACTTACTTTAAAATGACAACTGTTGATTGGTGTTAATTAGTAAGCTTCAGGTATTGGTAGTCTTTTAATTCAACCTTTAAACAGAGCCAGGCTAGCTGCTTTCAGTCTTTCTGCTAAGCTTTAACTCCTGGCTGTAGCTTCATATTTAAAGAACACAGTAAACTTCTAACTATGCCTTTAAACCTATTTATTCAAGTAGAGTCATTGTGTTTTATTTTGAAAATGTAGATGTTCATGCGTGATTAAAGAAAAAATTATCATACATTTTCTCCACCAGCTGGGTCCATTTGAGAGCACCAAGGTTGAGCTGAAGGGACTGACACCAGGAAGACCCTACCTGTTCCAGGTGTGTGCAAAGGAGCTGTTGGGTCTGGGCAAGTGCAGCGACTGGAGTTTACCTGTAAAAATCACCATACCAAGAGCGAAACCGTAGAGGAGACCTCTCACTTCCTGTTTTATTTATTCCTCTCCTTTTAAGCTAGCAGTGAAGTAAAACTGCAAACAGGCAATCATTGTGGTTGCAGCTGCATGAGCAATGCAAGCGATAATTATTGATATTTTGTTTTATTTATAAAGTAATAAATAGATATCTGTACAGTGTACAATAAAACCCCTTCTACTGAATATTGTCTTTTTTGTAATTGTCTTGGTTTGTGTTGGTCTTTGGAGCAACTGATAATATTGTTACCATAATGTATCTGTCTGATTACTTTTTATATGAACAGTTTATCACCTGTTGTGACCTTTTTTAAGACACATTTATCTATTTTATCATTGTGTGGCAGCTCCACATTTGTGTGAAAAATTTGAATAAAAACAAGGCATTTGTATTGAAGCAGTCAGTCGACTACATGCACTACGAGTGGGGTCACAAACTCAGAGTGTCTGACGCCCATAGTGCAGGAAGGAGGTTTCGGGAGGTGCAAATGAAACTTCTCTGGGCTGTACGTGCCGGGACCAGGAATAGCAGAGGAATAATTAGGCCTCTTAGTCCGGCTCTGCATGGAGAATGAGGGCTGGCGCTGGCGGTAAATGTCTGGGTTGATGCTGTTGTATTTTGCTGGTCCGGGGCTCATGGAGAGGTCTTCGGTGGGAGCTCCGACCTTCCTCCGGCCTGAGAAACTGAAGCTGGCACTGGAGGGTTTGTTAGGCACCTGGCAGCCCAGCAGATTAGGAAGACAGTAGCTGGAATGAAAAACAACACATGTATTCAGCTTGTTTTTAGCCTAACCCATCCTACTGAAGATGTAAATCAAAAACAAAACAGGTCACAACTATACACTTTTTTTAAACAGCTAAATGATATCCTAAAAACAATTTGCACCGTAGTTTTTAGCAAACAGGAGTAAATAGTGCATTTATTGGGGCTAGTATATGTGGCATTGACTCAGTGCAGTGCCCATGTTCATTATAATGAAGGAACATACCATTGATGTATTCAGGGAAACAATAGAGCTCTATGGTATGGAGACAATACTTATAATATCACCAGCCTTGTCCTGTACTGTCTCTTCCCTGCTGTCTTCACCTGTTGGGTGCTGGTACCGCATCGACAGAGCGGTATCTGGTGCGGTTGCCGATGGTGTAGGATGGTGGTCTGTGGTGAGCATTGAGAGGCGGAGCCTTCTCTGGGCTGTAGGCCCCTGGCCCTGGAGTCTGGTACAGCTCACCTATGAACACAAATAGAAATTTGTTTTCGAAAGTTTTAATGAAGAGAAAAGAAAGGCCTGAACGTGAAAGTGTATGAAGGAAATAGTCTCTAATCCTCCTCTAATCTTTTGATAGTGTGATGAAGAAAAATCTTTTCTTCACCTGATTATCTGGATGTGTGTGTGTGTGTGCGCTCAAGATGTTTCATTCACCAACTAACAGCGGTGGAGGAAGTACTTGGATATTTTACTTAAATATACTTCAAGGGGATTTTAACAGTTTACGATATAGTCTCAATTTAATACTGATGCCTTTAAATGAACTACAGAAACAAGCAAGACCATCTGTGAGAAGACTGGATATTTTTATATATTCTTAATGTCTCCCATCGGGTCGGCTTCTGTTGGATTCCCCTTGAAATTAATTAATAAGGGTGGTGAAAGCACTACCATTTTGTCCACAGGGACCACCAGAATAAAAATTAAAGTTCTTTGTTGCTGCTTTATGTAAAAGTACTAAGATCAAACTGTAAAAGTACTTGTAAAAGACATAGTAAATAAATAAAAACATTATTTATTTTTTTCCTTTTTATCACCTTTAGTCCCTGTGCGCCTTGCTCTGCCCAAAATGGAGTAGGAGGGGGTTTCCATCCGACCAAACCGGGTGACCTTGGCATCAATGTGGTACCTTGGTCCTGGGCTGGAGTCCACAGACACCACTACAGAAAACACAAACGACTATCCTGTGACACCTTTAGACCTCATAACAGGATGTGAGAGTTACTTAGCATAAGAAAGTTTACAAAACATTAAAGATCCCTGTGAGTAACTCTCAACTCACTGGCACTGCTCAAGCGGCTGTGGAAGGAGTAGGCCGGGCTGCTGGGCTTGGTGAAGTCATGGTTGATGTATCCAACTGTAGGGGGCAGAGCGTAGCGTCCAGGGCCCGGGCCTGACAATGAGAAGAGGAGTAGGAGGAGTGCGGCGATAAAAATGATGCAACAGATTCAACTCCAAGCAGCAGTATAGCACACCCGCCGCTCTCTGGCTCGGGATGTATAGTCTCTGATGATTTCCATATGGAGATCTTTGACTTAATTTCTATGGTTATGCATTTTAACGTTCTCCCTGTGCTTGTTTGGGAATGGATTCTAAACAAAGTAGAAATCTCAAACAAGTGTGGTGCAAAGGCTGTATAATTTCCTAGCAAAAATAGTTCAGCTATAATATAGTCCATGTGGATGCACACACACACACACACACACACAGGCAAACATATTTCTTAAACTGACCTCTTTCTCTAGCAGAGATTATCGGCCGTTTCTTCACCACCTCCTGCATTCTCTGCCAGCCTCTTTCTTCCCCTTTTCTTCTTCTGTCCTCTTCTCTGCCTCTTTGGGTCCTCTGTCACTTCAGACACCTCCTTTTTTGTGTATGTGTGGCTCTCTTCTGGTAATCCGCGGCGTCCTGGGCTAAATTATACATAAGCATGAGGTGAAGAAACCCTATCTTGACCGAGGGCCTGGGTACGCCCCAACCTGCTCTCCACCTCCCTTTCCGCGAGGTCCCCTTGGGACAAAATGTGTACACCACCAAGGCCAAAACGTTGACTCTGTCAAGGCTAAAAAGAGATCGAACAGTGATTGTTTTGGTTAAGAACAAAATCAGCACCGCAGATGCTTCTGTACAGCTAACTGTACAATGAACATAGAGATTTAAAGTGAAAGTGCAACAATAAATATGATAGTATCATGTAGTTCATTTGTCATCCTGTTCCGAAGCATCAGGTTACTTAAACTGAACTGCAGTATGTGTGGTGAACCTCTCAACTACACTATGTATGCTGTAACTAATAGCAGCTCAGCACACATGCTATTAAAAATGAAAGGACTTACACTGATCTTATGTTGCACGTGGATATTCGGCAAGCTCAACATTGCTGTAATAAAAACTATGAACTGGTTAGTGTAAAGATTTAACAAACTTTTTGCTATTCGATAAATATGTTTTAGGTCAGTGGAAGATCTCTAATGACTGCATGCTCAGTGATCAGGAAAGCCCCAATACAGTGCTAGAACTGTAAAAAAGAGCCGTATTGTTGAGGTAAGTATTTGATTTTTTTGCACTAAATTTCATTAGGGAAGGAGAAGTGAAGGCAGAAATACAATATAAAGGGTCAGATAAGTCAAAAGACCCACCCCTGCTCTCCCCTTCTTAGAGAAAGTACATAACCCATGTTCTTTTCTGACCCCGACACCTAATAATTTATGTATAT
>NW_023339873.1:8151541-8171507 GCF_004916995.1 Morone saxatilis
TATGTTAGTTTTTAGTTAGTTTTTTTTTACTGGAGCTTCTTAATGTGCAGACAGGTCAACAAGAGACTGATAATAATGATGAGAATAAATACAAAATATAGTAGATATGAGCTATATTTAATCCACGAAAAGCTGCATCCATGCTCCTGAAAACAGAATAAAAATACAACTTTTTCCGTTCAAACTTCAAAACATAATGTCAGTTTGTGGGATTGTAAGGATTTTGGGACATAAAAAGTAGTTTGCAGCCAACAACAAGTTGAGGAAACAGCACCATATTCCATAGAAGGCTATTTTGACTGCTAGCTAAGCACACAGGCAGCATCTGAAAAGTGTCAACTGTGGCAGAAAAGCCCTAAGGAGAGTTAACTTTGGGCAAATACAAAGATGTTTACTTTCCAGTGTGAGAAACTCAGGTAGAACGTTGCTCTCCCATTTTACTAATTCTACCCTGAAGGTAACTAAAGCCTTTAGAGCAGAGCCATGACTAAGTTAAACCCCACACTGGTTAAATATTAACCACCAGTGGTCACAGTAATAAGACTCTGCTGGGTCACCAGCAGGAGAGGAACCCGTTACACAGGCGGGCACCAACAGGAAACAACCAGTGTCTTAAGTTCCTCCTGATAAAAACTGAGACAATGCAGCAAGCAGTGTGAGACGTGTTTAAGAGACCGAGGACGGAGAGGAAATGCAGCCTGGATTCATTACAGAAAGCTTTTTACCGCCCTCTCCAAAGTTTTCATTTCTGATTGTCTGTTTGTCTTCAGGAGCTCGTTCAGAAATTCCAATGAAAAGTGTTGGAACGTTAGGCCACAGGCCAAGGAAGAACTAATTATATTTAGGAGCAGATAGCGCCACCATGTGGCCAGTGTTTTTATGTGTTTGCTCCTACATGCTAAACACCCATTTCCATCTGTGAGTGTTTTGCAAGATATCCCACCCTTGCAATGAATGTTAAATAAATTTGGTAAGCAAATTTAGATGGCATGTGAGTACAATCTGATGAAAACTTGATTATTCTGACTCACTTGACATTTATATATTTTGCACATTATATCCCTAAACTGGAGTTTGTGTATTTTAGATATGTAAGGATTTGTGGCCTTCACCTACAGTACCTCCAAGGTGCATGGAGAAGGGAGAAAAAGTAATATGGGGACCTTTATTGTATGTCATGCCTTCTCCTTGTTTCTTGTCATCTATAATGAAGGCATAAAAATTTCCCCTAATAAACTAAAATAAATAACAGATTTAGAGGATTATGCAGCCTCAGCGGAGCCCCTGAGCGTGTTCTAGTTTGGCCTTAATCTTCTGTTGTGCTCACTTTTCCACCTGATGTTGACTGCTAAAGTGTGTTCAAAACACCACAAAGCAGGAATAACAAGCATAAAAATATATATATGGAAAAATATATCAAGATCACTGCTGGTGTATGTTGAAACTTTAGCAATAAAAAAGCCATTTATTTTCCTATATGATACTGTTAATGTAGGTGAACTGCAACTTTGTCCTAATGGTTAAATTTTGAATCTCATACTAACATTAACTAAAGATAAAGAAAACCGAAGGCAGCAAATTACTGACCAGATGTTCCGTTTCTTTCCTTCTTTGAGGAGAAACTGATAGTGTCGCTATAAGTCACACAATTTATTCCATGCATATCTGCTTATTTTGAGGGTCACATGAAAAGAAAATTTAATTTTGTATTCATATTATGACACGTGGATACATTTCTGTTTTAAACTATTTCAGTTCAAACAATCCCCGCAGGAAATCATGTTGAGAAGTAAGTCATACTGTCCGAAAAGAACAGGAGGAGCAAATTTTTGACAGTGTCTGCTTTGCTGCTGTAGTGTGCACACAACTCATTTCCAAACCCTGTGTTTTCTGACAACATTTTTATAGAACAACATTAGAGATTGATAAACAACTTCAGTCATTGATATTTCTTTACTAACTAAACATAACTTAAGAAATAAAACATAACTTTATACAGTTTTAAATATGCTGGTACAATTCAGTACAAAAATAAAGGCAGTGAAACGTCTCCATACACAAACACCATCATGTCATCAGTCACATACTGTCGCTCAGAAACACATGAACGCTGGGTGAACCAGTTTGGCACATTATCCATTTATATAACAAAGCATGAATTAGAAAATACTGTATGATAATTTGATACTTTTTCTTTTTACATCAGGAGCACAGTGTCCATGGACTCCGAACAGCCACTAGATGGTGCTTTGGATCCACAGGAGAAACTCAAAAAAAGGTCACAGAATACTTTTAGATGCTCGGGGCAACACTTCTAGTTAGTTTGAATCTGTATTGATCACCTCTGTGCACATTTAGAGCAGGTACATGACAAATGTCTTTACTGATGCCCAAGTTATTCATGCTACAACGTCCTTTGAGAAAGCAGAATAGTCCGCATGGTCACTTTCTAATAATGATACCAGGATGTCCATGGCAAATCCACCTTTCAGTTCCTCCCAGTTGCACCTTTTCAGACAAAAAAAATTGCTCATGTCAACTGGAAAAGACGCCTAAAAGAGGATAATCTCACAGCTTCTCGTTGGATGTCCTTTCTCTCCGGCCACAGCTGGTATTCGCACAAAATGTCCAGAGCAAAATGTCCTATAATTCCCATATAAGAATACAATCTCTCTTTCTCAAACACACACATATACAAAAACACACTCACTCAGTTCTTTTCTGTTGTTTTCTGCTTGAAAAGCCAGCGTGTGCTAGGATTTATCCCCTTGGAGAACCTGAATTAAAAGACAAAATCTGTTACGAATCAGCATTTTTTATAAAACAAACCGTCTTCACTTTGAGTGTGTATCCTTTTGTTGCGGCACATCTTTGAATGCATGTCTGTAAATAGATTTGAATACATATGTGTGTCCCTGCATTAGTGATGCTTACCTACCTGGTTGCGAGCTTTGTGGGATTTCTGCATCAGCACTCTCCACTGGTCGTACAGCTTCATGGACATGCTGCTGCAGCCGTAGGCGTGTTTCCGCACCCAGCCAAAGAACTGCTTCAGCTCCCTGCGCAGGGTGGAGTTGGAGTCCCCGCTGGACTTTGAGTCACAGGAGCCCGACATCAACCGCTCTGTAAGAAGGGGAGAGAAGGAGGGAGAGAAAGAAACTGGAGTTAGACTAGCTTTGGTGTTGTGGTGGAAGAAGTACTCAAGTAAAACTACTGCAGTAAAATAGCCCCTGTAATTATATATTATTATATATGACATTATTAGATTGTTAATACTGATGTATCAATGGGTAAGTACAATTTTACTGCTTTAGCTGTCGAGGTGGAGCTAGTTCAACTTTATAGGCACTTAGGTGGTCCAGTGGTTTCCAGCCTAGGGGTCGGGTCACGTCATAAATTTGAAGGGTCACAAGGTGATTGATGGAGTGGGAGAACAAAACAAAGTTCTGCTACACACATTTTTGTGAAATATTGGTCTGCTGAATGTGTAAATAAGCAACTGTTTGCTAACAAGTTATCAACTTAAAAGATGGTGATATGTTGTTTTCACAACTTGTTTCTGCTGCCGCCAAGTGGCCAAATAATCAGGTATTGCAAGTTTAAGTGCACTTAGTTACACTAAAAAATTAAACATTGTGCAGGATGTATTTGTAGTGTGTGTGTGTGCCAGTGTTAGATACACTACAAGCCATGAAAAGTTCAGGCTCATCAGTCTGGTACATTTTCCAAAATTCCTGTCTTTAATGGGAAACCCAAATTCATTTTTTTTCATCTCATGTTTTATTTTCATAGTTGTGGTCATTATTCTAATCAGTTCTGACACCATTTTATTCTGCAATTTCATTGTTAAGTCTGGGGAGGCTACTGCAGGTAGCCACAATTTTATTGCATCCAGTAGGGCAAGCAGCACGACTTAAATTGTGTTCAGTCTCCCTTATTGATCTTTTTTATCAGTTTTTTTTAATCCCTTTGTATAGCAACAAAAACATTACATAATTATAGTCTGGTTTGATTTTGTAATGTTTGGTTTGGCAATAATTAGATTTGGTTTGGCTGTGGATTTTGATTTGATTTGATCTGATTCGATTTGATGTGATTTAACCAATGCACCCGCCAAAAAAATAAAACTGCCAATACAATACAAAACAGGCTGGGAGAAGGGTAAAGAAGGGTAAAACAGCACCAGTGTGTTCTTCTATGAGGCAGCCAGTTTCCAGCAGTGGGAGAGAACTGTGGGACGTGTGGTACGCCATGATATAAAACAAATTCTAGGAGTACAAATTGCCTCTTAAAATGGACCAAAAGGCTCACAAAAACTGAGATCAAGAAGAAAAAATGCCTTCTGAGTAAATTTAGTCCAGTGAGTGTGTGTGTGCTCACCACTGTGGGGTGTGGATGCAGCTGTAGGATGGCTCCACTCACTCCAGATCCCAGCTTTGCGAGAGCCGTAGATGCCCACGGGGTTACAGCGAACCTGGAGAAAATACAAGATTATGAACACAGGCCAAATCTGAAGCACAATTATATACACTTCAACACATGGTACACACACACACCGTACCATACCTGGACAAAGTACACTGTTCCAGGTCTCAGTCCAGCCAGTCTACAAGATGTCTGATTCCCAACGTCATCCATCACCTACATTAGAAAAAAACACAGAAGAGTTGAGTGCTGGAGGTCTGACCGCAGTATTAAATACCAATGGGCATAAACTAAAACACAGGGCAGAGTCAAGATGTAGAAAACACAACCACAAACCATGTACAGACCTAAACATGCATGCACACCACATTGTTTAGTGGCTCCTGATCAGCATGTTTATGAAAATATTTTCATGTAATCGTGCCTGCTGGGTAAAATCTGCTCTCTATTACGAATGACAGAGCTGGATATGCTGAGAAACACACACAGGAGCGTGCACAGGTACTCCTACAAATAAAGAGACAGATGGCAAAAATAAAGACAGGCTAATAGATAGAGAGAAAGAAACGGCCACACGCTGCAGTTAATAATGTCTAATAGTCCCCACTTTCTCTCTGGCATTCAGTCTGTAAACACTTGTTAAGAGCGGCTACAACAGAAAACAGAACATGGAAATTACAGGCATCAGAGGGCTAATGATGTGACGTGGGGAAGCCAAAACGCTGAGCGTCTTTACAGCCATATTGAAGACATTAACAGCTGAGATGTATCCCTCCATTCCTCAGCATGACCTCATGATTAGGGCCGGTTCAGAGGGAAACAGCGTTTTGTTTTCACCACCAAACCCTTAAAGCCGCTTGGATTTAAGTCTCCTCTCTCCTCCTTCAAAACGGTCTCATCCCTCCGCCGCCTCCTCTCCACTCCCCTTCTTTTCTTTTTCCACTTTGCGAGCAAAGACTTGCTTATTTTACATCTGTGTAATTCCCCCTTAATTACTAGAGAATCTTCACTCGTACCCAGAGGACTCATATGAATTCTGGGAAGCACCATCTGCACGGCTGAAGGTTTTACACTGTATTTTTCATTCATTAAAAGTTTGAACAAAGGTATACACAGTGGCTCTGGCCTGTGTTTTTTTCTCCTGAGCAAAACCTGACTCCTAGATTTATGAGTGATGAAAGTTTTCGAACGGCCCAACTATTAACTCATCTGGCAGAGCAGGCCTCAATCATACTAGATTAGAGGTGATTACAGCATTAGGATGAGAAACAGCTGGGGCAGTCCTGCAGTGATATATCTGTTTGTATGTAAGAGAACAAGAGAACAGATTTATGTCCTTATAACTGTGTGTCCTTGTCCTTTACCTTCCAGTCTTGGCTGTCCTCCAGTCTGTAGCGGATCTGGTATTTGGCCTGAAACAGGAAGTCCTTGAGAGCGGGTGGGGCCTCCCAGCGAACACTCAGTTGATCCTCTAACTGCCCGACACGACTGACAGTCACACCTGATGGAGGGTCCGTGGTCACTGGAGGAAGAGGAGATGAAGAAGGTTATTATATAATAAGATCTCAACAAGAGCTGAAACAATGAAGATATGCCAAAAATCAACTGGTTCCAACTTCTCAAATGTAAATATTTACTAGCTTCCTCAGTCTTCTGGGATAGTAAACCTAATAAATTAGAGTTTTTGACTGTTACGCATCACTTTGAAGACTATTACTATTTTCTAACAAGTCAGACCCAGAATGAACCTAAACGGATCTGTAATAAAGAAAAATCACTTGTATGAGGAAACTGAACACTGATCAGTGACATTAGGGCTGCAAATATCATTATTGTCATGATTGATTACACATTATCACCATTTAAAGCTGTTTTGGCCAACATGTTAGCAAAGATGCTTATTTACACACCAAGAAACATAATCATTCATTTGGAGTCGTGTCACTGTCCTCCTGCCAAATGTTAGTCCAACATTCCCTTTTTAGCTCTGTTTTTGGTCTCTACCAACTCCTGAGGGAAATATCTGGCTCTTTAGCGGCTCGACGCTCCACTATGCTCATCAGATAGTCACTAACACACAGTAATTTGAACAATCGTTAAAATAAAAATATTAATTAGAGCCGTTTTAAGGATTTAATAAATGTCTTTAAAAAGATTAGAGTGTATATGTTGCCAAACAACCTGCTGGATTTCTATTGATTCTTGAGGAAAGCTGTGGTTTGTTGCGTGACTATAATGTCATAATCAGCGCAAAATCTCAAATGTACAAACACTGATTTCACAAGAGGCACAAACTGGGGTATTTTTTAATTTATTGCACCCATTAGCAAGTATATTTCTATCCTAAGAACTTAATGATAAACTTCTGGTGGACAGATGGCCCATATTATCATTTTTAGCCAAATATCCTTCGCTTGGGGGCTTCTTTCTACATTTTAGAGTAATGTTTGCGGGGTCAAGAAAATCCATTCAATTCAAATTTAAAGCGGTAGGAGTGATGTCTTTATGTGTAACAGCACATTGAAGGATTGTTCAGCGTTGGCGGAGGTTTGTGGTCTCTGAGTGCCTCCTAGTTTCTGAAGAGTTGACTTGTGTGAGCTGTAAGAGGCTTTTTCATCTGACAACGATTATCTTTTCGACAAACAAACATATGGTGACAGACCATTATTTTAACTTTCCTCGCGTTTTGTTTTGGGCTTTTGAGATTGTTTCAATATCAACTTCAGTTCCTTTTCATAATGTCATCCCTTAGCAATAAACAAACAAGACAACCCAGGGGAAAGAAGAAGACTGGAAAGATTCAGTGGAGGGGAAAAAGTGGGAGTTGACACGAGAGTTTCAGAGGATTAGTTTCTGGTCACCAGTGTTCGGAGGAACCGGAGTCTCTCGCTCAACTAACTTGTGTTACTTCAGGTGCGTCAGTTTGTACTAATGGTTGATTTAAAAAGCGTAAATGCAACGGTGGAACGCACAATCATCCGTCTTAACACAAAAATGGAGAGTAAATTATTCCTTAATCACAAGCCCAAACCAAAGATATATTCAGACACTAGGATAAATGACTTATTGTAAAATTATTACCTCACCACCTCTGGACTTTTTTCAAATGGTATGTATAATAGAGGACAAAGTTATTTGACAAGTACAAGTGTTGTTTCTATACATTACATGCATTTGCCGATGAAAGTCAATGAGACCTGACAGTTTACAGATTAATCATCGTTGTGTCATTCCTAAACACATCCTCATCTCAGCGTCAGACACCAATACAAGTTGCCTCTAGTCTCTCAGATCAGAGGGTTCCCTGTGACTAAGGAATGCAGAGAAGACTGTAGGTGTTTCCGCCTCGCCTTCATAACTGATTAGACATGACCGTAGACGCGAGTGACTCACAGCAGCTCGGCGCAGGTGTGGTTGCTGTGTTTTATGACCTTCTGCTGTTGTGGAAACTTTCATGAAAAAAATGGCCAGGGCAACCTGAGAGAAACAAAAACGCACACACAAGTCCAGAAACCGCCTACGCTCTGCCTGCCTCTCTGTTTCTATATGGTTACCAGGCCCTGCCCTGCCCCCAGGGTGTGTAAACAGGTGTGTGTGCGCATACATTAGGGAACGGAAAAGGATTATAGTTTGATGGACGCTTGTTTCCTCGCCAGTGACGCCTTCACCTCTGAAACTCTATATGGTTTTCTCTCGGTACATTTCCCAGGCACCGTTCGGAGGGTGTTAGGAGTGAACCAGGTGAAGAGCTCCAAGCTAATCAGGTTGTATTATTTCAGGTCCAAGTCTTAAAGCCTCAAAGCCCAAACTCCTCGGGCCTCGGGGGTCTGCAGCCGGCTTGGAGATGGGATTAGGTTTGAGGATCAGTCTGGAACATTCCAACTCTACATTAAAGGGGGTTAGCGAGTGTTTTCTGTGTGTGTTTCTTGTGTGTGTGTCCAGTGAGCATGAGTAAAGAGAAAATGAGCTCATCAAAAGAGAGGGCGTTTCCATTCGTCACACCTACGCCTGTCCAGGTGCGTGCATGCAAGTGTGTATGAGTGTGTGAGTGTTTTTTAGCGGATAATGAGGAAAGAGAAGAATCTGGTGTTGTTGCATGCTCCGTTTGCTTAAACCGCACTAAGCTAGACAAGGAACCACATAACAAAGCTTTAAAAGGGAACACCGCTCAGTTCCTATCAGCGTGAAGCTGGATGAAGACTTGTGAACAACTTTCTCCAAAAGCAAGAAGCCACAGAAGTCAAGCCAATGTCCTGTCTGTAGGAATATAAGAGATTTATTTATAAAGTGAAGTGATGCTCTTCTTCAGCATTTTATGGACAGCCCATTCGAGGCTAAAGCTAAAGTCATTCATGGTTCACAACCTGTGGGTCACAAGATAAATCTTATGGGTCTTGAGATAATAAATAGGAGTAGGAATGAACCGCTTGACTGTTTTTCAACCAACAGGGATCCTTGAGTGGGTTGTAGGAATTCCCGAGCAGAAGGAAAAATTTTTGGAAGTTGGAACAACAAGGGAAGAAATGGGGTTTTTCTGATTGAGTGCAATTTATAGTGATCCCAGTTTGAAAACATAAGACTATATTCTCTCAGTTTGGGGTCCATGGTCTAATGTGTATGTATTGTGGGGGTTCCTTGGCATGAAAATGTTTGGAAACCCCTGGCTTGACTTACAGTTTTTACTTGGCCTGTCACAATAATTACGTTATCGACTTATCGTATGATAAATGGACATGACCTCGAGAATCCATTTTATTTACTGTTTTGGTTTGTTTTAGTTATTTAGGATATATTAATATTTTTATATATATTCCAATTCCATTTTCTGAATATTCTCAAGAAATAAAAATGAATTGCTCTTTGAAAGGGTGTACTCGAATTATAATGTTAATCGTTATATCAGTGGCATAAAATGGTCTTAAAATGACAATAATATCACTTATCACAATTATTTCTGGTAACTATTATTATTATTGTAACCCTTGTTTCCCCATTCAAGGTTATTAAATATTTTTTCCACACTGCCTGACAGTATCACATATACTGAAGCTTGTTCCAGCTGGAAAGAATATTCAAAACCAAGACAATATTGTTCTTCATTTTATACACGTTACCCCAAAATGCAGCTTTGATATACTTGGTATCTTTAAAGCCTTTGGGATCTAGTTCTATAAAAAATACATTGAATCTGCTGCACAAAATGATGTGTATGTTTTCATAATTTAAGAGCTTAGAATAAAGACAGGAAACGGGGACACAGCTAGCCTGGCTCTGTGAAGACTTGAAGTCACTGCTGCTGGCCAAGAAAATGTCTGGCACATAACCCCCCCACCGTAAAACCACAAATTGTTGCTGTCACGCCAACGTTTTTTCTATGGATTAAACAAACAAGATACAACGTGTTAATTAATATGCTTTTGAGGTGCTGGAAGGCATATATTTATGATTTGTCAAGTTGTTAACCCTTGATTAGTCTTAATGCTAAGCTAAGCTAACTATCATCTAAGTCTTGGGAAGAAAAGAAATAAGCGCGTTTTTCAAAATGTCTGACTGTGCCTTTAAATGAAGTAATCTTTGATTGTGACTTTCATTGTTTTCTTTTTATTTGCTTCATTCTTCCTTTAACAACACTAAAAAGTGAACTACTTACAGGTTGTAGACACAACCTGTGACGAGGGGGCGCAGGTAGATACTGCTTTGTCTTTTCAAGGGTCCCAAGCCTTAAAGGCTGGTATCCACTGTCCTAGACCACAACCTGAGGGCTCACTGACATTGGGATCTAAGCTCTAAAATACAGCAGTTCAAGAAAGCGGGTCAAAGTTCACTCCTTCTCACACTCACCCACGTCTAGGATGTCGAGGGTGATGACATCAGAGGTAGCCTGGCCGAGCTGATTGGAGGCCTCCACCCAGATCTCATAGGGCGTGAAGAGGTGCAGGTCCCGAGTGATGCTGCAGGAGTACGGCTGCGAATGAGTGTAATCCTCACACTCCTTCTCCTTACCGTACCATCTGGGAGGAAAAACAGAAAGTACTGAAATAACTCTGGACAGTATCAATATCCTCGAATAATACATGTGATATATAATTTATTGTATAATGTGTTACTGGTTAAGAGTTTATCTGGATCTTGTGGTTTTATTAAGTCCTTATTTACAGTAATCTTGCTGCAGTAAGACATTTCAATGCAGTTAGTGTGCCTGTGGGCACTGCACGTCGAGTCATTTCACTTTTGGTGTTTTTATATAGTTGATTTAACAATTAAAGATTTGAATAGAGCTTACAACCCATCTGAAACTCATTTTTGAAAATGTATCATTCCCAGATGAAAACCTGTTTCTCCTAATTCTCGTGAAATTTGACTTTTCTGAAAGGGTTTCACCTTCTGGCAAGCACTGATGTTATTCCTCCTTAAAATACGTTCTGCCAAAGAGATAAGGTATTTTGTGCTGTTTCCAGCTCTGTTTAACTTGCTGCTGGGGCTTTTTTAGAGGCATATGAAAACTCACAAAAAATGTAGATTTTAACTGAGAACATTCGCAATAAGGCTACCAAGTTGGATGCTTCATCCATCTGAATCTAAGGCTTGTTTTACTTGGTTTTCACTCCCTTTGTTTCCTACATGTTTCTACATGTTGTAATTTTCCGAATAGGTTAGGCTACTCAGAAATGTTATCAATTGCCCATTCGCTGAAGGTCTCCTCACCCAATTGGCCAATCATAGCTTAGCATGGCAAGCTTGTGAAACTTTGGATTTCTCCACATGTTGAAACAATGTTCATGGATCTGCAGTAAGAGTAACACACATCTAAAACCAAAATGCAAGATATAAAGTCATGGCAAGCACATCCACTGATGCATCCTGGATGCTACTATATCAGAGATAAGGTTAATGTTAGCATATCTATCCTGCTTTGTTGGATTCTGGGAAGTTTATCCTCCAGCAACCACAGCTAAACATGTCACCCAAGATAGCGTTACATAAATATATATTGATGGTGTAAATGCTAAAAAGTTAGAAATATTTAAATGGATTTATGGATTTCTATCCTCAAAATCAGTCATTATTCGAAAGAGGAAGTTGTACTAATTACAGCGGTATGTGTGTGTTTGGGTCAAATAGCGTCAATTTTGTTCTAAAGGTTTATGTTTAATTCCCAAGAAAAGTTGATTTTCAGATACCGTTGTGAATGGAATGACCTGAGCATACCTGAGTTTGTACTTGAGAGTGTACTGTGTGCTAATGTTGGTCTCTCCTTTTCCTCCTGGAGCCCAGCTGCAAGTCAGGTCTTTGGTGTTCCTGGACCAGCAGGTCAGATTGACCGGCTTCTCTGGAGGCACTGGGACAGAAAGAGAGAAACAGAGAGAGAGAGAGAGAGAGAGAGAGAGAGACATGGGTGAAGAGAAGGGAGATTAGAACAGAGGGAAGGTAGAGAAAGTAAGGAGAAGGGAAGATGTGGGGTCATTGAGGGTACAGAGTTACCTCCAGCCATTACTTCAGACCCTTCCTCCTGAGTGTAATTCACCCACTAGTGATGTTCCTCAGAAATTGGTGGTTTTTTTCTTAATTGGTGTGTGTGTGAGTGTCTCAGTGTGTGTGTGTGTGTGTGTGTGTGTGTGTGTGTGTGTGTGTGTGTGTGTGTGTGTGTGTCTGATTTGGTCCGACTCGGGATCCCTGCCAACATTCCTCGTCTCTCAGAACACCAGGGTGCTCAACACCAGTGTCGCACAGAGATTTAGGATCCCGACTGCATCTCCTTGTCTTGTGGTGTGTGTGTGTGTTGTGTGTGTGTGTGTCTGGGAAAATGAAAGCACGTGTTTCTTCATGGGTACATTTTTGTGACTCCTGAAAATTTCAACTTTACCTCCAAGTAAAGTGTTTAATCATTGTTTCTTGCCCTGTCAGACTATACTGTAGTGATTACAATTACTTTGTTGATACAATGTTATCATAACCAACAGAAATCATGGCCAAAACTACAAGACCAAAGTTGTAATAAACAGAATCATCGTTTAAGGCTTAGTTTTAGTGGTCAGGGTACTAAAAAAGATACCACTTTCACTCTGTATAGTCAATATTTAGCTACTGTTAGCTTAGCTTAGCACAAAGACTGGAAACAGAGGCAAACAGCTAGCCCGACTGTCTTACCAGCACCTCTTAAGCTCCCTAATTAACATACTATATCGCAGTTGTTAAACCTAAAACCAGTGTTAAGTGGTTATGTGCCAGATGTGCTAATACTAAGCTAACCAGCTGCTGGCTGTAACTTAATATTTATCCTAAAGACATGAGATCGCATCGTCTACTCATCCTACTCCCAGCAAGAAAACAAATAAGCATACTTCCCAAAATGTCAAACTACTTCTGGAAGGTAACATAAATATTTAGGGGCTAGGTAACGCATTATGTAAATGCTGGTCCCATCGCGTCTGTGTAAAATGTCTTATTATGACCCATGCCCTATGAATGATTATGCGAGTAATGGACCACACAGGTGGTCAAAGCGTCACAGAGTGACACACTCATGGAGGCCTCTCACTGGCCTGAAGGCAGGAATACTAAACATAAAATACAGCCACAACTGTGTAGGGACACTTAAAAATCTGCCCACTACTTCCTCGTTGTCTTCCTTTATTCCGCATTTCCCTTTCATTCCTCTCTCCTCTTTGTTGCGCAACTACTCTTGCTCCTGTTCTGCCCTGTATTTACACTTTTCCTTACTAAGAGTGAAGCAGAGAGACAAATGATGACAGTTCCTGTCTCAGAAATTGTGGCCAAATAAACACATCCTACTACTACTGAATAAAAGCTGAAAAATCATATAACCACTGACAACTTACTCCCGACGTAGAGGCAGGAGCCCGCCAAGATGTGTCCCTTGTGGTTGTGACAGACCAGGTTGTCACCGGACGTTTGCCTCGAGGCGTTGAGCCCAGCCAGCGTCACACTGAGGTTTGTCGGGCTGAGCACTCGGTACAGGGAGCTAGGCAGCTGTTGACCATTGAGTGTCCAGAACAGAGAGCTGGCGTGGACACCGAGGTCGGAGTGAACCCAACAGCTGGCGGTTAGATTGGACCCCATGCGAAGGACGGGGTCCTGGGGGTAGATTACTGCTACATCTGGAGGAGATGGGTATTAGAGGAGGAGAGTTGATGAGAACAAATTTACACTCGAAGGTCAGTTTACTCAACACTTAGAGCGCTATTCAGCATGTGAAATCAGCCGTATAATGTCCTTCGTGGCTCTGGACGGACCTTTCTAAGGAAATAACCCTGATGATGTCATAGTGATGTAATCCAGGGTTATGAGTTTAGGCTTGAACCTTCAAATATTGGACATTGGTTTTTTAAGATAAAGGTGGACTACTAAAATATGCTTTACAGTTGCATTATGGGATATGTAGGATCCAGTGTTTGGATCCATACTAGGGACTACAATTCAAGATATCACTCTATGGAGTCGTCATACTAAATCGCTGGAGGATGCCTTTAAAGGTCCAGTGTGTTGGATTTAGTGGCGTCAAGCAGTGAAGTTTTCAGATTGCAATTTACGTGCACGAATGTGTCTGTGTTTGACGCCTTGGGAATGAGAACGGACTTGGAGATGGTGTAGGAGAAACTACGGTGGCTGCAAAACTCGCAAAAAAAACTCGAAAGGCTCTAACTACAACCAGTGTTTGGTTTGTCTCTTCTGGGCTACTGTAGAAACATGGCAGTTAGACATGTTGGACTCGAAGACGACCTGCGCATTCTGGTTAGATTAAAAACTGCTCATTCTAAGGTTAAAGAAAAACAAATGATTCCTAATATTCAGGTGGAGTTTATTTTTTTTTTTACACTAATTGAAAACATACTATGAATATTATATTCTATTTCTGACAATAGAGCCTCCTAATTGTTACACACTGGACCTTTAAAGACTAGACTTTGGAAAAACAACTAGTTTTGAGTCTCCCAGGCTGGGCTAACTATGGATTCAAAATCTAATAAAAGAAAATTTAATATCGCATGAGCCGATTTGTTTGCTTTCACAACCAAGATGCTTGCTGGTATGCTTGATCTGCAGCTAGAAATTAGCATTATCAGGCTCAAATATGTTTTGCCGCTCCAAACTGATTGTTGTTGGCCGAAATGTCTCTTTTGATAGTAAAGGTTGCTGACCCTTAGTACGAGTAAAGAATGCTCCAGAAGAAGAGAAGAGAAGAGATTCAGAGAGCAAGTTTATTTCTTCAGATTGGAGGATTTTAAAGGAAAATGTTGCCCACCTGAGTAGACAGCTCTATGAAAACATGTAAGTAAAAGGATTTCCATGCAGAAAAGACAGAGCAGTGAGCGAGTGAGAGTGTCAACACTTTGTCAGACCACTACAAATCTGGGGCCCGGGGGCACATCTATTGAGCTGCCAGCCACCTTACGCTTACAGACATTGTGTGGGCTTTTGAAGAAGTTAAATCAACTGTAACTCCACACCAATATTAATCTCACTACCCCGACTGGAGCTTTGACACAATACTTTCATACATTTATGCACACACATGAACGCAAACAAACATATGCACAGAGGGCGGCTGTCTTTGTCACCAGATACGGCGAACCAAAAGGCAGACCATGATTAGCCAATAATATGCTGATCCAGCTGAATAACAATCAGTGTTTATGTATTCCGGACGCAGAGGACGGGACATTGCCCTGGAGCGGGGTGTGAAGCCCCCTTACACCCAGTATTCTACAGTTCAAACACTTCAGTGATAGATGCGATTACTCCTGTTTATTGTCTCTGCTCGACACGCTCACTGGAGGAAATGGCTTGTAAAATGTTATTTGTTTGGAGAAGCTGAGGGTGCTTGAAGCACAACTCTGATCGGGGCAGGGGAGTTTACCCCTGCAATAGTGGAGGATGTAATGAGGAGCAAGAAAAATGTTTAATTTTTAGGAGGTCTGAGTGACATTTAGGGCTGATTTTAAGTCTGAAAACACTTTTCTTTGTGCTGTCAGTCTTCAAAGGTACATGACATCCCCTCCTGTTTTCTAAAGACCTATTTACTCTTGACTCATCCATGCGGCGGTTCAAAGAAAGCCTATACTTTTCTCTGTCTGCTCTACAATAGACGTACATGTGGAACATTTTGAGGGGCTAGTGTGGACGAGCCAAGTGGAAGAAGTCACGCAACATTTAGTGACAATGAGCCATGCAACACCATCTGAAGGGAGATTGAGGAGACAGCGGTGGATGTTTTTCAATTTTTTTTTAATACATTTATGCTCTAGGTTAATTTAATTGAGACTCTTATCTGTGGAGAGGAGGGATCATCTTGTCTAACATCAAATTCAAATAAGGGCAAGCACAGGCAGGAGAAATGGGACATGTAGGATATGAGAAGTTCATTTCGAGTTAAAAAGCATTTTTTTCAGGATTTTGTTTGTTTTTAGAGTGAAATCTTTGGTACTAAATGATCATATCCAATATAAATACCCCTTTTATACGCTAGCAGGACATATAAACTCAAACTTTGTGGCATTATGAGCTGCACTAAAATCTAATTATATGTTAGTAAGAAAATTCCACATTTAAACTGTTTTTATTTCAGTGGCATCTGTAAACCACAGCACACTGAATGAAGGGGAAGCACCCTCCATCATTACAGTGAATAAAACAGTAATGACCTATTAGGGCCTATAATAAACAGCAGGGCAGTTTATGACCAAGGCCCATTGTCTTCTATAATCCCCTAAAAGTATACTTTCTTTTATTAGCGCCTTTCAAACAGGATGAATAACAGGAGATCCTCTCTGAGGAGCTGCTCTTTGCCAGTGAGCTCACCATAAAAACTAATCCAGCCACTTAACGGGGGAAGCGGACATAACTTTGATTTATTTACGTTACTGTGCATTAAGCTGCCGGTTAACATTCTCCAAAACCCGAGCAAATGATGTCACTGTTTTGTTGCGGTTCGTAAAGCCCCCTTGCCCTCCATGTGTTAAACGAATTATGGCCTGACTTGTTGAAATTCAGCCTCCTGGGAGATGAGTCCTCTCTGCAGGGATACAACCAGTATACTTCAGCAGGAGCATATCAACAACAGGAGGTGTCAGGTGGACAAAGTGGCATTTGTCCCTTTTCACTGTGTCCAGAAACCAGCCAGAGTTGGATCCTTATTATGTAAAGCAGCTCAGGAAGGAATCTGTTCAGTTATTTAGCACTGGAAACATATTTCAAATGCAGTATTCCCCCATGAAAGATCACTGCGAAGCTTATGTCTTCCTTATAAGGGATTTACATAATCTTATGTTGATTTATTCCTCCTATGGAAACCCTGTATCTTTGGAACTCTTTAGTGGAGTAAGAGCAACCCTTTAGGGTTTTATCCTCTTTAAAAATCACTATAACATCTCCATCATTTTATTATCAGGGCTTGCAGGTTTTATGCAATATCCTTCCAAAACAGTAATTTTATCCCACATGACATCACTATGATCTTATCAGGGCTTGTAGTATTTCTGTAATGTTTATATTGACTAATACCCTTTTAAAATATGCTTCTTATCCCCCATATTGATAACATTAAAATATTCCTCCAATACCATTACCAAGGTTTATAGTTTATCTGTGATGTTTGCATTGAAGCGTGTTGTACTATTATAAAATCCATTTCCCAACTGCATTATCTTTAAAAAACCTGCATACCAGAGCAGGACAGTGTCACACTGAGCTGTTTACACTAAGATCTTCGGGTGACACATGGATTAAACTAATCTTTGTGGACCAAAAAGGCAGCCCCCTGTACCCAAACCAAAAACCCTTCCCCAGCCAAGACCACGACTTTGCGCATCGATGGACATCTGTGTGCAACTTACGTGTGGACAAGGACAGCACGCCGGGAGTGTGCAGCATGAGGAAAATCCAGCAGATATCCAAGACGGCTTTCATTTTCCCCCCCCAGTTGTTTTTTTTATTATTTTTTTTTATGTCTGTCTTGATCCCTCGTCCTCGTGTTGTTGTGTTGTCGCCTTCTTTTCGATCCTGGAGAGATAATTACGCACGGTGGAAAGAGGAAAAACAGCACGGGGTTCAGGCTGAATGCTCCGGATTTTATTAACAAGACAACTCTCAGGAGTGAAGGAGCGCTGCTAGAAAAAGTGTGACCCGGTGGAAAAAGTCACCCTGTGAGAAGCCATAAGGCAACTCGTCCTCATTAAAAGGCTAAAAGAGTGAGTATACCGCGTCCCGTTTGCAGTCTTTTCCCTTCTTCATGCTTCCTGCAGCTTAATCATACACAAGTTCATACTTTTTAAGCCCCTCCTCTCTCTCTCTCTTCCCACACAGTCGCCAGTCATTTCCCCCCTCTTTCCGTCCTTTCACTGCTCTTTTTTTTTCTTCCTTCAACCTCTCCCCCTTCAGTGATGGGTAGGGGAGTCAGGGCCATTCACTTTCACTGAATCACTCTGTCTCTGTTACTTTCCATGCCTCAGGTCTCTGCTTTACAGTTTTTCACCATAGGAAGCTGTTGAGTCACTGAGAGCAACAGAAAAGATTTCCAAATCCTAAAGTGTCTTTTTCTCTGTTTAATGTCTTTGTCTATGGAGACAGTGTGACAGAGACTCTTTTTCCACACACAAAAAAACCCTCTTTGTACCCACTTGAATTATGGTGTTTTCTGTCAGTTTTGACTCAGATCCACTATTTGACATAACTCTATTATGATATGTTCATTAACATAGGAAACAGCCGACTACTGTAGCTCAAATATCCTATAATTCTATCCCTAATATCTCTTTATGTCCAATAATTGTGTGTTGGATTAAATGAATCTGTTGACCCTCTGTTGACCCTGGATGTCACTTAATGGAAATATCAGTATCAGTAAACAGATTAAATTATTTCCAGTCACAGCAGTCCCTGTTCAGTTAACCTTAAAAGGTTTTGTTAAAGCAAGACGATGTAACTTTTTGAAATAACACATTTCGCCTCTAGCAAATTAAAAGCTGAATACATAAGTAATTAAATGCATTCTTGCTTTATTCAATAAACTCGCTGCTACAGCCTTACTTGGTCTGGTATGACCGGTAGCTTATGGTGGCTAATGTTAGCTAATGAAAGGTCACTTTGCTGACTTTATGAGGCTTATCTACTTCGACTACGACTATATTATATATTTTATATTTTATTAGCATTTACCATTTTCTATTGTTACTTTTAGGGCTGGTTTCACAAAGGCAGACTTTGACTTTGTATAAGTCTAACTAATACACTTATAGGCTGTTTAATTCTTGAATGAGACTAATTTTGCCATAAACCACAAAGTTTGTTTGTTTTTCAAACTAAAAACCATGGCCGACTCAGCAACCATATCAAGCTGCTCATCTAAAGAAAAAAAAATTGTTTTAACAGATATAAGAACATTTTAGCGGTATAATTCAATGAAGAGTGAAACAATGCATATGTAGGTGTGTTGTGATAGACAGGTATTCACAGAATCGTGATATTTAAAGAATGAAATATTGACATCATGTTAAAAATTCACATATGAAAATAATGTGTAAATAATCCTCTTAAATAATCTCTTTCTCTTTCTGTTCTCACTTTGTGTTTCAAACTCAGTGTAATTGTTATTTTTGTTCGCTTCTGCACAGTCGTGGTTACAGACTTTCTCTCCACCTCCCTACACTCATATTTTCAGTCTTAATTAATTTGTCAAAAAAGAGACAAAACAATAAAAGTTAAAGATGACATTTTTTGACAATAAATTTGACGAAGATACTGCAATAATATCCCGAATTATTTTGGCCCTACTCCCCTATTTGTGGCCGAGCTGCTGCAGCTTCGTCGTCAGTCACATTACAAATGAACAACCTCCTCACTGCTGTATATTTCCATCAGGTTACCGCCATGTCTAAAAACTCTAAAACAAATTCCTTCTCATTGCATTGTTAGCAAACCACAAGTTATGAGCCATGTTTTCCTTGTTTCTTTTTTTGTCATTTGGTGTCACTGGTCAGCAGGTGTCACTGACTGTTACCATGGAAACATGGCTCTTTTACCCTGGAGGTAGGGAGCCACTGCCGACCAGAGTAAAACATCTTTGTGACACCCTTCTGGCCTTTGGTCACAGTGGCTGCTATTCAACAAAAGTTACATAGTCTAGCTTTAAATTGTCTTTAGAGAGAGTTAACCTCCTCTACTGTAATACTTCACATAAAACATGATCCTGGGGTTTATTCTAAGTGGATCTATGTTCAAGAAATAAGAAAAAAAAAACGGTTGCTCTGGATGTCTTAACATAAACAGCTGCAGTGTTTAGTTTACTTGCAGTCCTATTGTCGTGAAAATGCCGGTCATATTGCTAAATAGACTAAACATGAGTCAAAACATGAATCCCCAAAACACCCACAAACTGTCTCACTTACTGCTGATTTATTTAATATTTATTTAACATGACCTTTCAGTCTAGATGACCTTCGTCAAATATGTAAACAAGAATCCCAACAGTCAGATTTATACACATAGATGCTGGATCCAGTCAGAGGACCACAAAGTTAGATCA
>NW_023339873.1:8171520-8172033 GCF_004916995.1 Morone saxatilis
GTCGAAAAATACAAGTGTTACTAATAACGATCAAACCGTGACAGTGAGCCGGCACAATACCCCGAAACTGAAGGAGCTAAGACATCATTACTTGTATTATTTATAAATGTGCTTTTCCTACTGTGACTTGTTAAATTGCAAAAAAAAGGGAGATATTTGAACAGGTCATTAGAACAAAAAGGCATCCTAATTAATGTATAAAATATAAAATAAATGGGAATCTCATCTCGTCATACAGCATCCATATAACTTTATCTTCAATTTTATTATTTTCCTTAAGAGAATTTGCTTTGCAGGCACAGTAAAGACACAATAACATACTGACAACAACGATAAGCAGTAGCAATCTACTGAATGGTGAAAGATATTAAAGCAGGTAAGATTTATAATAAAGTTCTTTCTCTAAGCTGCAATCAAAATGTAAGGGTTGTCTGAATAAATTCAATTCATTTTGGGAAAAACCTTCCACATTTCTCAACAGAAACCAGGAAGTTTCTAGCTAACTAATTTATT
>NW_023339873.1:8172133-8172582 GCF_004916995.1 Morone saxatilis
ACTTTAGTTTTAATACATTTGAGGGAAATTATTGATGAGGCTGAGATTTGCTTTGCAACAGCCGGTAGAAATGACCTTCAGAAAAAACCAAGAGAGTACTTTTCCCTTTTAAACACTGAGTACATTGCAGAGCTTGTACTTTCTTTCACTTTTACTTGAGTAAAGAAGTTGAAACAGTACTTGAGTGTCTGTACTTGAGTAGTAAAGAATGTGTGTACGTTTGCCACCTCTGGTGAAACAACAACCTTTTATCTCAGAAATATTAATCATGAATTCATAGATAATGTGTCAGTCAATCAACAGTAAGCATCCAATAGTGCTGACAGAAGCTCTAATGAAGAAGAAGAAAGCAAGAAGGGCAACTTTCTTTCAATGGAAGAAGAGTTGTTGCCCTCGGGCACAGGTTTGTTATGTAGCTCAGTCCATAGGGACTTGTCTTTCAAGTCCAG
>NW_023339873.1:8172633-8174038 GCF_004916995.1 Morone saxatilis
GAGAGGTGCCAGTTCACCTCCTGGTTACAGCTGAGGAGCCCTTGAACACCAAACCCCTAACTGCTCCTAGGGTGCCGTAACATGGCAGCCCGTCACTCTGCTATCTCTCCATATTTGCACGTCTATTAAGCCCTGTATGCTTGTGTGATTGTATTTCCAGCCTATGTAAAGCAAATCTTCTTCTATCAGCTGAGTGGAAGCCAGTCGGCATCTCAGTGTTAGCCCTCTGACGGTGATGAATCCTCCAAGTCTGACATTAGTGTCTCTAACAGACACTGGAGACAGGCAGAGAGCAGGGGGGACACTGCAGGGAGAGGAAGTGCAATCACAACAGGTCACACTGGGATTGAGAAATCCACATTTGGGCCCCAGAGTGTGTCTGGAGAACAGAACTCTTCATGTTCATCACCTAAATGGGCGGCGTGACTAATGTTTGACAAATGGTGGCCCAAGACGTACACAAATTAGTCCTGGTCGTTGTCCTCTGGTTGGACCAGCAGTGAGTCAGCGGGAATCCAGGCAGAGCGTGAGCCTAACAGCCATGGTGACCTTTGGGTCCTGGCCTACAATGTACCCCTTTCTCCTCACTCAGAGGGGACTCTTGTTCGAAGGGGCAGTTCCCGCTCACGCTCTGCCGTTACTGTCCAGGAAATGTGAAAAGAATTTTCATGACACTGTCGTGGCCGTTGTGTCACTTTCCGGACGCCTATTCACAGGGTGATACTTAGAATAGTTGATTTATGATGGACAGTCGTCACCGTCTTTGTGCGTCTGTGAAAACGTTGTGTCACTGTCTCAGCTTGTGTGTTTTATGCTGCTATTGTCTGTCATTTGCATGCCCACACACACATTTACATACATGTAAATCTTTCACGTTTGCACACACATACTCCCCCTCACTCATACGCACAAAGACAAAGACTTCCACAAATGCATGCCACACAGTCAAACACACACACAACAAACAACACACACACACACACACACACACACATTGCCATTTCAAACACAACATCTTCCAACCAAGACAGTCCCTAATCCAAAACACCACAGACAGAGAGCAGGAAGACAAAGTGTTGGGAGAGGCAGTGAAACGCAGTAAAGATGGTGACAAAAGAGCGAGACACGAGAGTCAGAGAGATCAAGAAAGCAGTTAAAGCAGTGCTGAAGTTCGATGAGGAAGGCTGCTCTTTAATAATGTCAGTCATGTGAGGACAATAGGCTTCACATCTCTTTGGCTGGAACCATAACATGAGAACACAGGCTCGGGGTAAACCAATGGCACATGTCTGACAGGATGGTTCTCTGTGGAGAGCTGATGAGACTCCATCTCAAATGCTGCACTTAAGCCACGCTAGCAGCATGACTCAAGGACGGCAGTGTCGTTCCACCACTTTGGTCCAGA
>NW_023339873.1:8174063-8182420 GCF_004916995.1 Morone saxatilis
GATGGATTGCCATTACATTTGGTTCTCTTTATCAAGCTGCATCATCACATTAAAAACCTGCAAAACTAATGATCAGCCTCTGCTGTGCTTTGTGTTTAATGCTTTTTTTAAGCAAATGCTAGCATGCTAACACATTAAACTAACTTTCTAGGTATGCTCTTAGTAAAGAAATATTTTCAGAATATTGTGCTTTCTTGTAAGACATTGAAGTGGCCCTCATGAGATTACAATACCAGCAGTGGCCCCAAGCCAATTTGAGTTTGAGTCTTTGCACGTTATACATTAAGAAAGCAGAAATCTGCTTCAATATGCCCTTTCACAAAATGCATTAAAGTGAATATTTATTTATTTTTTTTGATTGAGAAAATAAATCCCCACATAAGAGAATATCATACCACACAGAATCAACTGCAACAGGTTACAGATCAGATTCTTCTACATGTGACCATTTACAACTACTCTTGTCCTGGAAGAAACCATTTGATGCTTAAATCAAGTCACTTAAAAATGAAGTCATATTCAGTAAATTTGGGATTGTTGAGGTAAAATTAGACCAAATTTGACACAGTACCCTTAAGAATACATTTAAATTTAAACAAGCTTTATCTAAGCAGCTACAATGTTTTATTGTGTCTTTCTAAAAAGGAGTTCGGTCTAGACCTGCTTTATTTGAAAAGTGTCCTGAGATAACTTCTGTTATGAATTGGCGCTATTCAAATAAAATTGAATTGAATTGAATTGAATTCTATCAGTGTTACAACTATAACTATGCATGTCTTCGCTATGATACATTGCACTTGGTATAGGCTGTTTCTTCTATTAGAAAAACATATTTGTAACCCACACATTTATTGGTTAATAACAGGAAAAAATTAAATGTTGTGAAGATTATTTACTAGATAAATGTGTTTGTGATAAATGTTTTTTTTTAAACATCTGGTGTTTCTTATGTTGTTTATTTTTAGAAAACAAGATTTAAAAGAGAAAAAGAAAATACAGCGAACAATTCAAAACAAATACAACTTGAAAATGTTCCTGACAAAGTTTTAATGAAACTTAAGTCTTTGAAAGTATCCTAATAGTCACATGGGTTTTTAAAGAGAACTTATTTTAATTACATATGTGAGCCTTTGCCCTGTCATACATGTGAGTTTGTGAAGAATGAACACACATACAGTACAATACTGCATCTTAACAGTATTCTTCTTTCTAGTCTTAATTATAGAAAGAGAGGTATTTGGTAAGCTAAAACAAAGTGGATAAACAGCTCATTATCGAGTGACTGGAAAACTCTGAATAGCAAAGTAGGGAATTATTAGAGGGATGGATGCAGACGAGACGAGAAAGAAAATACAGTGAGTAGACAGACAGAGACAGGAAAGAAAAGTTCGAGATTGGGTTAGAGACAACAGGAGAGCCAGAAGCCACTGAGACAGAGATATTTGGAGAGAGAGAGTGGGGGCAGAAAGAGGGGGAATACAGACAGAGAGAGAGAGAGAGAGAGGGAGTAATCAAGGAGAATCAGGACGTTTCCTCTGTAATACCCACAGGCCTCGACTGAGCCCTGCTCCACAATCCTCCCTGATTGGAGGGAAGGGTTTGTTTGAAGAGGAGGTCAAGACCATCAGTACCTTGTTAAGGAAAAGTTGTGTCCAGAGGAATGAAGAAGGCTGACTCCTTCCTGAGGAATTCATCGGGGGATAGCGTGTGGTGTGTGTGCATGTTGGTGTGTGTGAGGAAGACAGAAAGAAAGCACCCAATGTTTGAGAAAAGAGACAATGTTTTTTTTGTGTGTGTGTTGATATAGTCACTAAAAAGGAACGGCGGCAGAGAGGAGGAGGAGGAGGAGGAGGAGGAGGAGGAATCAGATTGTGATTTAAGGAGGACCCATCAACCCCCTCCTCACATAGTTTCTAAAGCCAGGATAGCAGCGCTGGCATTCGCCGCAATAATGCATGACAGATGTACATCAACCGTGCTCTCTCTCTATCTCTCTGTCTCTGTTTCTCCCTCTCTCTCTCTCTCTCTCTCTCTCTCTCTCTCTTTCTCCTTCTTTTTCTGCCTCCTCCCATCTGGACCCAATGTGTTGTGCGTGATGGGCATCACGCACCAAGGCATAAACCGCTATAGAACTGAGAAGGAGAGGATTACGTTGTTATTCTGAGGATTTCTCGAGTCCTCGTGGTTGAATAGTGACTCTACGGGCAGTGAATGTTTATTAGAGTTGGCATGGTGTTGGTGTGGGCTCCAACACTGCTGTCATCTTTTTTTATGGATCATGCACAATTACAGGCATGGCCACCTGTGTTTGCCAGAGGTGGAAATGAAGTTGATAATTTACATGAAATTGCTTCATAAAGTAGTAATTTAATGGACTGATGGAGCAACTGTAATTTGCATTTTTACATATGTCTACTGTTCTAATGCTGTTTCTCTGCACCTTGTTATTTAAACATTTTAAGTAATGACAAATATTTTTATTTACTTGGCTCTCCCTTGAAAATTACAGCATGTGAAAATGTTTGTTACAATCACGATGCACCTGTGAATAAATATTTATGTTAAATATGATATTTAAAATGTATCCCTCTCCCAACCTTTATATGCGTAGGTCAGTAAGACATTTCTTTTTGCAATAGTTTTATGACAAAAATATTTTAACGTGTCAAATTCCAGGCATTCCTCGGAAATCTTGTTTCATCCATTAGAATTTTTTATTTATTTTCAGAATATAATGTTGTTTACCATTATCCAGACTTTCCATAACTGGGTCAAAAAGATCACATAGGAATTTTTGATCTTTGATCTTTATTTGTTATAACTGTCAGGTGTATTTATATAATTAAGTACGCTATTGCTCTTAATAACTTGATTGACTATTTGACACACTGTTTACAATTATCTGCTACTTTATAGACCTACTAGAATGATCCCTTTAAGAATATAATGTATCAAGATGATTGGAATTATTGATACATTACTGTGTACTTATATTATATTATATTATATTTTGAGCTAATTTGAATTAGTTTATACTGTTGGATGGATTTCTTATAATATCTCATATCTTATTTGTTGATTATATTCGTATTAATAATTGGAATCTGCAAAGTAACTAAAGTTATCAAATAAAAATGTGTGTATGAAATGTAATTGAATAGAAGTAGCAGAAAATGTAAAGTACAGTGCTTGAGTAAATGTGCCACTGGTTGTAGATGTATTTATATATCTGCTGTAAGGAGCTTTGTAAATCAGTGACATAGTAAAATAGACTCTTATAATATTGGCAACACAAGCTTGTTAACACCCACACTATTGCTATATAATGATTATTATTAACTATTTGCTATCTGTAAAACCTCAGGATCTTGGCTAGAATTTGAAATATTTCTTTAGGTCTAAGAAATGCTCGTCTCCACAGGCTTTTTGGTAAAAATGTTAGGTCTCAAGCCCAAGATGAGGTATTTTTTTTAACTTTGTACATCTCCCTACAGAGTCTCAGAAGACTTTAAACAACTGTTTTTTTAAAGAATGTGTTTTACTCCCCATCAAGAGTAAACTTCATGTAGCGGAGTGCCCCTTTAACTAAAGTGTTTTTTTCACAGTTGCTTGTGTTTCTGTGTACAAACAGCAGAGGGCAGCACATTCACAGTGCATGATGTCAAGTTTACCCCCCTCTCATTATCAAACTAACACAAAGGTCAATAAAATCCTGTGGTTCTTCCTCCAAACACAGCCAGCTTTGATAGGAACCCGGCAGCATTTTTAAATCACCTCTTAATTTCAAAAGTGTGTTCACAAACAAACAAGGTCTTTTTTTGTCGGAATTAGACATGCATGAGTTGTTTTATGAAGTTAAAGCTCAAACCAGGGATAATCTAAGCTATGATTATCTCTCATTACTACTCCTTCACTGGCAGGAAACAAACGAGGAGAGGAGGAAATTAACAGACATTTTATGTAAAGAGAGAAATAAGGGAATGAGGGACTGAAGGAGACACGAGATGCAGTAGAGGATGGGGACGAGGAAAGGAGAAGGCACAAAGGTTGTAAAAGAGGAAAGGAGAGACAAGTGATCACTCTGACAGAACTGAAACGAGGCCAGCATTGTGCTGTGTCACCATGCTGTTGTACTTTATTTTATTACTTCCTTGTAGCGGTAAGTGGACTGGAGCATAATGCCTGAGTGAAAAACAGGTGTTCCATCTGCAGAAAACAAATAAAACCCAACTCAGTAACAGTATTTCATTACATTTTCGATAACATATCAAAGTAAACATCACTGTTAATTCCAACATTACTCCTTCTTATATAGCTACTCTTTTTTTGACTGTATTACGTTACAAAATATGTCTCTATTTCGTTGAATTAAACAATATTTTTGTCAGTTTCCAGTGGTGGAATGTAATCTAGTACATTTACTCAAGTACTGTACTTTAAATATTTACTCTTTACCTGAGTATAGTTTATAAAATACAAGCATTGCTACAGTTAAACTACCCAACAGCATATAAAGTAGTGAAAATTAGCTCCACGTTGGCCAACAACAGTAAAATGCTGCTTATACTTCAATGCATCAGTGATAATAAGCAAATAATATAACATATAATGTAACACTGGCTTGGTCTGGTTCCTACAGTTGGATGTTTGAAATCTTCACTGTGCAGAATGATGTATGTGCAGAGTTTGGGGACTAGAAAGGATGTTTTCCACTTTCATCTGCTGAAAGTGGAAAGTTTCTCTGTGGTCACTGAAGTCATCCCTGGTCCAGTGCAACTCATACAAGGGTGATGTAGAGACTTGAAACCACCAGTGTACATACACTGAGAATGGACTTTACAGTGAAGTAGGAGACACCTTGTTTCTAGCAGGAAAACTTTAAAAGCGAACAACATTTGCATATTCATCGATTCTTTCATTTTTAATGAGGTAGAAGGAGTAGATGTCTTTTTAAGAATTGAAATTATACTTTTTTGTGTATATCAGACACACATTATTGAGTATTTGTCTTAACACTCCAAAGTGTATTTTACAGGTGTTGGGAAGCACTACTGCATATGTAAAAAAACAAAACAAAAATTAATTAATTAAAAAAATAGTTGTATAAAGCTTTTTGTGGCTACACAAAGTCTGATAAATTGATTCAAGTGATGTCATTTGACTACAAGTTTGAAAATGAAAACAATCTTGGGGTGTATAAATAGAGAGAAGTGAGTTTGTGAGACCTCTCATCATCATTGTGTTGTGTTGAAGGAAGAAGAGTAAGAGAAACAACAAATACAATACCTCTGGTTTGACTCAGCACAGAAAATAAATATAAAACATTTATGGGAACACACATGCAGGAACAGAAATTCCTGAACATGTAGTCACCACACCTTCATTGTCCATAGTCTGTTTCACAAAATGAATCATCAGATGTGAATCACCTTCAATAATATGTTTATGGGCAAGAAAACCCTCCCCTAAAAAAAGAAACCCCTAGTGTAACATTCATATCTTTATTGCACTAGGAAAGGGTTTCGGTTTGTGTTAGTTAAAAAGTATTTGCAGCTGATAAAATAACCTACAAAGAAAAAGGAGTGTCAGACAAAACAATTGCCTGAGAGCAACAGCAGGCTCCAAAAGATAAAAGAGTCAAAATAGGAGATATTTGAGAAAATTGAGCTACTAATATTATTTTGCAAAGTGTCCTATGCTCAGCTATTAAACAGTGAAATAACAGTTTAATTCATGATTTCACACAGGTCATTGCCTCTAGTTTGATTACAAAAATCTTACCAAAAGGCCCAACAATAGTGCAGCACATCAGCGTCATGTTTTGTACTGGAACTATTATAATTTGAATTGTCTCAATCTAATAAATAAATTCAATTCAATTCAATCAATTTCACATCATCATGAATTTGCTGTTGTGTTTTTTAATGAGAAACAGAGACAATCTGCAGCCATTTAACTAAGCAGAAAAGTTCTAGTGAAGCAGTCATTACCGTAACATTATGCAACCCGTCCTTACATCAAATCATCATTTTTGTTTTTATGTTCCTTGGTATTGGTGGGTGTGGTGTGAGGATACTAATGTTATCTTAAGAGAACGTAGACTGCAAGAATGCCACCTTAGTTGACACATATGAAAATCAAACACACCCATCTGTAACAACTGAGACAGCTTCTATAATTACAGTCTTCAGGTGAGGATTAGAATGAAGTTTAAAAGCAATCATGTGCTCCCTAGATGTCATGAAAACATTCACATATACGGCCAGGATTCACAGCCCTATAAAATAAAAGTTTAGTAAAGGATAATAAGTTTCCACCTGACATGAACACAAATCTAGACTCTAATCACTATCTTTGTACTTTAATTTGTGTCATTACCACTTGTTAAATGTTCTTAAGAAGTGAAGACGTAGTGCAAATATAAATAATTTGTCTTCCTCCATCAAAGATAAAAGAGAGACTGTGGGAAGTTGCTAAACCAGTTTCCATGGGTATTTGAAGAACTGGGAAAAGCTTGTTTCATTCTGGAGGTTTCTTGGGAGTTCATTGGTTACAGTTTCAAGTCCTCCATTCCCTGTAAATTCAAAGCAAGTGCTAAGGTTTGCTTAAGTCAAAAGTGAAGTCAAGCATGTTCAATGTGGGCCACCTGCCATGGGTGTCATCTCTCCTGTTATTTAAGCTTTTCCATGGGCAGGATATTAAGGTACTTCTGAAGTCTGTCTGCATTTGATTACATGTCTAAGACTGTAGACCCAAACAGAAAAAGATACCAGGTGAGGGGGGAGGGCAGTTATTCCAAGTGGAGGGGGTTGTGTATCTTAGGAAGAACTTTTGTATATAAGGAGTACGGCCTAGACCTGCCGTATTCAAGTGTCCTCAGATAACTTCTGTTGCGTTTGGTTGCTTATACAAATAAAATTGAAAAGAAAAGATCCTACAGGGAAGCACATAAGCCCTTAAGCTTTATTTTTCTTTTGAATAATCTTTTTGAATTCAAATGTATCAAGAAAGTAGTTCTGTGTGTGTACACTGACTTTCAGGCTGTCAAACAAACTCATCCTCTTAATCAGCCCAGTCAGCCGTTAGGGGATCACAGAGTAATTTAGACTTTGCAATAGACCATGGAGATGAACAACTTACCTTGAAATTGCTGTCCTGTGGAAACCAGGTGTCTCCAAAACAATCAACTTGAAGAAAAACACCTCTGTTTTCAGCTTTGCGGTAAAGTATTTTTCAGATAATCCAATTGGTTTTAGATTAAGAAGTAGGAGAAGTATTCGACCAATAAACACACACAATCCTTCAGTTCATCTGATACATTCAAAATCTCTAAATTTGGAGATAGACCTGATGGTTTTCATTAAAATAACTTAACTCAAGGTCCTCTAATTATTAGTTTTTTCAACAATTCACCAGTGATTGCTTCAAACCTCACCAAAAGCATTTTACAAGGGACCTTACACAATTCTTAAGAGATGTCACTTTGCCATCCCTCGGCTGCCTCCCTTTGGGGGGGGGGGTCTACTGTAGCATAACGTCACCCAGGGTGAGGTTGTGACTGATCAGCTAACTTGCAGGAGCAGTACATAATTATACACAAGTATTATTATACACTGGAAGTTAAACTTGGGAAATATGGATGATAATTACTGTTGGAAGTATAGCAGATGCTTTCAGAGTTCTCCTGTTTCTCCCTTTTGATAACAAAGTAATCAGAAGTATTGGAGAGAGGCTGCATTAAGAGAATCTCCCCAGCTGTGTTTATTAGGAAGCAGGTCTCTGCTACTGTTGGCAGACTTTATGAGGTCTTTAAGGGTTGAAAGCCTGATTTTGCTGAATGTTGACCTCTGATCATGAGGAGTAATAATTACTAAGGAAATCTCTTAAAGGGTTTGGTCTCATTTTCCAAAGAAAGACACATAAGAATGGGGAAATATATCTCTTTTGCTATTTATGCTGAATCATTTGTTCCTTTTTTTCTTCGTTCTTTCTCCTCCATAAGTCATCAATCAAACTTAGTAGGAACTGCTGTGGATTTCCTCTACAAGCCTATTCTCCTGGGAAGTGGTTTGTGTATATGTGTATGGTAGTTGGTGTGTGTGTGTGTGGATGTACAAAAGGAGCGAGTTTCTTTCTTGATAAGATCCTGCTGCTGTGGCGTGCTGTTGTATAATCACAGAAGCTGTCCTGCCCTGGCTGAGGTTCAGTTTCAGTTTGAGGAATGCCTCTCCTGACTTGTTGCCATGTAGGTCTCTGTGCATGCGTACTCCCGGCGCAGGGTTTGCAGTGTACTTGCTCGAGAGTTGCAGAGTCATGTTGGTGCAGAAATACCTTCCCACCACCACCACCACCATCAC
>NW_023339873.1:8182520-8206411 GCF_004916995.1 Morone saxatilis
GGTCGGACGAGCCGTGCGTAAAAACTCTCCGAAGTGGTGACTGGTGATCTGGTGTTTGTGGAGTTTTATTTTGTTAACCAGCTGCCGTGGAGGTGAGTGAATCTGCAGCTGTTTTTTCAATGTCAGAAAGTGACCCAACAGTTTCACGCAGTGGACGCGCCCTTTGGAAAAGAAGAAGAAATCAGTGTTGATATTTCAACGCGGTTGTCTTGTGTTTGTGATGTTTCAGCCGCACTCGTAACATTTTGTTGTGTTACTTCCGAGGTCGTTGCAGTGTTGTCTGTACAGGATACGCAAAGATATCCGGTAGTTTATTGTGTTGTTGTCGACTATTCAGTTTATTTCCTCCGCAGCGCGCAGAGTCCTATAAGGGAATTGAAACTTTTGCTCTCCGCCCTGTGGTACATTATATATATATGATAGCTGATGCCAAACGCTCTTAGTCGTTTGTTAAGTTTGGAACATCCTGAAAAACTTAAACTTAATCGGCGAATAATCGATGAATCTTGATTTAATCCTTCTTTAATGTCAGAATTTAAAAATAAACGTGTTAATAATGAAAATAACCCTCCAACAGAAGGATGCAGTTAGGGTTTGAATCCACAGATTATATTCAATATTGATTAATCTTCAGATTATTCTTTTTGATTAATCGTTTTGAAAACATGAAAAAAGAAAAAAAGAAAACTATTCCCCAGAGAGATGTGTTGTTTTGTCTGTCCAACAAACCCAAAGAGATTCATAATGTCTCAGTGTCTGAAAAATGCTTGAACAATTACTCAGCTGATTAACTGATTATCAAAATAGTTTAATTATTACAAAATTTACTTAATTCTTCCCAATCAACTAATTGAATCGAATAATTGTTTCAACTCTGGATAAAATAAAATGACTCAATAAATCCCTGTTAGAAAATATAACCCCAAGGAAGGTGATGAAGTACAAATCAATCAATCAAACTTTCTTTAGCCTATATAGAACCTTTCAGACAAATAAAACGCAGTTCATATTGATTTACAAGCAATTGACAAAACAGGTGTTTAAACAGGATTTATAGACCAATGCACGACAAAACCACATCAAAAAGAAAAAGTTAATGATAATAAGACAATAAAAAGTGAGGAGTTAAGATGATAAAAGCAAAAAAATAAAATTATAAAAAACTACACAAACAGTGATATGTTAATAAAATAAAATAAATAATAGTCAACAGTACAAATGAACTCAAGCGGAAACAGTTAGTCGATCAGAGTACAAACACTGTAAAGCCCCAGAGGAGCACTATCAGAATATTAGAGCTATTTGTTGTTGCACTGCATGTGTCAATACGTTGACTGTACAGCGTGTTCCAGAGTATTTGGGCAAACTTTTTTTTACCACAGATAACAAAGGAGATTTTCTTTGTTTAGTGATAAATCGGCACGCTGTATATTTAGTGTTTCTGATATGGTCAGTTTGTGGTCAGAAGGCATCATTGGGCAATTGTAATTCTTTATTGTCAAGTGTTGTTTTAGGTTAGTGTAGTTAGTGTGCAGCACTTAGCTGAAGTTTCTGACCATTAAAGTCTTCTGGGGATGCTTTTTAACTCTTTAATTTCCCAGATATGCCCAGAATATGGGCATATTTCAATTTGGCTCTTATGGTTGTGATTTTTACATAATACAGTGCTTCTCTGATGCTCTGTTGTCTCTGCTTAGAGAGAAAGATTTTTCAGCTGCAACCTTTGACCCCCTTCAGCCACCAGGGCAGCTGAAAGATGACAAGGCAAAAGAGCATTTTTCACTGCTGTTACAAAACCATGAAAACAATATGTGGTCATTACAGTTCAGCAGTTTTAGACGGTATATTCGGTATAGTCCTGTGATGTGCTGTATGTTCAGGTCAAAGCTGACTGCACAGGCTGACGTGGAGTCAGAAATGGCTTGTAAATAATTAACTTTCCCTCTCTGCCTCGTGCGTTTCTTAGTATAAATTCTTCACTATGCTAGGCTCCGTTAATGAAAACAGTGTTGATGCAAAAAAATCAATGAGTTACTGTGGCTCTGTCCTTATTTTTATTGTCTCAAAAGTACAAATTCCGATCATTCATCATCTAAATCAATGCCTCTGAGTCAAAAACACATTTTTATCAATGAAGCCCCAGTAATCTGCATGGTCTTCTTCTGTTTGAGAAATACATTTGACAAAACCAAACAGTACTACCACCTGCGGTGTTAACAGCCGGGCCCTTGGTCAAAAAGGCTTTTCCAAACCTAGTTAAAATCAATAAACTGGTCGAAGTGTTCTCGCAGTGTTCCTGCAGGCTTAAGCAATGCTTTATATAGTAGCCAAGCTCTGTGCACTGTGTTTACACAGTTTTCACTGTTAACCCCCTTAAAGCCTGATCAGGAGAGTATGACAGGCTGATATATCCAAGCACAATAGCCTTTTATGGAAAGCTGAGTAGCTCTACTGTATTAATGACCCTTTTAATTTTTAATTTCCCTCCTCTCAATCATATCTCGAACTGATCTTAAATCTTCTTTCAGCTAAATGTAGGGTCACTTCAGTCCTCTACCACTTTGTTTTTCTCTCCCTAACTCGCTGTATGCTGACCTCAAAATCTCTCCTTTTCTCTGCATCGCTCTCCCTCCCTCTCTGCCTCACACTTTTGGTCATATGACCACCAGAAATGGCTTGAGGCTGAACAGATTTGATTGTGCAACTCTGCAAAGCTTCACTCTGTCAGACCAAACCAGCAATAACCTTCTTGTGCTTTGCTCGGTCAAACACACAAAACGTGGGTGAAAACAGTATCAGAAAAACAAAACAGATGATTATAAAATGTGTGTGCTTTAAGTATTCCTGTTGTTCTCAAAGGGTCGGAGTAGTTTTGTCACCAAGAGGATCAGGATTTGTCTCTTTTATCCTAAAAATGGGCCGACAGATATTGATTCGAAGGGTTTCTAAACATGAATGCACTGTAGCTAACAGGCAGCATAGCCGCAGTTCATTCTTGCTGATTTGTTCTGCTTAAAGTTGTAGCAGTGAGTGGCAGTCTGGAATGCAGAGATTTCATATGTTTGCTGGATATGCAGTTGCTCTGGTGTTGTGTGAAGAGTCAGTACAAGTGCTTATATTTTAAATGCAATGTAAATATTCAAACTTATAACGTATAAATAAGAAATAGGTGATAAGAGAATTGAGAAATATTTTATTACTCTCAATCACTCTAATCAGGAACCTGTAACAGAATCCTACTGTTATCTTCTTTAATCTACAGATGATGTGAGTGAGTGACTTGTTTTTACATAGTTTAGTGTGTCTGCTGGACCTTTTTGACCTCCACATTTCTATGTGCCTTTTGATCATGTGAGGCGTAGTGCATAAAAATACAGTCCTCCTCAGAGTAACAGCTAACCGCTTGCCTTTTCTTTTATTAGTACAGCCCAACTGATACATCGGCCGGGACAATATTGTTCAGAAATACCAATGTCTCCATTAGAAGGTTTATTTTTCCACCATAAATCGTGCTGCTTAGTTGAGTTTTTTCCCAACCAAATTTAGGGATTCTTGCCAAAAACGCTTATGTTTTAGGGGTGTAAGAAATCCTCCCAACCCAAAGCAGCGTTGTAAATGTAAACTAAGGGCTATTATGTTGCAGACACTGTTTTACATAAAACAGTAGTTACAGTGTAAACCTTTTTAAAACTCAGATTTTATACATATGGTGGTGTATTGTTTAGATTATGTTTTCCTAAGATTAGATTTGAAAAATAATGCAATATATCACCTTTTCACCCTATACTGGAGATGGTTAGTTTAGCATAGAGACTGGAAACATAGAGAGGGGAAACTGCTAGCTGGCTCTGTCCAAATTTAAAAGCACTGCTCCAATCCTGTCGCTTGTAAATCCACTACTTCAGCTTTTGTAAACTAGTAAATTAATGAGATATAGTGTTATTTAATGAGCTTTAAGTGGATTTTGTTATCCTTTGACAGAGAATTTATGCTTCTTGCATAATTGCAGCTGCAGCTCTTTCTCCTGCCTCTGGTCTTTATGCTAAGCTAAGCTAACCAAATTGGATAGATATGAGAGTGGTATTAATGTTCCATCGAACTCTTGGCAGGAATGGAAAGAAACAAAATGTCAAACTGTTTTTTCAAGAAACAAAGATCAGCTGATATAGTCATATCTTTAAAATGTAATGATATCGATCTCAGAAATCCAGAAACAGCTAGGTCTTTTATTAGCTGACATTTATCTGTATGCTCACTGCTGAGAGTGTTCCACTGCGCGGCTCACTAATTGACAAGAATCTAATGAGACTTAGACTTAATTAGTGCTTTATTAATGACAGGTGTACCATTTATATCCATATACAATAATCATGTCAAGCTCAGTTCTAGTGCTTCTACCTGATGGAGTGATAAAGATCTTTCAATGAAACCAAAACACTCCTCACTTCACTTATACCTGCTCTGTACTTCCATTTTCTAATTTCAGGGTTATCGACGATTCATGTGGAAATAAAACACTTGAGATTTAATCAGAAATGCCAAGATAAACCTCAGAGTGGCAGTTTACTTTTGATTCACTGGTCTTCCATTACGTCAGAGGCACATAATTGTTGTTAGTGTGTTGTTGTTTTTTTGACATCTAAGTTAAGATAGACGGTCAAACAGGTTCCAGCAAAGAAATGAGCAGGAGGATGACACCAACTTGCTCTCACATTAGGGAGTGGTTTTATTAAATAGAAACATAGGAGTGATTGTGATTTAGAGAAACAATGGATTGGTTGGTCAGTGATAGCCTCTAGTGTCTGGTAGGAACTCATTCATATCACTCATATATGTCTATCAGCAGGCTGCTGTCTACTGAGTCACACTCCTCTGTGACTCACCTGTCTTTGGAAGGAGGAAAAAGAGAGTTTTATTTGGTCCTGGTTGACAAAATATCATTATTATCATTGTTCGGTCTCTAAAACAATAAAAAATTGGCCATCACATTATCCTAGAGCACAAGGTAGCATCATCGAATGTCTTGATTTATCCAACTAATATTGTCCAAAACTAAAAATGTTCAGTATGATATAAAATAAGACCAAGAAAACAGCAAATTGTTACACTTGTGAACTTCGTACGAAGTATAATTTTTAAATAAAAAGATGACTTAAAGACAAGATAAACTTTTTTTGATTAGAAATGTGGTTGTTGAAGCAGTACAAGTACATACATAAATAACAGAGGTATATAAAACTAAAATAAGAAAAGAATACAAAATAAAAAAGGAGTGTTAAAGAGTGTTTACAAATTACAAGGTAAAGTGACAGTGGTGTGATTAATAGCTGCAGAGTCAACTGGTCTGTATGTAAATGTAAATGGTAAACACCAGACTAATGTACGGTTAAGTAGGTTTAAATTAACTGTTGTCTTTATACCCTAAATGGTTAGTGGATTATCAACATAGCTGTGTTGTTACAGCTTGTGTTGATAAAGGATTTGTTGAACAGTATGTCAATGCATTTTATAAACATACAGTATACCCTGTCAAATGTTAAAAAAAACATACAAATACAAAAGAAATTGCCATCAATTGACATACAGGTGTCAGAAATGGTACCATTTTGCCAAGGTTCAGCTTATAAGGGACAGATTTTCTATATCTTAGTTAGAAAAGTTAGTTTTCCTAACTAGGCCCCTAAAATACCTTAAATAAATCTATTTTAAGCAGCTCTTTAGAAATTAGATAACATAAAAATGGTAGTGCATACATTTCCTGATTATCCATTTCCAATATTATTTTACATGTAAAAGTTGTTCTGGAATAAGCCAGACTAAAAACACAGAGACCATTTTCCTCGGCCGAACGCTGTTACATAAAGCAGTTCAACATGATATGTCTTTTCTATTTCAGCTGCAAGGAAGTGAAACCTTGAGTGTGTGACACACACACACACACCCACACAAATGCACACACAAGGGGAAAACAACATATTCACATGATTCAATTAGCTTTCTTACAACCCGCTAAATGTCTCTCATCTATCTTAACTTAATCTTATTTTTCCTTTTTTCTGCAGAATAAGCATCACAACAGACGGGGTTAGAGAAGTCCCTATGAGGATACATCTGATTGTGCAGTTACACACATTTGCCCACCACTTCCTCTTCTCCCGTGGAACACTAAATTGCAGAGGTCTTTCTGAAATGTCAGAATGGGTAACTTTCAAAACCCCGAAACCTATGAAATCTGCAATTTCATGATCATGGTTTGACTCGTGATTTGGGAACTGTCTGATCTTGGTTCAAAGCCTGTCAGTCATGTTGGAGCCTGGATCTGTGGATGAGGGACCAGTCTGCAAGTTTGTTTGCCCACCGTATTTGTGGAGAGAAACATATGAGTTGAACGTATTTGACGTAGCAACTGGCCTTTTTTCTGGACTGCTCACTCTGCCTGCTGACTGTGACTGGGATCACCAAAGGACCATTACAATGTTCACACCCCTAAACTCTTGGGAAATGTCTTCTTACTGAATACATTTTTGTGTTAAATTTAAAGCAAAATGGAGGAACTAAGGACATCTGCTTACTGGAGCCTTTACATTGATGAATTAAAAACCAAAGGAATTCCCTCTGATGAAAGTCTGACCCCAATGGGATAAGAACTTAACATTTAAGCTATAGTAGACTGTAAGACTGAACAGGTAATTACACAAAGAAATCTGGAGTACTCTCTCCCAGAATGCATTGCCCTATGAGAAAGAAACGCCCAACACGCGACTCTGATTTCTCTGCTATCGCGGTCCCCTCCATGCAGGGGTCCGGGTATCTTGACTACACGGTTGAGACCCACGCTTCCAAATCCCTCAAAGCCATGGAGGAATTCAGACGGCACGAGATGTTGTGTGACCTGGTGTTACACGTCACACACAAGGACAGGATAGTGGACTTCAAGGTGAGATTCCCTCTAAATGAAACCATCAGAATGCAGTTTGTGCCATTTTTGGGGATGTTTGTTTTCAAAGTTTCTGGGAAAAAATCCAACTATAAAGTTACAACAAACTAGCAGAGTATGGATCCCTAAAAACTGACTTGATGTAGTAAAACATTATCAGACAAATAACAAAAATGCAACTCATTACATCAATAAATAGTATTGTGGAAACACTTTAGATTACAACCTGCAACACACAGTATAATTGTCAATTTATAGTGTAATGTTTGTACTAACCTGAACCTGTACTCATAATATCAGATATCCAGTAGTTAAAAAATATTTTGTATTAATTCCTTAAATTCCCAGATTATTTCCCCCTTATTCTCTTCACATCATGTTTTACCTACATGTATCTTTCTGGTACACCCTTGGTACAAAAAAATAGACTGTAAACTGAGAAGTATTTCACTGTATTTTGCCAAACCATAACCTAGAGCATTACCAATATGTTGTGGTGTTAAATGATTAAAATGATGTAAAAATAAACATCCTTATACTTTTCTTTTACACACGCGCATGTTACGACGCAAGAAGCATCATTTCTGCCAATAGATCCTCCTAAATGCTACACACTGGACCTTTTAAGTAAGGATTTCTGCTTATCTTTGTATTATGTAGTTGTAAACATTACAGTTATTATGTTGAGACGATACGAGATGAATGACAATACCACACTATATATATATATATATATATATATTCATACTCAGTGTAATCAACAATAATGAAAATATTTGCAGCCCAAGTTACAGGAGTTTATACAGTGATGCTGCAGCAGTATGCAGTATAATATATGGATGATGAACTTCATGTGGACTGTTTTATGATGAAAGTTAGCTTCAGCTAAGTAGCCAGACGAAAAAGCTGGTGCTCAGTGTGTTAAGCTTCCATTCATTTAGATAGCTACAGAGTCCTCCACTGCTTCACACACACACATACACATACACATACACATACACACACAAACACAAACCCTTGAACAATCACTGGTCTAGACATACAATACATTTTCATCTCATTGCAGTAGGGAAATTGGAAATGTGGTGGAAAAAATTGGAAATGTTGTGTAGGGAGAAGTCAGACAATAGATCTGTGCACTGCACTGGTTGCCCCTATTTAATTTAATGATGGTAAATTGCTAATTACTAATTTAATTAATATTTAATTTACTTATAGAAAATCAATTTAATTATGTTTATGTTAAATAACACTTGTAACACTAGTTTACATTTCACTCTAACAAAAATCTTGGTCAGGTAGATAAATTATTGTATGTGTGCTCTATAAATAAGAAAATGAAGGAGCAGAAAAATAAAAATGAACTAATGAAGATAATGAGAAGACATTAAGTTTTAAATTGTTATATCAACTGAATAGTGGTAAAGGAAAAACTAAAGCTTTTTGCTTTTTTACCAGCTGATTGGAGGTTAAAGATTGAAGCTTTTATTTTTACAATCCATATTAATTATTTAATTAACAATTTAATTTATGATGTTATATTTTTCACTTGTCTGATAACCTTTTACTACATGTCACTGCCGGGACTCCATAGCAGATGTCTGTTTATCATTCAGTCATGGGCCAATTATAGTGAATGCAGTGTTTCTGTATCATCTAATAATTTTTTTATCCAGGTGCACAAGGTGGTACTGGCCTCCTGTAGCCCCTACTTCAGGGCCATGTTCACCAGCAGCTTCAAGGAGTGTCGCGCCCAGGAGGTAACCCTGTGCGATGTCTGCCCCCAGGTGGTGGAAAAACTTATAGACTTTGCCTACACCTCCCACATCACAGTGGGAGAGAAGTGTGTGTTGCATCTTCTCTTGGCTGCTATGAGGTAAACACACAGTATTTAAACAGCAGCACATTGTGTAGTAAAGATTATCCTGAGTCTCTGAAAACAGCTGAAGTCAGACACTCTTTTAAATAACAGAGAATTTCCTCCTTTTTTTGTTTTTTACAAGGTTTCAAATGGAGGACGTGGCCAAGGCATGCTGCGATTTCCTCACTAAGCACCTGGAGCCTGCTAATGTCATCGGCATCGCCCGCTTTGCTGAGGAGATCGGCTGCACAGAGCTGCACCAGCGGAGTAGAGAGTTTATCAATACACACTTCAATGAGGTAAGGTGTGCTTGTGCTTTCTGTACTGTACCAGTAAAGTCCGGTATTAATGCGTATTTTAATGTAATTTATGCTTTACTTTATGTTAAGCAAACATGTGACATACAGTATTTTTATTGAGCCTCTATCATACACCTGTCATGTTATTCCTACATGGGAAAAAGAAGGAAGCTGAAAATGTTGAAGTGACGTTCAACAAAATCAGTGACTCTGTACAACATCACCCTGAGAGAGCTCCAGGACTTCTCCATTGCAAACATGCTCAGGGTCGTCCCCATTGGTCAAGGATTAGTTTTTAAGAACTCACTGGTTGCTCTTGTGCAATGCTGCACCCATTTGGTTGCTTTTTCTGGTCCAGTGCAATTTATACATATAATAATATATATAAATGTGGTGTAGTGACCAGTGCACATACACTGAGAATTGACTTTAGAGTGAAGTATATATATATATATATATGTGTGTATGTATAGCACATTTCATACAATGGGGTGATTCAATGTGCTTCTACAGGGCAAGCAACACAAGCAATAAAAATGTATAGGTAAACTAGTGTTTTGTTGAGTCGTGGGACAACCAGCAGGCCAGCCCCAGATGTCCTAAGGGTTCATGAAGGTTTATATGGCACAAGCATGTCAGAGATGTATTTGGGCCCAGAGCCACAGATAGATTTATAGACCAGCAGTAAGATGTGTATGGATTGTATAATGCAGTCATATGTCCTATTTTTCTGAGGACCATGGCAGAAGCATTCTGAATAACTAGAATGTTTGGTCTGTTAAAGTAAAAAAGATTTATGAATGTATGACTCCTCAAGAATGAGATGGTTGTTTATTCAAGTGTAAAATGACCATGGATGTTATTCTAGAGACCCATCTTTCCCACCAGATCAGTGATTTTTGTCATTGTGTAATTTCATGTTATTTCCTGTTGTTACCTGCCAGCTTTTTTCTCATCTCCTTTGCCTGCTCTTCGTACTGCACTAATTCTTGGCCACATCCAGCTCTGCTCTTAGATCCTGAGTTCTCCTGAGATTTTACTTGTGCTTTCGCTTGCCTTACACTGCCGGTCTGCTCTCCATCGTCCTTAGCTCCTCCACCGTGGATCTGATGTCAGACTGTGAGGCTGTCTCTGCCTGGAACAAAGCCCCTGACAGGCTCAGAGTCAGCAGGAGCAAAGCTGTAGCACTTCTCATGTCTTTAGATCTTTTAGATGTTGATCGACCTTACATAGACTGCACGTAGCAGGTAGCAAGTCACAGTTAGAAGCTACAGGACATTGTAGCCTATATGTATTTTTTATGCAGTGCTAATTAGTCTTGCCTAAGGAGCACTTTTGAATACTAACCTGTATGCATGCGTTTTATCTTTTATTCTGAATAAGTCACATATATGTTGTGCTCATGTCTTATGATAACTGTGTGAAAATGCAGCTGCAGTGTTTATTGGTTACTTGAATCCACTGGCCACTGATCTGTGTCAAAGACAAACTCTCACTTTGGTTGTATCAACAGTACTTTACCCCTTTTTTACACTCTTTGTCAGTACGTCGCACATGTTTTCTCTCTCCCTGTCGAGGAATGATAGAAACTACCTTTGTAAGAACGTGAATGTTCTCTCTGTGTCTGTCTTATCTCTTATTCACTGGATACTATTACTTTAACTTGAAAGGTATCCACATCAGAAAATCTGAAAAAAGGGAATACAGTGCGCACCTCCAGCAGTTAATATGCCTTTATCTGACCGTGCTCTTGTGTGCCTCTGTCCTAGGTGACTAAGGAAGATGAGTTCTTCAGCCTCTCTCACTGCCAGCTGCTGGAGCTCATCAGTCAGGACAGTATCAAGGTGCTCTGTGAGTCTGAGGTGTGTGGCATTAAATTAACTAATTAAACCTTAACTGAGAGGCATGAAAGGAACATTATTGCAATCACTGTGTGTTCTGAAACCCTGTTTTCAACACAAATATTTAGTTTATTGTCTGGTATTTTTTGCCTGTTGTTTAATGTCAGAATATTAGAAGAATACTGTATATTGTAAGATGTTTTAAGAGTTTTACCACAGTCACAGAAAAAGGTTACAGTTTTTAACATTCATTTTGTAAATTTGGTCTGTAAAATCAGCCATGAATGCTTTTTGTGTGTGTTTATTATCATTTATATCATATTAAAACAGTTCAACAGCTGCCAAGAACTCTGCACAATTGCTATGAATCCAAGTTGTATAGAGATATAAATAACAAACCACATATTGATATGTCTAATTAAATCAATGGCAGGTGTACAAGGCCTGCACAGACTGGGTCCGCTGGGATATGGAGGGTAGAGCCCAGTACCTTCATGCCCTCCTGAATGCGGTTCATATCTACGCCCTGCCTCCTAAGTTCCTAAAGAACCAGCTCCTGTCCTGCCCCATCCTCAGTAAGGTAAACTGCAGCCTCATTTCCTTGTGGAAACGGACAGATACTGTCTCACTCAGTTACCTACTCTTTACAGGTTTTAATTTTCTGCCATGTCTTTTAACTCCAGGCCAATTCCTGTAAGGACTTCCTGTCTAAAATATTCCAAGATATGACACTGCGAAAGCTGCCTCCTGCACCTAACCGTGGAACTCAACTCATCTATGTGGCTGGAGGGTAATAATATAAATTACAGTTATTATAAAGTTTCCTCAACAATATTTCTTTATTCTGTAATGCATACATGGTTGATCATTGTAGCCCATAACTAACTATACTTATACTGATAATGAGAAACTGATTATTGGACACTTGGTGACCTCTTTCTCACAATTTTGACATACATGTTAATAAGAGACCTGCATTCAGAACATAGATGTCCATTTATAATACACAACTTGTGTGTAAAGCACCTCATGGATCAAGAAAGTGTCTTCGTCTGCCACCCGGTGGCAGTTAGGAGCTCATCCACCCTGGCCATTTCTTGTGGCTCTCTCTCTCTACTGTGTACTTGTGTATATATATGTACTTTTTTAAACAATGCATATAAATTCCAGAACACTTAAGAGTGAACTACCCACTCACCATTTCTTTTTCTCTGTTCAGATACCACCAGCATTCACTAGCGACCATGGAGGCTTATGATCCCAGGAGGAATGTCTGGCTAAAACTGGCTGACATGGGGTCTCCATGCAGTGGTCTGGGAGCCTGTGCGCTGTTTGGGCTCCTCTACACTGTAGGTTGCGTCGGTTATGTCATACAACCAGTGAAAAGCATTGCAGAGTTTTAATTTCTGAATGACACTCAATGAGATGTGAAATGATGCAATACAGTATGATACAATTCTATGTTATGATAAAATATGATATGATACATGGAAAATAAATGAACACTGGTTGTACCACTGTAATGGCACATTTATGTGTACATTTGTAATTTAATACTGTAATTATTTTACCCAATTCTAAACTGTGAGCTTCTACCCGTCAATCCTGAATAGACTAATGTTTGTTTTGACAAGTTTAAGAGATCAACATAATCTCTGTGCTAATCCCTGTTTTTGTGAATCCAGGTTGGAGGCAGGAACCTGTCCCTTCAAAACAACACAGAGTCCAGCGCCCTGTGCTGCTACAACCCAATGACCAACCAGTGGAGCCAGCGAGCCTCCCTCAACATCCCCAGGAACAGGGTCGGGGTGGGCGTCGTGGACGGTTGCATCTACGCCATCGGCGGCTCCCAGGGCTCCACGCACCACAACACGGTGGAGAGGTGAGACATTTCTGAGGTGTTCATTCTTTGAGTGTGTGAGAGGATTTATTTATTTAACTCGGCATTTGAGAAGTAATTTGATTTTAATGACATATTATTTACTAGTATGAATGTAATGAGCATGGATTTCTTTCCATGTACACACATTCTTAGATTAAGTGCATTTACCTCAGTATAAGTATGGATAATGGCATGAGAGAGATTAAATGAATAGCTGCCATTCAACCTAAAGAGCAGTCAAGAAGTTTGCAGGTATTCCTCTTAGCATAATTGGATAAAAACACGAACTCTTTCAAAACATGTTGAGACACACACTTCCCAGGAATGTCAATCTCTTTGGGAATGCTTTACATCTTGTTGCCGCCACCGCCAAGCACGGAGGAGTTCCAATGCTGTTGTAGATCAGTTTCAATCAATTAATAACAAGAAACACAAGTCAAGCAAGTGGCAGTTTCTTTTGATACTATTATCTTTTATCCCATATCAAAAAACTGTGCTTCAAGTGTAACCTCAATTCCTTTTTATACTGAAGGGTATAGATTTCTAAAAGATGCTACTCACAAGAGAATTATTAAAGCTCATCAGATGCCACATGCAAGTCCTTTCATGAGAAGCTGCTAAAACTATTAAAATGAATGAAACACATCAGATGAGATTAGATTTATAGTAACAATGGTTGGCAAGAAATGGCTCTGCTCCTGAGGATGCTTCCCCAAATGAATCCAAGCAACATGTAAGAGACTCAACAGGAAGCTATATCTCCCTGTTCATTGTTTTAAGTGGGCTAAATTAAGATTTTGTATTATTTATCATTGAAATTTGCATTGCTGCGTGTAGTAATTTCAGGGTTCCAAAGCACACTGTCAGTGTCGGCACAGTGACCCAAGAAGTGACTTGGATTTAGCGTTTTTTTCAAGGGCTTTTCACCAATGTTTGAGGGCAGCTGATGTAATATCAACCACCCTCCTATCAGCAGTTTACAGCTGGAATACACCCAGTGCCGAGAACTGAGCCAACAACTTTTTAATCATTAACCAGTTAGTGAACGTGCTATCCAACCTGCCTCATCATGATTCAGTTCTTTGTTGTTGTTGCCTTCTTGCAGAGTTAGATGAGAAGATTGATACCAGTCTCGTATCTGTCTGTTGAATGTGAAGCCACAGCTAGGAGGTTGTTTAGCTTAGCATAAAGCCAAAACGGCTCACCTGGCTCGGTAAAAAAAACCAAAAACAATTCACATGCCAGCACTATGAAATAACATGTTATGTTTTATTTATTTAATCAGGACAAAAAGCCCAAGTATAAAAATGTCATGTTGTGGTTTCAGAGTGGGTAAATTACTGCATCCGGCCCAGAAATAATTAAATAAGACATTTTATTTAACATCTTACACAATCAGAGTAGACCTTTAAACCCACTTTTGTTTCAAACACATGGGCATAGAGTGAAAACTGAAGGATTTATTTATTTAGAGATGTCTGTTGAACTACAGAATCATGTTGAATTTCTTGTCTCGGTCTGCTCTCTGTGGTGTTACAACCTCTTTGGCTTCAAATAAAGCTTGTCAATAGTTGCCAAACATGGTTGCCAGCTTAACCTAATCCACTTAAAGTTGGCTGTCTTGTGTAGATTGAGAAGGTTGCTGCACACAGTCACTGCCCTCTGACCAACTTAAAGCTTTGCAGCACTGATTCACTAATATGATTGTAGTAATTGACTAATATGTAATGTCATTAGGAACAGATTATCTCTACATTGACTACATGTACCTCACAACTGGTGTTTGTTTTGCAGGTGGGATCCAGAGTCTAATCGCTGGTCCTTTGTTTGCCCGATGTCGGTGTCTCGTCTGGGTGCCGGAGTAGCAGCATGTGGGGGGGCTCTGTATGTGGTGGGGGGCTATGACGGGCAGAACCGCTGGAACACTGCTGAGAAATACCAGCCTGACACTAACACCTGGCAGCAGCTGGCACCCATGAACACTATACGCAGTGGACTGGGTGAGTCAGTGGGAATTCCTGTCTTTATGAGATTTTGGTTTGATTCAGTTCAGTCAGAATAACGTTTTTCAGTTGTGTGTGTGTGTGTGTGTGTGTGTGTGCTTTTTTTTAACGCTCATATTTGCCAGAATTAGAGTCAGAATCAAGAAGTAGGTTTTCACATAGGAGGGATTTGCCTGATATATTGGTGCATATAAGCAAAATATATCTAAATATGAAGTACTGCAGCCATGAAGCATACATAGCATAAAATATTATAAAGACAATAAATGGCAGTATGTACAGTATGACCAGTAGTCTCACTTAATATCTTGTTTTGTGAATTATGAAATGTGCTTCTTTGCTTTCTTGCTGATTGATACCACCCTAAGACTACAGCCAGCAGGTAGTCTGGAAACAGGGGGAAAACCTAGCCTTGTGCTGTCAGTGGGGGCAACAATATCCCCTAAAGCTCAGTTCTCCACTGCGACTGGCCAAGAAGTAGTCCCCTTTGTAAAAAAAAGTGGTAATTTTTAAATTTCTGATTTTGTATGGATTACAACAAAAAACATATAAAGTATAAGTGAGTTTCAGATGCGATCCTACGCTGATTATGCAACCTTTAGACAGCGCCATGCTAAGTATTTCCCCCAGTTTTCAGTTTTTATGCTAAGCTAAGCTAACTGGCTGCTGGTTCTGGCTTCATATTTACCGCCATTTTGCCAAAATGTCAAACTATTCCTTTAAGTTCCGTCTCATGTCTGTGTTTGCAGGATTGGTGTGTGTGAACTCGTACCTGTACGCAATAGGAGGGTATGATGGGCGGAGCCAGCTGTGTTCTGTGGAGCGTTACAATATAGCCAGGAACCTGTGGGAGCCCAGGGCCTCCATGCATTTCTGTCGCAGTGCACATGGAGTCACTGTTCATCAGGGACGCATCTTTGTCCTTGGTCAGTTGACTCATTAATCAAAATATAAGAGACTGGAAGTTCAAACATGAGTTAAATGAAAGAGAGGGCGAAAAAAAAAAGGTTGGCAAGCAGGATGTTATGTAGGGCTACAAGTAGAGTGTTTGTGATCGCAGACTCACAAAAATATATGATCAGTGACCTTTTATTAACACTAATAAGAGCTGCCTCATTGGGCTCATCAGGCTCTTGTTTCTTTTTAAAAAAAATATTGTTTATTTACTGATGTCTTCGCTTCTTTTTCTTCTAATTAGATTTAATTTAATTAGTTTTATTTTATCTTGTTATATTTGTTTATTTAACTATTTCATCTTTTTTTCCTAATTATTTATTTTGTGTGTGTTGCTCAAGGATGTTTTGCATGTAGTTTTTGATGACGCTTGCATTGACTCACCATGGATTGTCTGAATCCAAGTGTACCATCACTCATTAGTGTCTACACTACCCCAAACTCATATTTTTATGAGGTAAAAAGAGTTTTGTTTGGTAATCAGTCTATACTAGAAAGTTTTTTAATATCTCTAGGCTAGTATATGTCAAAATGTTGGATGTTTATGCATGTGGGAGCGATGACAATACATGCTTGTTCAGTAATTAAATTATTCAGATTAATTAGTAGACAGTTGGGTCGGGAGATGGCCAATGAGATCCTCTGTGTTACAACAATGTGGGCTGTACTCTGTTTTATTTCTAATGTGGCTCAATGACTCAGTGTTTAATTAAATAGAGTGAAGTATGGTTCAGATGTTAAGAGTAAACAGACGAGCAGCAATCAAATGAAATGTCAGATCGGGAAGAAATAACAAATCGCTTCACTAAATAAAAATTTAAAAACCTAACTTTGCCTTTAAAAAAAAATTATTTTTACTAATCCATTTATTAATGACAGAATAATACAACTGAATAATTCATCAACACAATAGCTAAACAGTTCCCTAATTGGTTTATTAACAGCTTCATTAAAAACTGTGTCTGTGTGTCTATCCAGGAGGTTTTAACCAGCAAGGCTTCCTGTCCAGCATTGAGTGTTACTGTCCAGAAAGAAATGAATGGACGCGCATCACCGACATGCCCGTTGGACGCAGCGGCATGGGCGTCGCTGTTACCATGGAGCCGTGTCCCGGCAGCCTGCCGGAACAAGGGGATGATGAGGACGGAGACGAATAGGATGGGGATGAAATCTGTCCAAGTCTCAAGTGTTGAATACGGTTGCGAGTGGTGCTTCTTTTCAAGAGAGGGTGAAGTGCATTAAATAAGAAAAACATTCCAGTATGAACTCGTATATGTCCTCGCCCCTAATGGATCTTGTTTGTGTCGCATCTTGGAGTGCTGAAGGTATTATTTGTATGGAAACACTGAAGATGAAGAATTTCTATATGAGCAAGTGATACAGAAAACTGGTAGCATGACAGTGACCTCACAATGAACAAGGTGCTACAGATGTAATCTCAAACGATGATACTATTTAATTAATTTAGTTATTCCACCGCTGTTTTTAATCTCTCAGTGTTCAATTGTATTTGTACATTTTGCAAAAGTTTGAATGGTCTTAAGTGACCTGATTACTAATTCCTGTCTCTGTGTTGTATCTCTACCTCTGACTCTGTTTAAATGAGCACTTTTCTTATGCGTCGTCTTTATTTTGTGCCAAATAGTTTCACCCAAAACTGCCATTTTTGGAATGTTTTTTTTTTTTGCATTTACTTTGTTGTGTTTCTGAAAATAAAGCTAATCAAGTGTGTGAATGATCAATATTTTATTTCCAATTCCACTTTTACCTCATATGCACTGACGTTAGTAAAGGCAAATGTGTTTTACTGACCTCTTGTGATCTCAGTTATTAGGATGCTTCCTGACAAGTGTATCGCCCCTGATATGTAACAACAGATGCACTACCACTAGATGGTGGAATAAGTCCAAAAACAGCTGCTCGCTGCAACATAAAAAATGTTTTTTTCTGTTGTTTTTTTTTGTTTTGTTTTGCAATGTAAAAGAACTCCCAGGACACTACCAGCTCAAAAATAACAAAGCAAAAGAACAAGGGCTCTAAATATGTTCCTATCTTGACAAATAATGACACGTTGCCAAAATAATATAAATATAGAATGTGCACACTGTGAGCAGCAGTGATATCCTGTTTGGATAAAGAATATTTGTCCATGTTTTATGGCTCAGAGAGAATAATTAGAGTGGAGCTTTTCACAGCAACCTTTATTCCAGCAGTCGTGAAGAAAGACAGAGGGTACTGGAGTCACTACAGCGTTAGTCATCAACCGCAGACGTCACTTGTGTGTTTACCTATCTCTCTCTGCACTGCTGTTCTCCATCTCCTCCATGGCTCACCTGCAATTATCCCAGCAGGCCACCAAAGAAGACAGTCCTGGACAGAGCTATTATTCAAATACGGCCAGAGTTGCCTCATCATGTTGAGATTTCTGACAGAGAAGAGACACCAGTGCAGGAGAAAAGCAGTTGTGCTTGTTTTATCTCTTTTCTGGAATAATAGATGGGCAGGTGATCGTGGTCACATGTTTGTCTCCCTTTTGTGTGTCTCAGATTTCCAACTCGTGGACATTGTGAGTGTTCATTATTGACAGAGCAACCTGTTGGGCGGTGAGCAGAGATGTAGTAGTGGCAGCAGTAGAGGAAGCAGCAGCAGCAGAGCCCTGTTTTTTTTTTTGCGTCTGGGCCCCAGAGAGTGAGAGCGGAGACAGACGAGGGAGTAGAGGGCTCTTACTCACTACTTAGAGCCCCTACACAGGAGCAAGTGACTCACATGGCGAACGCATGACGCAGGCATCTCACACAGATGCGCACACACTCATTTGCGCATGGATACACAAATACTCGTGTGTCCGTACACAAACACATTTGTTCTTTATCTGTCACACATGCATATGTGTGTGTGCACGCTTGTGCAAAACAAAGCTGGCTGTCTCTTATTCACAGGCTGTGGAAGCAGATTTGCCTCAATGCCTTCATTGTCTCACGGGGGAGAGAGGAATACAGAAAGAGATGTAGCACTGTACAGCAGGGAGACTTTGCCTCCCATAGAGAATCAGAGGAGGAAAATTAGTACACATACAGATGCAGCTTGTTGTACAAGTCCATCTTTTGCATGCTTGTTGCACTAATGCTGAACTGCTTGCACAACCCCAAGAGGAACTGCTGGAGGAGAGACTCAGAGAAGCAAGGACTGAGAAAGGCTGCTGCCACCTATAAGAACTGTTTATAACTACATTTTGCTTAATTCATCAGGTTTGTCCACAAACTAAAAGATCCTGCTCGGTGATGAGTGAACAAAGTCGTTACTTTCGGTGCACAGTTACACCAACAGATGAGCAAGAACAAAAATTTTGGGGCCTGAGACCTGAAAGTGCTTCTGGAGCCCAGAAAGTGTTCTTCTTGCATATTTTATTTCCTGGAAGTTCTGCACACAGTTCATGCCCAGTTAATCACATTCAAGTGTATGAACATGGGAAGTGATAGAATCTAAAAGAGCTGATCTGATCATCACTCATTGCACAACAGAGCTTGCAACTACGCAGCATGCCGAAGTGTGCGTGTAGGGGTTTAAAAAAACCTATAGGAGCTTAGAAATACTCTAAGTGACAGTACAGTATGTTGTAACACAGAGCAATCCAGACCTTTTTTTTCACAAGTCTGTTCACTGGGCGAAGGAAGCCTGAAGGGGCCGAAGCAGCCTGTTCTATCATTGAGTATTACAATGAGGCTTATCCTGTTGGATATGGCTTATTCTGCCTTATTCAGATCTGCACGCAGGCAGGAGGTAGAATCGAGCCTCTATAGGATCTGAAGAGGTGGGGTTGGGGTGGCAGGGGGGGTGCTTTAACGCCAGTGGGCCTATAGCTAGGTTTGTGTAGGTGTGACCTTGGGAAGTGATGACCTCATCAACATCCCTGCCTGCAAAGCTAATCTGTTACATTCTGAAGGATGCTCCTACGATGGAGCCACCCATGAAGGTGACATTGGCGAGTGGGCTGGTGGTGTGGAAACACACCCCTCAATGAAGCACGTGCAAACACATTCAAATGAGGATTCACGCAGATGCATGGTGTGAGTAGCCTACTGTACATGCATGCAAATACTGCACCCGTATCAGTCATGTGACACAGACACACTAACGATTCGTGTGCACTGTCAGGATGAGCCGCCGTAACTACATGAAACTTGATGGAAAACCACTTAGTTAACATCAGCTGATCATCCAGATGCCTGAAGCAGGTGTTGAGGTACGATGGGTGGTTAAAAGGTCAGACTGTTCTCTCTAATCTGACCCTAAAAAAAAAAGCCTGTTTTCTGCACATTTTCTACCTTTATTTTTCCAGAAAAGGTTGAACTTTTCTCACTCATGCACGGCGACCAGCAGGTGTGGGTTCAATGCCTTGCTCGAGAGTTTATTTTTTCAACCTCTCGGAGCTGTTGCTACTTTGGATTCACTGTGAGTTTACCATTGATGCTAACATGTATGACAGTGTCAGCTTATATGAGTATCCTCACCCTCCTCTCTGTCAACAGATGCCCTTGAGCAAGGCACGTCCAGCTCATGCAGTGGAGCTGATCGGCATTGAGCAACAGAAGAGACTGGTGAAGCAGTTGTGAATGAGCAAGATGAGTGGGAAGCAGAGCATATGTGCGTATGTACTCAGCTAATATACTGCTGCATGCGTTTTTAAAAGCAGTTGCACACACTATTTAATCTTCATCATTGGCTGAGTTTTTCTTATTTGTCACACAAAACCATTGATCTTGATCTATTTATTCATCAGTTTTGTTCTATATGTCATGGCGGATTAAGAAGAACAAAGTTTCATGTGACTATGGGAGCTTTGGGCACACGCACTCACCAGCCGAAGCTGATCTTGAGCATCATACTGAGTCGCTTTCGCCTGATGAAGGTTAAAGTATCATCAGCATTCGTAACATCTGCAGGAGGTGAAACAGTGTACGAGAATGAAATGATTCACAACCTGTTTATAATTTAAAATTCGCAGTATGTATGGACACGACAAAACTAATAATAAATAAATACATATGACTGTCTTTTTTGCATTTGCACTGTCTGTGGCACTGAGTTCACAGTGACCTTACACTTTTAAAGATGAATTACCATCATTCCTGCAGTGATACGTGTGTAGTTTTTTCTGAGATCTTTGCATTGTGTTTCGTACAGTGTTATTGTAATTATATGCAGAGACACTGCTGGTGTTTTTCGTTAGTGATCGGAGCCTGTCTGTTGTGGGCATGTAGTGCGGCCGACTGGTCTGTGTGTTCACTTCAACTGTGTTTCTCTCAGACTCGGAGGAAAGCATGAGTGGACGGTTTCAAGCTCCCCTCTCGCTGAATTGATTCTACTATGGGTCCTCCAGAAACACGGCGCTGAAACACGGGGGAGGTGCACTTCAAACCACACCACATATTCACCATTTTTGACACTTTTAACACGCCACCTTTAAGGAATTCGTGTTTGTAATGTTTCGGTATAGTTTGTGATGCCTCTACAACGTACGCCCTTGCTAGTGACAGCCGCTTTCCCGAAAATGCACGTTTCCAGCTCCCCCCTGTACCCAAAGATGGTATATTCCACAATTTATTCCAGGGAAAGACTGACAGTTTTTTGGGTCATGAAGCAGCTGTTCAAGTCAGTGGTTCGCCCTCCCTCCGCAAGAATAAGGAATTAGTACATTTCAAATTAGATAACGACAAACGTTGGTGCAAGAAGAGAAAAAAGTATGACATTGTGTCCGTGGCACAAAATAAAACCATTTAAACATGACGAAAAATATTTTTTATTGCTTAACAAAAAAAAAACAACACATTTTTATCACAGTTAATTTTCAACACATTAATATGTGCAATGTTGTGTTGTTTATGTTTTGCAGTTGTTTTAGTGCAGCGGGGCGAATGAGTGAAGCAAATTCCCTTTTTTTTAAATAATTCTTGTGATATTAAAGGTTGAGAACTTAGATCTCCCTCACACACACAAACACAGTAGCAGGCCTACAGTAGAAAGTGGAGTTGAACAATGGTGGAATTACTGTTGACCCCTCTTCAATAAATCCAGTCCAACGTTAGGTTGTGCCTCGGCGATCCATCAGCCTCCTATATAGGTTCAAATTAAAAGGTTTTATTCTGCGCCTGCAAAAAATTCAAACATCTGACTTGGTTATTATAAATCTCGTGATCGATACATCTCAGCTTGGTGCATAGATCAACGCGTGGAATACATTTTTTGTATTTACATGAATACTGTATGTGTGGGGGAAAAAAACTGTGTTTATGAGGAGTGACTGAATTTGTGCATAGCTGCATGCGTGTACTGCTGATTGTTTTTGTGCATGTGTGTTTGTGTAAGTGTGTGTGTGTGTGTGTACATGCAACGTGGGTCAAGCCCCTTGGAAACAGCAGCAGAGGTCCTCTGCTTTTAAGTGGATTAAAACTCCAGCACAATCCCCAGGGCCAGCAGGCATTGGACAGACTGGGTGTAGTTTAGATGAGGACTTAAGACTGATTATCTCTCATGCTGCCTTTGTTTTTGCTGCTACTGTTGCGTATATAAGTAATACCGTACAGTATATGGAAATCTGTGTGCTGTACACATTAGCAGCGAGACAGGCATTAGCTAGTCAGTCTGCAAATCAGTGTTATAGTGTTTTTACCATCTGTGTTAAATCTTTTTGCTGAGTTTCAGCCCAGCTCCACTTTGAACATCAACTGTTACCAACTTTGTCGTGCTGCCGCAGTGGAAAGATTCCTCAGCTCTGAATGTATACCTGCAGAGTGTTTATGTTTAGTCTGCCGTCATGCAGCCTGTCTTATCTACACTATAGTATGTGAGCTCCTGTTATGGTTTCCCCGGGACCCACTGTGTCACTCCCATACTTCTTGCAGTGTGTCAGCACCAATTAACCAGGTCAATATTTCTGTGCTCCAATTGTTGCATACACTCCAAAAATCTCTATGTGTGCTTCAGTCCAGAGCTGCCTAATATCTTGTTAGTTTTACTCATTATTTTTCTGATTTAAAGCAGATTGAGTTAGTTATTTAACGGTTCAAATATGTGTAAGCGCATGGCTTTTTTTTTTTTTTCATTTTGAGGATCTCTTTTCGTGCAATGTATGTCACCATTTAGGACAAATTGCCTTTAATGTTTGTGTTAAGCAATATATTATTGGTGGTTGTTTTCATTTTTGTGACCCCACATGATCTTCATAACCTCTATAATCTTCTTAGGATTTATGAGGCTTGGAACCAATGAAACAAATTTAATGATCCAGCTTTTTTTCACTTCCACACATGTCGGGACAGAGGGATAGCTGTTGTTTTTATTAAGTGAGCATCACCAGGTTTTGAAAGGCAATGACAATAACAGTATATAGATGACATGTCACATACCCATATATTCGTATTGCTTTGTATTGGGTGTGGATCTGGCTTCTGAAATCAAATTATCTGCTCTGTTTCTGTCCCTCCCTACTTCCCTGTTACTGTCCACTGTATACAGCCCAATGATGCATTGATGCTATAAAATTAGTGTTTAAGGAAGTAATGACAGTAAGACAGCGGTGCTCCCAGCCAACAAGATAACGATGTCTTTGGCATACAGAAGGCGATGTGCTCTTCTTATCTGAGTGTATACTTTGTTTTACCACTGAATTTGTTTTAGACACTGATACATTTTGTGTGTGTGTGTTACTTTGCAGGCTAACAAAGCCCAATCTGCACACTACAGAGAATTCATTTGACAATGTCCCTAACAGGATGAGGGGTTCAACCCTGTAGGTTAATCAGCATGTTTTGGGTTCAAATGTTGTTGTGCATGTTACAAAATAAAATATATTTAATTTTACCAGCTAAATGTCTTTTGCACGGTTATGTATGTCTTTGATTTGTAGATTGCTAGAGGCTAAATCTTTGTTTTCTTGAATATGTCTTTGCTTATACAGGAAACATGAAGGAAGACCAGAACCAGTGGAACCATTTTACAAACTGACCTATAGTTTAACTGTTTTACTCCTTGTTTATACTTAAAAGTACAGTCTGTAACATTTAGGAGGATTTATTGGCAAAGATGTCATTTAATATTCACAGGTATGTTTTCAT
>NW_023339873.1:8206473-8209354 GCF_004916995.1 Morone saxatilis
GGGTCCTCTTTCATGGAGGCCGCCATATTGAACTGTCATGTTTTTCTACAGGGGCCCAGAATAGACAAAGCAGACACTAACTCTTTCACCACCGTTGTTTTTTGTACACACTGGAAAGGCTGAGCTGTATTCAAATGGCTGCAATCTGCAACTTTAACACTAGGTGCCACTAAATCCTACACATTGGTCCTCTAAAGTTATAATCTTTAAGATTTTAACCCTGGTTGATTTGGTGGTTACTGGTGGTACTGGTGCGAAACACAGAGACAAATATAGTGCATTTCATGTAAGTGTTTCACAATAAAAGCTCTCCTTGTTTTGCCAGTTGAACACTTGTATTGTGAGGCAGCAGCAGTAAGAAATTGTCGCTTCCATTATAGTAACATAATACAGATCTAATACAGCTTCAGGAGAGTGAACAATAAACAGCAAGGCTGGCATCAATGAGATACAATAACGAATAGTAACACTGCATTCCATACTGCATTGTTTCTTATGAATTGCTCGGGAGGGTAAAAAGAACATAAATCCTGCCTGGGAATGGCCGACTCCACCACTAATAATAAAAACTACTATGAATAGAGATAATTACAGCATGTAAATACATTAAATGCTGTCCATAAAGGGTATAAAAATATATATCTTTATCTAAGGAAAAGCTTAAAGTGACATAGGGTTGTATGAGGTACATATCCAGTCAGTGTAGAAGGCAGTCAGAACCACCCACAGTTTGGAGAAGCAGACAGGAGTCCCGGCATGGAAGCAGAGAAATGTACAACTGTGGGTGGGGGCAGCAACCAAACATATTTTATCCACTTAAAAAAGGCCCGCTGCCTTTTTTTTCAGGCTGCAGCAATGCTACACCAGTGTATAGGTCTCGCTTATTTTTTTTCTGTGAGCCATTCACGGTTCCCAGCAAAAGTAGACAATAAAAAGGCTAGCAACAAATACACCTTTCACTACAGTTTCAGTGTCTATATCTATAGAATATGTCACAGACATGTATGTATATTTTAAACTCAACACCTCCTGTATCTGTTTCAGATTAAAACCTCTCTGTGAGTTTTGATTTGTTTGTACTTATTGTATCTATCATAGGTAAACTAAGTGTAGAAAGAGAGTGCTAGCAGCAGTAGAAGAGCTGGTGTGCAGCAGCCGTCACGCACTGCTCACATGTGTCCAAGCCGTTAGCTTCCATGTTCATGTTTGCTTCTCCAAACTAGGATTGTGCTGTCTACTATTGCCGACACTTGGCACGTCTCTGGTTGTTGATGACCAATTGAGATCCACCACTTCGGAGTAAACGTAGAATTACAATCATTGCACTATGTAGCTTATGTACAAAACACAATCATAGTTGCAGCAATTATCATACCCAATTTGTCATCACTATTGCAATCTGATGAAGCATAATTTCTCTTCCAAAGAGTTTTTACATTATGGCACCCACAAAGAACCTGATTGGATGGACCCTAAACTTGACCCTGCCCCTCACCCCAACTATGACGATTCATTTCTCTTTCAGCTATTGTCACACGTCAACCATTCAAGTGCAATCAAGGGCAAAGAGCTGTGAACCCGTATGATGTCTCTGGTTGAAACCCCCATGTTACACATTTGTTATATTGTAATTTAAAGAACATTCATCTCAGGTAGTTGGTGGCAACATTGTCAAAAACATGTCAGTTGCTACATTCAGTTCCCCAGTTGTTTTATCTGGTAGTATATGTCTGATCATAGAGTTGAGCAAATAAAAATTCCCTCCGTTGTTATTTTTGTGGCCACTTGTTGACTTTCTTTTTAGTCCTTTGTGAATATTAGTAGTTATTCGATTGTTCTGGAGGAGCTGGATTTGTGCATCTCTTTCCACATTCAGGCTTGGCACATTAAGAATCAAACCTCTTAGCCTCTGACAGATGAATAATGCTTTTACTTTTAATTCTACAACAAAAAAAAATCTCCAAACTGAACCTCAAAACTCTTCTCCTTGCTCATGACACATCTGGTTTCCTAGGACACTTGTGGTTGCCTAGGAATGATGTTAGGTTTTACATGGTGATGACATCACCCTACCCCCAATCTTCAGGGCTGCTGTGGCTCTAGAAAAGCAGGTTTAAGTGGCCAGAACAGGTCAATTCTAATGTCTGAGAACCAGTGTTTTGTAATGAAAATGCTAAAAATTTTGTTCATAAACTAGTTCCAACACCGGTCCCTTGTTGGTGGAAAAGCCTCAGGGGTGAAATGGGATAAGGCCCCACAGAACCCCACTGTGCGTGTGAGTGTGTGTGTATGTGTGTGGTGGGTGCATGTATACCTGCATATACATGTGTGCTTACATGTGTGAATGTCCATAAGACTGTGTGTGTGTGTGTGTGTGTGTACACATGTGTGTCTGGGTGTGGATGAAAGTGCATGTGTTTGAGTGTGTGTGTGTGTGTGTCTCTCCCCGCCAGCCCTAAGGGGATCATGTGTGGATCAGCCAGCGCTAAGACACACAAAAACATGCTAACCACCACCCCCCCATAGCACGGTCCGCATTATAAACACGCATGTGCCACCGCACACACAAACACACGCAGACACACACAGAACATGCACCACAAACACACACAGGAGAGCGGCCTCCAGGTCAGCCGAAGTTAAGAAACAAACTCCTAGGGGAGAACTAAAGCGACAGTTTCTACGTGTGTGAGATGTGTGTGTGTGTGCGTGGCAGAATACACACTCTGTTTCAGAAGGATGGGGGTTTGGGGGGGAGATGGAAGGCAGAGGGGGAGGGTAGGGAGCAAGAGGAAGGAGGGGTGAAGAGAGAAAGGAGAAAGATATGGGCAGTGAGCACAGGCAAAAGGATGGAAGGGGTGTGCATGTGTATGTGTGTGTG
>NW_023339873.1:8209376-8225789 GCF_004916995.1 Morone saxatilis
TGTGTGTGTGTGTGTGTGGACGAGCAGGAAAAGAGAAGGAGAGCGAGTAGAGAGGGAGAGAAAGCATAAGATCGACAGAGAGGATAGAGTGAATGGCTGAGAATAAGAGAAAGAGAGCAAGAAAGAGGTTGAGGGGCCCTGCACAGGGGAGAGAGGAGGCCCTGTAGTTTTAGCCAAGGGGCGAGACAGTCAACAACACATGTATCCAAACCTTCAGACAAACCTCTTCATCCAGGACAATAGAACAGTGAAGCACACAAACCTGCTCTGCATGTTTGTAACCACTACAGCCTTATCCATTGTCATTCTGTTCATTTCTAATGTTGTGAATGTTCCGTGTGACCCCTAGAAGAATCAGCGCTGCCCCTTGTGATAACTGATGGGGATCTGAATACACAGTGAGCGATCACAAGTTTGTTCAATGCACACTTTCTGAAGCGAGAAAACAATAGTGTGCCAAATAAAATCAATGTTCAAGTTGAAAATTATTAAGTAACATTCAAGCAGGTCTGAACATTGAACTGCAAACACAGCTTTGGGCAATCAGAAAGTCTCAAACACTTCAACTTTTTTCATTATATGAACATTGACAGTTTTGGCGAGTTCCCTGTAAGTCATTTACCTTGTTTGATTAATAATGTAGTTATGTTACCATTTAGATTGTAGCTTTAGATTCAAGTTTATCGATTTAAGTTAGTTCTCCACCAATTAGCTTGACACCTATAACACTGCACACATTCTGACTCATGATGAACAGTTTAAGAGTAAGAAAATCAATGCAGCAGAACCAGATATATCGTCTTTTTATTCCACACATTCCTCTTCCTACCTGGCATCTACTCTACCCACAATGCAACTCGACCACAGATAATTCAGTTGGAGATTGTGTGCGATTGGTGTGTTATGCTAGTCGAAGATAATGTAACCCCAAGCTGCTAGCCTGACTCTAACCCTAAAGGCAAGGATGAAGAGCTCCAGAGGTCTGTAAGCTCACCAGATTTTTTTTCATTTTCAAACACGTAGTCTTCAGTCCCAGCTGACACTGCCTCAACTGACATCACTTGAGGCAATTTATCAGATTTCATACAGCTCCCTCTGCTTTAAAGTCTTTAACTTTAAATATCTAAAATCTGTGATGTTCCTCTAAGTTTTAGATTTAAATCTGCACTACTAATTTCCCTCCACGATAAGCTGAACATCACACACACATTTCACATATTATCAGATTTTTGTTATTCTTATTCAGGCTTTTTGGGGGGATTGTTGCAGCCTAAAATGCTTTCACGGCAGCTTTTCTAAAACATTGCGATGCATGTTGCTATATTTTAAGGCTTTTTCTTGCAATTAAATTGCGTGAGAAACTGAAAAGTGCAAAAATAGGGGCAATGTTTTGCTTAAAAATGTTAGACAAGTTGTTCCAGTTGTGATGACGTTGATATCAATAAACACCGGGTCTCAAAATGACCACAAACTACAAAACTAACGGTAATGAAAGCATAGGGTGGTCAGAATGGAGGGCAGCGTGACTCCAATCTGCCTGCTGGCCAGAGACACTTTGTGGTGTGCTGGGACTGAACTATGAGCAGGATGCACACTTTTACTTTCTCTCACTGGAAATCTGATGTATTTACATCAACAGATGGCGAATAACGGCATTAAAACGTGATGTAAAAGTGACAACTCATGTTGGCTGATATTGATTGGCAGTCTATATAACACGCCCACTCCCTCACTGTGCATTCTCCAAACAATGACCTACTCTGTTCACACGAGCTCACACCAGGGAGCTTTACACGTTTAACACGTTTAATGTCCGGAGTCCATTCGGACATTTGTGTTTTCACATAAAGCTCCTCCAAGGTACTTGCGTCTAGATCACGGCAGGGTTGCAGTGCATGTGTGAAAATGGCTAAAGAAACACTGATGAGAGCTGTGACAGTGAACCAAAACCTCAAAATCAGGGGAACTACAGTGTTAGGTGGTAATTCTTTGTGGGTTTGTCCCTATAAGTGACTCCTTTCACATTATGCGAAGAAATTGTTGACAGCAAAATACTGATTAGTGCAGCTTAAGTGTCCGGTCCATTTTTTGCTTACATTGCTCATGTTGGAGCACTTCCCTGAAAGGGTATGAGACTCTCCAAGTTTAATTATCAGTACGACAGTTGAGCATTAGAAATAATCAGCTTTTTGATGTAAAATACATGCATGCGTAAAAAAACAAAAGAAGTCACCTACATTAAAATTCTGTCGTGTGCACCACTAACACTGAGTGAAAGCAAAAGATTACACTTTGTAGAAACCTGATAAAACATTTAAACGTTTAAAGTAGTTTGCTTTTGGATTCTGGTTCCATTTTCAATAAATTCCACAAATAGGTGTAGTGTTACTTCTCATTTGCTTCTTCTCATTGCAACAGCAGCTGAGGCTCATAGGTATCGCAGTATTTAGAGCTTTCCTTCATACCAAACTGGTAGAAACATAGAAAACAAAGGAAAAAAAGCTGAGATCATTACAGCTGATGGCCAAAAAGAGTGTTCTGAAGTCTGAGGATGTCATAAAAAGAAAACTTTTAAATGGAAAGTTGCACTGGGGAAAAACACTTAACCAACGGCTCTACCCACCTCGTAAGCTTGTTTTTTGTTGATTAGGTAAATTAATCTTCTTAACACAACACAACACAAGTCATTCCTAAAAGAGCTCAAAATGAATCAACACACTTTTACAGTAGCAGTTGTGTGGTAGTTAATATATTAAAAGGACAAGACTGTGAACAGCAACATCGCCATGGTCACTTGAGAAAAGCGTGCAGAACACACCGTTCTCAATCTCAGAAGGTGACAGAAATACAGCATCTGAAATTACTCTACTAGTTGAAAGAAAATAACATCTGTAGACTGTCTGTGCAGCCAATTATACCACCACACACTCATGTTTGTGTCTCTGATAAAAAAATAAAAAAAAAAGGTCTTGTAACTGTTCAAACGTTTTCAAGAGGACACACAATCTGGATCCAATTTGACATCCAAGTCAACATATGTTTCTGTCGCGAGCTTTCAGGTCAAATGTAAATAAAAGACTGTGAGCACTTTATGTTGTGAATTCTTCACACAAAAGAAAAAAGTAAATTGCCACATTGCTGAATCCATACCAAATGTACGACTTTTGCCTTTGTGGCGCATTGAATGAGGTGTGTAAGTGAAAAACTAAATCTTATATGTTATATTCTCATACATTCTTTATACCTTCTGCTTAATTGGTTGACTGATTTACTGGTTTGGTACTGAATTGAGATACTATCAGAGAAAACACTTTCACCAAAATTTTCATCTGAATTGATCATGCAAAGATAACAGTAGCTACATTTACAGGCATACAGAATTTCAACACTGTTACCAGAGAAATTCCAGTCCTTTGTGCACATTCAAGCACATTTTCTGATTGCAATAAACACTTTATTTTGGCATGTAAACATTCCAGTCCTTTCACTTTTGGTTTTAGCCGTTGACAGGACACTGTTTCTTATTTGGACAGCGCAAGATGACCAGTTCAAAATGGATGAAGGAGAGAGCCCACAGGAAACAGAAAAGGAAAACACAAATTTAAGAGAAACTAAGCATGTGAAAAGCAGTCTTTGTCACTGAACTTTCACTAAACTTTATAACTGTTGTTTATTCAGAGCAGTGTGTGCATGTTAACAACTTAACTCCACATTTATGAGGTATGGGCACAAGATCAAGGTTATTCCTGGTGAGCACAGTTACTGCAGTTGGTTATATTTGGACATTTGACTAGTTTCCCCCTTCAAAAGGATCCAATCCATTTCATTTTATTCACTATGAAAAAATATATTTTACATACACTTAAAGGTACAATGTGTATAGAATTTAAAGGACCAGTATGTACAAGTTAGTTGCTGTATTTGCAAATTGCAACTCACTTGCTTCACCCTCTCTTTGTAAGCACATGGTGGGGAAACTACAGTGGCAGTCCCTATCTAGAGCCAGTGTTTGGTTTGTCCATTCTTGGCTACTATAGAAACACGGCAGTTTAACATGGCAGCCTCCTGTAGATAAAAATGGCTCATAATAAGGTAACGAAAACACAACGATTCTTATTTTCAGATGATCATACACCAATGAAAACATACCTATGAATATATTATATCCAATTCATGCCAATAGATCCTCTGACATGTTACTGAAAGAGATTTGAAGATGTATTGTTTCTGCAATCAAACGTCTCAAAATGCTAGGCCTACATATGTTTGAGAGTTGTGTACTTACTTCCTTCCAAGAATGTTCAAACCCAGACATTTTTATTTAATTTTAATCAAGGTAATGTTTTCCTACTTGCATATAATTGGAAACCTGGGAAACGTGGAAACGTGACCACACGTAACGTGAATAAAACTTACATTACATACATTACCTCATCAACCAATGTGATTTCTGCCGTCTTGTTAACTCATCGTAAAACACACTTCGTTTCTGACAGAGAAACAAAAAACTCCCCAAAATCATCTCGGTTAGTCTTTCCAACATTCATCAAAATAAAAAATAAATCCTTAATTCAAGGAGTTAGATGTGAAGAATATTGAAATAATGTCGCTGATGCCTGACCCCCCTCTTAATGTTAAGCTAAGCTCACCGCCACCTGGCTTTAGCTCCATACTTGAGACATGAGAGGGGTAAATATTTAGCTCTTCTCATCTAACTCTCAGCAAGACTGCAAATAAGTGTATATCCAAAATGTTGAACTATCCCTTTAATGACATGTAGCCTGTATTGTACAATTTTCAGAGAAAATAAACATAAACAGAGGTAAACAGGCTTTAACTCTTTTAAAGCATCTCCTTGGTTTTCCAAACTCAAATGAGTTGTCAGTTCCTAAAAGGCTACGGCTGAATAAGGTGAAAGGTCGTTAACTTACATGTTACTGTGTCAGTTGCTTACAGTGGGTGTGTGAATCTTTTTCTGTGTGTGTGTGTGTGTTTATATGTGTCAGTCCCCAAAGGCATGTCGCTGTCAACCCCAGGAACTTGTGTGTCTGACTGCAAGTCCACAGTCCGGCCCTGTCAGAAATAGGCCGAGTTAGGTTAGAAAATGTTTCATAAGCTTAGACTGACCTCTTTACTCTCTGCTTCTCCCTCTCTGCCTCCCCCACCTACCTCTTCTCCCCCTCTCTTTCTCTTGGTGTTGCTGTCTCCCTCGTATCCAAACATTAAAACTGTCAATACACAAATAGTTTTACGACAACATGCACACTGACACCTGAAAAGTCTACTTGTCATACTGTTCTCCTCGCTGAGCCACATCCCAACTTCCTCCACAACTCCCTCTTTCTTCATTTTTAATCTCTCAGAAAAGTCTCCGTTCTCATTAATATTTCCTGCATTCTGTTTTCTGATAGCTTTGTGCTCCAAGAGTAATATCCTCCCTATTAAACTGACTGAGGGAGGTGACTGAAATATTTGAATGTATATGACACTGTGTGTGAAAATGAATGTGCACGTCTTTATGCTCAGGTGTGTGTGCCTTTGCACAGATCTGTGTGAGAGTCTCTGTCCATGCGTGCAGTTGCCGGTCTGCATATGCATTTGTGTGTGTGAGCATGTAATTGCATGCATGTGTCTCTGTGTTTGTCTCCGTCTACCATTTGACTGCCATCTGAATCTGTGGCACGTACAGCAGAGCTACGAAACAGCAGATAGACAGACAGGCGGAAGGCAGGAGGGAGAAAAAAAAAGGGGAGGGGGGAGAATGAGTGAAGAAGTAGAGAAGAGAACAAGTGAGCAGGAGGAGGAGGAGATGAGGACAGAGAGCAGAGGAAGAGAGACAGGCAGAGAGAGACGGTGAGCATGAGAGAGTTAGACAAATAGAGATACAGAAAGAGAGAGACAGGCTCCAAGAAGGAGGGGGGGGCATCAGCATACAGAGGCAGTCTGTGGTCTTCCAAGCAGCAGCAGCAGCAGCAGCAGCAGCAGCAGTAAAAATAGGGGAGAAGAAAAACAACGATGGCTTGAAAGATTAAATTCCTGTTGGAATAGGAAGTGCAGAGAGAAGGAAGGGCAGAGCCTGATCGAGGCAATGGGAGGACTGGGTGCTGCCCGGGGTAAAGGTGTTGGGTTTGGTACATATTGTTTAAAAGACAAATCCACACTGAAAAGCTCAAACACCGCCAGAAAGAACAATTAATGATGAAGGATGATTACCTGGGAAAATGTGCATATGTAGACTTTATGCAATAAGATGATGAAAAATTCCCAATAAAGCTGCTATGGATCCTAGAAGCAGAAAGCTACTTAAAGGGTTGGCACACCCAAATTATAAAAACACTCAAAACATACTTCTTCACTTACAGATATTAATAATTAGCTCTGCAGATCAAAGTTTAAAGATTATCTATATCCAGAGTTCGCATAACGTTGTTTATTAACTCACATTTGACCGCTAGACTGTTTCTGTAGTCTGTTTATTCACTCCAAACAGAAAATTCCGACTCTACAGACATTAGCTGTAGGCCTACCTAGCCGGAATGTGGCTGTGTGAGTTTGTGTGATGGCTCAGACCCACCAGGAATTTATGTTATTTTCTTTAAAGGACCGGCGTAGGCATCTAGCGGTGAAGTTCCAGATCTTAACCAACTGATTACCACTCACATTCCAAGCGTGTAGGACAAACTACGGTGGCCATATTGGATTTGTCATTTCTAGGCTATTCTAGTAGATAAAAACAGCTCATTCTTAGATAACAAAAACATGGTTCTTATTTTTAGGTGATTATACACTAATAAAAACCAATGACTATTATATTTAATTTCTGCCAGTAGATCCTCCAATATGTAACAGACTGGATCTTTAACTTCTTGTCTCTTTGCATTCATTAGTATGCAGTCATACAGCTTTGGGATAAGCACAATTCAGTTTTTGCTTAAAAGTGCAAGATGTAAGAATTTTTGTGTTTAAAACATTAAAAAAATGAGCAACAGAATGTGGAGAACTAAACCTGTCGATGTCAAAGATGTCTATGTCTATGTATTATGTTGGAGAAATAACTACTGAAGATAGAATGCTAACCAGCTAGCCCTGGCCCGTTCTGTTTCGCAATACCACTTTATACCTCAAGAGGCCATAGTCACTGTTGCGTGCCCTCAGTCCAACAACATCGAGCTGGTTTTCTTGCCAAGTTTCTCTCCTGGCACCCAGGGACTAACTCTCTCATAACCCCTGTTTGGTAGCTACAGTTAGCAGCCGTTGAGAGAGTGGTCTCTCTGGTGATACACGTATTTGCACCTTTAAGTTAAAACACTCAACTTCTATAGTCCTTTCAATGTGCATCATCCAGGGTGAATTTATATCTATTACTGTCCTCTTATGGCTTCGCTTTAACGATTTTTTAAGTAATTGCCTCGCCTTGAAATTCACGTGTGTTCAACCTGAACACTTTTACAGATATCTAAAAAACCTCAGCAAATAAATTAGAAAACTGTCTGCTCCCACTAAAGGAAAGCGTGAGCATGATTTTTTGTTAAGTGGGTGAACCATTTAAATTATTAATGGTAAACATCAGGTTTTGTCAGTGATCAATATTTTGCACCAACATTCATACAGAAAAAAGCCATAAAACATTGGCCTCAGTATACAAATCCACAATATATGTTGAGTCTTTAGTTAGAGGCACACCTTGACTGGAAAAACTTGCTTCCTTGCATTCATCTTAAGACTAGTGTTCCCTTCGTGTGCACTGAATTCGGCAAGTTGGAGCACATTAGCTACAGGTTGGCAAAATGAATTGGGAAATGTTGGAAACTACTACAGTGGTTCCCAACATTTTCAGCGCGTCACAGGTGGCATACATCTACAGGTTGTAACCAGTTCAAACAAAGAATTCTTTCCCCCTAAATACTGTATTTGAGCACTTTTAGGGGCCTGTAGAGCTCAAACTTGGGAAAAAATTACAATATCAGAGTACACTCACAGTACACATAAACTTAAAGTTGTGTAGCCAGGGGTGTCCCCAGAAATGTTTCATAGGGGTGGCCAGTGGGTACCACTGGAAATCCTGGGGTGGCACACCAAAACCAAAAGCCATAACTGAATTTCAGGAATTCTATTATGCTGTTGTAGTATATAGACTAGTTAAAAACTATGTCAATATATGAGAGTTAAGGAATCACATACTGATATACTTTGGTTTCTTATTTTACAGTTATTGTTAATATCTTATGTGCATAGACTAAAACAAGTATAGTTAACATTTTGAGCTCCATAAAGTTTTAATGTGGTATGTATCTGTATGTGTTTTATTTGTCAATTAATTGTTATTCAAATAGGCTAGTTGCCCTTTTCCTTAAAAAGACAAGGCCAGGCCCCTCCTTGACAGCGCCCTTTTGTGTAGCAAACATATGGTTTCTCATGCTCATCTCGCAACACCTTAAAATAACAAAACAATATTGGCGGGTTTTGCGGGTCAATTATTCAGAATTGTCAAACTGATTGAACATTGCCTCCCTACATGGAGGATATTCGTTTTAATTTACTTTCAGCTGGTTTGATGGATAATGATTCTGCCGAATGTCAAGGCTGTTCTTACATCTTCTCATTTTCTGTGACAATGGTTTGGAATTTTGATTCATATTGATACGACACAAAGCAAATCTTTTTTATTCAATAACCTTAACTCACAAAGGGAAAGCCTGTTTTAACAAAAAGAAAATGGAAGGGCAGAAGGAAGGAAGTGATTGCTAAGTGCTGGAACAGGTCCCACATCTCTCTTACAAGCCCAATGAGCTCTGATAGAGAAATTCCAACAAACTGACTGATTGGCACTGCAAAGGATGCCATTCAATTAGAAATGAACATGTGAATGGAATGCTTCTGAGAGGAATCTGGAGTGATGAAAAATACAGGTTTGGCATGATTGAGCTCAAACCTGTTTGGGGATTGCTCATGCGTGTCTTTGTGTCCATGCGTGTGTGTGTGTGTGCACTCTCCCTGATAGGATAGGGGCTTCGTTAGGGTAATTACAGCTTTGCTATGTAAATAAGCCTGTCATAGAGGGGAGAGACACACCCACCTCTTTTTCAGACCCAATTAACCTAACTCCCCTGGAATTTACATACCTAACAATCTACAGCAGACACACACACACACACACACACACACACACACACAAAAAGCATTCCAGCACTATTGCATGCACACTTAAAGTGCAAATATGCTTAATCATGCCTTTGTGCATGCACCAAACTTTCTCTTTCCACAGAGAGCCAGCAGTCTTAGACACCAGGCAGCGCAGTGTGTGTGTGTGTGTGTAAACTTGAGTCCCTTTGTGTGTGTTGGATCCTGGTTGAAGCGGTAGACTACAGCTAGCCAGGTGATATCTGAATGCATAAGGCATCACCTCCAGCTAACTGGCTGCTGGAGCTGTGGTGAGCAGCATCTATCATCTCAGCCGCAGATGAATGTCTGTCCTGAGTGGCTCTGTGGCATAGTGAGGGGAGCACAGAGTGCAAGAAATGACTCATGGTGGTGGAAGGAGAAAAGAGGAGAAGGGAGGAGGAGGAGGAGTGGAGGGAAGAGGGGGGTGGCAAGGTGGAAAGATGAGGGAGAGGGGCACAAGGGAGAGGAAAACGGAAGGAGGTGGAGGATGAGGAAGGAGAGAAAAGTAGTGGAGTGATAGAGATTGAGAATGCAGCAGATAAAGATGGAGAGAAAGGCTGAGAGAAGGAGAGAACATGAGCAATTGGAATATTCAATAAGACTGCGTAAGAATGGAAGGATGGAGATCAAGTAGAGTAAGAGTGAAGGTGCAGAAAGGAGAGGAAGAAAAGGAAGAGAGATTCAGAAGAAGCAGAAGAATGAGCAGAAGGAGGAGTATGAGGGTGAAGAAGTATGAACGTGAGCAGGAGACAAGAAGGGGAAGAACGGAAATGGAGAAAGAAATGGAAGGGGGAGGAGAAAGAGATTGAGAGAGATAGAGATGAAGGATGTGGGTGCATGAGGAAGAACAGAGGGAGATAGTGGCGAGAAGGCAGAAAAGTGGGTCAGAGGAGAGGACGACGATGTGGAAGAGAAGGAAGGAGTGATGAGGCGAGATGGAGAGAGAGATACCAGAGGGAGAAGCGAGAGAGGGATGGAGAGAGGGGGATCATAATGGAAGTTTGGAGGGCAGCAGTTCCAGGTGCTGAAAACCAAAGTTCCAACTCCAAAGTTGTAGTGTTTCGGGGAAACATCTATTGTACATTCAAATACAAACAGCAACCAAAAGTGAGTTTGCAATATATGAATCTGTGCCAAGGTTCAGGACACAAACTGGTTACAGGTACAGCAGTTTCTCTGCCATAAACCTAATCTAACAAAACTCTTTGACACTGAAACCATACTAAATGAAAGTTGTGAAATACAGTCACAAGATCCTCTCAGCAGAGATGTGATTGAATTATTTAAGGCAGATCCAGGGTCAGTTAATGTAATACATTATTGACGTAGTACAAGGTACAAAGGCTGATTTTAAATCAGTTCCATGTCATTTCTCTGTGATGGGGAAAAAAACCTTAAACTACAACGCGGTTTTCATCCAAATAAGCAAATTTTAACCAGATTTACATAGAACAGCTGATGTTTTTATCTGCCACTATGTTTATAATTTTCAGTGCAGCAGAGGCTTTGATGAACATTTCTGTCACATCCTTCATGTACATGCACGTTTTTCACATTTTGCTTTTGTTGATACACCAACTTCGTGTGTAAAAACATTTTTTTTGGGACATTTCAAGTTTTTTTTTATTGAATTTTTAACGTTTCCATTCAGGTTTTTTTTCAATGCACAAATTGAAAATGCACATAAGAACCGGTGGATGGAAACACACTTAATGACATGTTGAACTTACTGTGTAATTGTACATTTACACATTTACAAAACTGTCTATTATACGTTGTACAAAGGACTAATGTGTTTTACAAATACAGTTATTATATACAACAGCACCAGCAATGTTGGAACGTGGTGTTAGATGAAGCAAAGGTTAAACAGATGAATGGACAGGAATGAAGCATGTGGACAAAACACTAACAGCCTTATCTGCTCATCTGCATTTGATAAAACAGAGAGAAACTGAGAGAAAGAGAAGTACACGGCGATGCTGCTCGTGTTTATTCTGTGCAAAGGAGGAAGAGCCAGTGTTCCCGGGGATCATTGGGTTCTCGGATCAATACTGGTGCTATGATGAGACAGTGATAGAGTTTGTGGTCTAGAGCTTAAAAGATACCTACACCATCACTTTCTCTCTTTCCCTCGTTCTCTTGCTCCCTGACAGTACCTACAGTGAGCTGGCTAAATTTGAAAATGCATCTTAATTTCACCGTTGTGGCGCTCTGTGCACAACATACGTCGACGTTTTCACACCCGGAAATTTAGCTTGTTCCAAGGTGGTCTTCAACCCAGCATTTTTTAGATTTCTCATATCTTAGAGTGGATGCAGACATATGGGTTTGAAAAATAATGGCATAACCCTCAAACTTTATTCCGTCAGACTTTGCAATGATAAAATACTCATTTGATTGACAGCACAGAGGCACAAAAATGACACGTTGTTTGGTTACCAGGTTGTTTTATGAGCCACGTTCAATCGCTATTTTATGCTCATTCAGTTTTTGTCAACAAACACAGTAAAAGTGAAGAAATGTATTTATTTTTTATGTGTTTGGCATTTCAGTGTGGACGGAGACTATCATAAAACAACCTGAAAACGTCGGAGTGGACACGTGTTTTCAAATTCAGCCAGTTTAGTGTGGACGAAGTCTGAAACACATTTTTTTTTAAATAACACTACACAACGAGAGCAGTCACTGGTGATTATTCTCTGGAACAAACTGGAACAAAACAAATGCGTAAGGAAGAGAAAATTCCTAGATGTTTTTCTTACTTTGTCTTGCGCCACATTTGAGTGAGATTGTGAGTTTAACAATAATTCAGTGTATGAATATTGTGAAACAGTTAATCGCTTGTAAAATCACATTAGTGTGCGTCTAGTGCGTCTTTTAGTACATCTGCGTTGCTATACGTCACATACACCAGTTCACCAAGGAAAATTCTTGCCGACATAACAGTCCTCACTCTTGCTCTTTCTCTATCTTCTTCCTCCATTATTCCTCTATTCTTTTATATTATGTCCGCTCATCATGAGGTGTTTGTATTCTCATGAAAAAAAACAAGCCCTACCACACTCATACAGAAATGTATTTTCTCTCTTCCTCTCTCTCTCTCTTCCTCTCTCTCTCTCCCTCTCTCTCTCTCTCTCTCTCTCTCTTTTGCACACACACACACACACACACACACACACACACACACAAATACGTGCGTTTCTCCCCACACATACACACACACCGGCGTGCACACAAACACACACGCACACAGACAGTCAGCTGTGCCCTTCCCACAGCTAGTAGCACGAAAACAGAACACACTGCCTGTCCCTGCCTTACACACATATACACACACATGTGCACACACAAACTCTGCAACTGCCCTCTACACACTCTTAAAGGGACATGACACAGACTTATGCATCGCTACCAAGAGCCAACGGCATACCTGGACACTACATGAACATTTGCAATAGCTGTGGCATCCTATATTATGATGTTTCTTGGGTATAAATGTTGGCTTTGAACGTAGCATTTGTAGGAACTGTTCGGGAGTGGCTGACATTTTGAGAATTAAATCACTCTGAGGCAACGAAACAAGAATCATTTGTGCACAATGTTTCCCAGTTGTTACATGTTGTGTTATGTATTATTATGTTTGTTGATGTACTGCATTTTGAGAGATATAAAGATACTGAATGACATATTTGCATTTAAATTACAGTAAATGATTAAGGCCACCTTAAAATCAAGACAATGAATGCTGTAAAAACAGATAAAGATGAACGAAAACTGTAGAATACGTCCATATTGTTCAGTTAGTCGTAGTTTTTGACCTCAGACCTCATTTAGATACAGAAATATGTTCAGCTTCCCTCACAGATTGAATAGTTGAACAAAATAAAACTATTAAATAGCAGCAAAATAAAATTAGTTGGGGATCCCTCGCAAATCTTTTAGGACCCCAGGTTGGGAAGCAATAGCCTAGTATTGCATTAAAAAGAAAGACAATAAAGTTTCTTAAGGCCTCCTGTTTACAGTTATATAATCAGGTAACATAATAACCTCAATCAGTGGTGTGCACAGGCTATCTGAGGATCAGGGGTGAGAGTTAATGAGAGGCACCTCTTCTGTGTGCGGATTAAAGGTTAACGCTCATAGTTGTCCTAAGGTCCCACTACAGGACAGGTACTTGGGCTGAACACAGGGGCACACAGGCCAACCCTGGTGGGCATTGGGGCCAATCAAGTGCCCCTTACGGTGTGACATTAGCACAAAAAAACAGAAACAATGAAACGTACCATTAGGATACATATCCATAGCAACATATCACGGTTAAATAAAAGTTTAAAAACAATAACAGCAATGAGTATTGGCTATTTTGACACTGTATGTGAACACAAATGCAATGTAAGGCCTGAACTTGAAGGCGTCCAGAAGAGAACTTGAACTTGAGCGAAGTCGACAAAAACTGTAGACACTGTAGCTTTAAGAAGCCCCCACCGTCTCACAACAGGGGGGGCGTGAGCTGAATCCAGGAACAGCGATTGAAAAAAAAAAAAAAAAGCTCCACCAGTGGACTGTTTCAAGTTCCCCCCGGCTGAAACCCTGCCTGATTTGTGGGCAATGTTGGGGATGTAGAAAAAAAGGAAACCGGAGCAAAGAGAGCGCAAGGGAGAAATAGGGAGACAACACTAACTGGGTAGCTATGGAGATAGTAGGTTTTCCTGGTAGCTTTCTTTGACAGGTGTCGAGTGGGATAAAATAAAGTATCAGAACAGCGTCCAAGATGTACGGCAAGGGTAAAGGAGCTGTGGTCCCCTCCGATAGCCAAGCAAGAGAAAAGTAAGTAAATTATTGCACTGTCACAACACAGATCCAGCCAAGAAGAAGAGTGTGCTAGGTAGCTAAACTTGCTAACTGATGTGAGGCAGTCACTTCAGCAGGAGCACGCACGCTCAGCAAGCTCTTTTATTTATTTATTTATTTATTTTTTTTGTTAGCATGCAAGCCGCAAAAGTGATGCTTTGTTAGTTTATTCGCTGTATTCGCCACTTTGCGTGTCGTGGTGCCTCTTCCATCCTCCTAACTACACAGGCATGGCTGCTAAGTTAGCCCGGGCTGCTAGCTACACTGCCAGTTTCACTCTTGTCTTTTCTTGTTTCTCTCTAATGCAAAACGGAGAGCGGCAGTTTTTGAGGCGACAAAAGTTGCACCGCTTCTCCGACGAGGGGGAGCGTTGCTGCACGTGTTTGCAGTAATAACGCATTACAATTTGGCACTCGAGGCTGAACTGCCTGGTGAGGAGATGGGGGTCCCACTTTAGTCCCATCTCTCCCCCTCGCCCCAGTGTTGAGGAACAATGCATTCGGAGTGACGCTGTGCATTGTAGCTAGCTGGCTTTTGTGTCGCCCCGCTTACAGCGGCAGGTAAAAATAGAATACAGCTGTTTGGGGCTTTGTCACAAAATAGCACAGGGAACGTGTTCTAGAATTGTTCCACGTTCCACGGTGATACTCTTGTCTCCGAACGCGCTGGCTACATTGTATCCATGTGTGTGCGTTCGGTGAGCGGAGAGCCACCGCTACGTTCTCCGTGCGAGCGGAGCTGCGCCTCAGAACTTTTGTGGCCCGTACAGATTTTCCTTCAGTCACCCCGAGTTGTGCGAACGAGTGCCGGGGGATGGACTGCTTGTAACCGCCGCCACCGCTTGTTGTAGGACACCCACATACGTGTTTTTTTTTACGTGGCTGGTTTTGTCAGGAAGCTTAGGTTGTGTTAGCTTGGGGAGCCGTAGCCCTCCATTCCCTTTGTCTGCATGCCACCGTCTCGATGCCTGTTGTTCGCTCAGGAGAGGCATGCCGCACGCTTAGCAACGCTCAAAATCATCCGCAGGGGTTTCAAATGAATGTGATACGTGAATTCACCAAACTTCTGTGCATCAGTTGTGAAATAGAGGCTTATATCTGCAGGGAACTTCCTTTGCCGATGGTCGACGTTAACAAAGCCAACTAAGACCCCGTGCATGCTTTCAATAAACTTTGTTAGATGCAGTGGTTTTAAAGCCCTGTGCTGTGTTAATGGTCAATGGTAGTTGCTGTTACACTACAGCTGAGTAACCTAGAGGTAAATAAGAGGTCTGCACAGGTGTGTGCGTATGGCTTTATTCCTCAAAGTGGACGGGTTTGGAGACCAGCAAATGCTCACGCTGGCTGGTCCAGTCAGAGGGTTGGGGTACTGAAGTGGGACACAGTTGTCAGACTCATGTGTGTGTGTTTGCGTGAAGATCAGCCGGCGCCCTCATTACCTTAAGCGCACACCTCCCCTGTGAACCCGTGTTCTTTATTCTTTCTCCATGCCTCGCTCCTCTGGTGTCTCTCTCTCTTCATCCGCCTCCTCACTCGCACTTCCATTCTCGCTGCTCCTCACAGTCCTCATCCCTCGCTTCGCTGTTGAATTATTGAGACGGACTGAAGCAGCTGCTCTCGGCTTTGCGTCAGAGTTGAGAGAGACAGAGAAAGAAAGGGACAGAAGAGAGGGAGATATGGTGGGCCGACTCATCCATGTTTAAAGAGGGGGTTTTGTCGTGAGCCTCGGGCAGGATGTCAGGTGTGCTGGTGGTGTACACCAGGGATTTCTCACTCTATGGGAGTAAGCCTGTGCACGCACTGATGTCCCATCTCAGAATGTATGGGGGGGGGTTGGATGGCGGTGAGGGAGGTCAGGAGGTCACCTCACATGTTGTAGTGAAGGAAGAACATTCTGTTTCAGCATGAGAGAGGATGGGGAAAGTGCATAAAATCAAAAGCGAGCAGAATGTGATTCCAGTGTAAAAGTTAGTCACCAGGTCAGATAACTTTTAGAGTTTAAGAGTTGCTGGAGCTATGTTATCTCGCCTTATGAATATAATTTCATATTCCGGCTGTCAGGATCGACCATGGTTGTCCTCTTTTTTTCCTCTCCGTCATGACTCGACTGCTCCTCTGATCCCCTGTGTCACTGACCGTTTCTTCCCTCAATAAAAATGTGGCAAGCCCCCTCTTACGTTCCAGTCAAAACAAATGTTTCTCCTCTCCCTTTTTACTCCCCAGTCCTACAACTGCTCCTTCTTCTCCACCTCCTCCTTCTCAAACTTCCCTTTTCTGCGAGCGAGCGTCTGAGCTTTAATAATGCAGTAGGCCAGGTGCACGCACACGCAGCCCCTTCTGCAACCCACACGAAAACACACACACACACCACACATAAAAATTTCAGTGAAGGCCTCTT
>NW_023339873.1:8225889-8226172 GCF_004916995.1 Morone saxatilis
GGGGGGGGGGGGGAATCTGCAGTGTGATCCTCCTATCCCCAGACATAAGACCAAGTCTAACTATTCCCTTCAAACCTATAGAAGGCTGCACATGTATTAAGCAGGCCAGCAAACCTGCAGTGTACAGGGAGATTCAAACATCAATATTTGAGACACTTGCTGTGTTCTAAAGCTTCCTGTGAGCCTTTGCCAGGCATTTCAAAAGTCTTAAAATCAGCATAGATGTAGATAATCTATAGGTGTGATCAGTTAACAGGAAAGTGCAGTGATCTGTGTGTGTGTG
>NW_023339873.1:8226244-8226482 GCF_004916995.1 Morone saxatilis
GTGTGCGCTGTGCAGGTGTGTGTGGCCCAATACTAGACTGACCTGCAAGTGGCAGTGACTTACACTCTACACCAGCGGTCACAGAGAGCTTTGTGACCTACAAATTGGTAGGAGCCTCAGAAAGTGGTCAGATTCCCCTGGCTAAAGTGGTCAAGTGTGTGTGTGTGTGTGTGTGTGTGACCTGCAGTCTTTAGCCTCTTGAGAGCATCGGTCACTTGTACAGCAAACGATCTGTCCC
>NW_023339873.1:8226514-8244169 GCF_004916995.1 Morone saxatilis
TCCCACTGTGTGCGTCCCACTGTGTGCGTGGAGTTAGGCTAGTGGATGCAGTCAGGATGTGTTCTTGCTGTCTTATGTTATTGTTGTGCAGTGTGATACATTCATTTAGAGTTGAATCAAATTAACCAGTGTAAATCACACCGGGAAGTTTTGCATTCAAGGCCGCCTCTGCTTTGTTTGTTTGTTCATCTGGGTGTCTGAATGTCTGCCTGCGCATGTATGTTCTCTTATCTCGGTGACTATCTGCGAGAGGGGAACACCCATGGCTATTTATTACCTTCCAAGCAGGATGGACTGCTGTACACCAAGAGATGCACTGCACATTGAAACTGTGATCACTTTTGTACGCAAGGTGTAGGTCTGCTTAATGCACGCTCAACCCGCAGTTAACCCATTCGTGGTATTAGACGCGTCACACTTTAATCTGCGGTCGGCAACGTTCAACGAGGCTCGTGTCGACATCTTTGCTTCGGTGCATGTTTAAAGATAAGGAATAGAAGAAAGAATTACGTTACATGTACCAAGCAGAGTTTCAGTTTCTGTTCTCTCTGGATGCTCGCTCTCTCTCGCTCTCTTTTGCACTCTTTACTTCTCTTCTTTTCTTCAGAAAAGTGATCTCCCAATGTCAGTAACTTTAATTGAATTCCTACCCATAACCTAACACCAGAGCGGGTTGAATAAAGTGTGGTCCAACCTATGCTCAGTAGCGTCAGGAGGGTCATGACCACAGAGCACTCATAATGACCAGCAGTGTGCAGTCTAGATGTTGTATGGGATGTTGCGCGCACCCTTGAAAGTTTATCTATAGTTGTGTCTAAAATGATTAGCATCGTCCTACTGTGTTATCACATGTACCCAACGCCACGTAACATTAGCGTTACTGTGCCGAGTGCACGTTGCTTTGACGTCCAAGCTGAAATGATCCTGTGTCGCGCTCGAGCCAGAACTTTGTTGCTCTCGGATTTAGATCTTTAGCTGTGTTAAAAACCCATTTGATCATAAGATTCTTAAGGAGCATGCGTTTGTATCTGCCAGCTGCCCCCCCCCACTGTGGTGATGTTTAGAAAATGCCCCCTGACTGCGTTGTGTCGATGTGAAGGACAAGGTGTGATCATGTAGCGACCATCGGCTCCAAACTACACTTATTGTCTATTTGCCTATTCATATCTTTTACAGACTACATTAACATACTAACAATGCATATTTTGAAACATTTGCATAACATTAGTAATAAGATCAGGTCAGCCACACTCTACAGCAGTTGTTTCTGCCATTTCTGTTGCTCCCATGTGCTCGCCTCATCTGTAGCTTCATTCAAGGCGTTCAGCAGAAATAGTAACTAAATGAGTTGATTGTAGCCTTGACCCTCACACAGAAGTGTGCAGTGCTTTACTATGCCCCATGTGGACATTTACTTTGTGCACATTTATTTATTCATGGTTATTTTAATAGGGGCACATACCTAAGCATAGACTATTAACTGAATAGACTAATGCCATATATTATAGTATTTTATAGCCTAAGCTAATTTGCAACAGTTGTTCCTCAATGGGTATTAATAAAAGAAAAAGCATATATACACCGCAATGAAAATACATGCAATCATAAAAAACACAACAATAAATAGAAACTAATAAAGTAGAACCATAAAAGTAGAGAAAATCCTTGGGAAAGACATCTGATCATACCCTATTACTCTATAAAAACCTTTAAAGGACCAGTGTGTAGGATTGAGGGGCATTTAGTGGTGAAGTTGCAGACTGCAAGCATTTGAGTACAGCCCACCCTTCCAAGCATGTAGAATAAATTACTCCTGAAACACGAAAGGCTCTATCTCGAACCAGCTAATTCTTAGACAACGAAAACACATTGAGTCTTATTTTCAGGCGATTATACACTAATGATAACATATCTATGAATATTCCATTTCTGCCAATAGATGCTCCTAAATGTGGACACACTGGACCTTGAAAATAATTTTGGCTGTGATTAGGGCTCCAACTATTTCAATATCGTTATTTTACTATTTTGCCGATTCAATCATTTGCTCTATAAAGATGACGTCACTGAATGTTTTCTCCAAGCAAAAATGTCAAACTTTTTTTTTATAAGAAAAGCAGGAAATATTTGTGAACGTGGAGTCATTAATCGATTGTCAAAATAGTTTCTTTTTGGATCGTTGTATAATTCTCCATAGCTGCACCCCGAGGTCTCACCTCGTCGCTGAAGGCCTTAGTGATGCAGAAGCGTAAGATAAATTCTGCATTGGCAAATTGAGTTCAGTTATTAAAAGTTACCCTATTTAATTTCTTTAGAACATGAAGATAGTGCGCTTATCAGCTTCCTATCCAATTTCTTTATTGTCCAACTATATATCATCTTAAGAAGCTTAAATGCACTAAATGAGCTTAAATAGCCATCACCTTCATCCAACCATTCAGAAACCGTTTAATGGCAGACAGCATTACAAAATCAAATTGGCTGTTGGTGTTTAAAAACAAACTGCACAACAGCCTTATTATCTCAAAACCATGTTTCATTGATCAGTTCATTGACTAATGATGGGGACTACGACACTGAGCTACTGTCCTTCTCATTAGGACCTTATTGGCCTGTCAGAGGACTGTCTGCTCTGGGCACACAGGGCACTGTCATATCCACGCTGCCGGTCGATTGATGGTCCATTAACAGCCTATTAAACACGACTAAGTGAAGGCGTTAGGAGCACAATGTTGGGCCAATGGGGGTTTCCCACTCCACAGCATGGTTCTTGTGTGTTAATAGACCCTGGTGGATTGCCGTTATCAAGTGTAGCTGGCCTGTTATAATAGCGGTAATTTAAAAAAGTCTGCTGAGAGCTTTTAAAATATTGTTGGAATTAGTGGGAATGCCCTTTAGATGCACCTAACCCTGTCGGTACCTGGTCTGTTCAGCCACAACACAGTGGTTTTCATACAGGTCGGAAGGTGTCTTTCTGTTGTGATGTGAGGATTTTGAATGCTTAGGTTTGGTAAAATGCACATAGCCAGTAGTGGAAAAACTATATAGACCACAGAGGTGCTGCTGGGATTTTGGGGCCCTTTTTGGAGTACAAGAACATTTTCAGAAACCTTTTTAGAGATACTCTGAAGCTTCACTTGCATTTCAACCACAGAAACCTAGAGCCAATTTTATTTTCTGGGTCATGGTTTATACCCAGCAAACAGTGCCTGCTCCTGAGGTGGTACTTTACGACCAACCAGGAACTATCAAAGTGAAGGCAACATTACTGAAAGTTGCTTATTGGTCAAACACGCTGTAAAACGTGTGAACAGCATTCATACATACCTCAAGCAAACGGCGGTTGTGGGTAATGTTTAAATGACAGTTATGGAGATGATCGCTCAATTTATTGAGGAACAAACGAGATAAAGAAAGTCAGCAAGCAGGAAAGGAAGTGTAACCTTTCCCTCTATTTGCTAATTGTGCCAATAGCTTCTGTACCGAATAACCAGAAAAAAACTCATACGCCCTACTTTCAAGACGGACATGTTGACTTTTTCGCTGTGTTCAGTCACTCCTTCCACCTCTGCTCTCTTTTCCAGCATCCATTCAAACATCATAGTCACATTACATTACATTAAAAAGAACAGCGTGAGTCTGTGTTGTTTATCCAAGCAAAACCTTGAAGTCATTTTTTTTATCCATTGTTGCTCTGTTAATACCTAACCTTCATGTTTTTTCCGCTGTGGTTAAAAATGTAAACATAAAAGAAAGAACTCAACTTTAACAAATAGTTCCTGACTATTAGCTCAAGGGGCCTCTCGTTTCTGGGAATATTATGTTGAAAATCACTCTTGTAGGTCTCCTTTTGCTTTGCGCTGTGCCATTACATTGGTGGAGAGAGAAGTAAGCTGAATTTGGCCTCTAACAATTTTTTTTCCTTTGCATTTCAGGTTAGCGTTATATGTGTACGAGTACCTGCTACATGTGGGAGCACAGAAGTCCGCACAGACCTTCCTGTCTGAGGTAAGATGGCATCCGTGACTAACTGCTTTTATAACGTACAGCTAATCATTCTTATATAAAGAATGGATGAAAAAAGAAATGAAACGCGTCACTGTTTACTTATGAATGTGGAATCACTTTCTTCATTAGAAAAACTGTACATACTATAACCCAGTGTTAGTGGATGTTTACAACAGCTTGTATTGTCAGAGCAAACATGCTAAACATGATTACAGAGCGTAAGGTGTTGCATCAATTTTTCAAAAGGAAATCCTATAAAGTTACACCCAGATCATGCTCACAGTCTGCCATGGTGAATCTTGGTGCAAAAACAACTGATGCAATTGTATGTAGATGTATGTGGGCTTTGTGTTGCTTGTATACATTTCCAAGCCTCCTAACAGCCCCTTTTGGGTGTCAGCAGTGAATGAATGAGTGGATATATGATTCAGCTATACCCTTTATCCAAAACATATTTCAAATGTTAAAAAGGGAAACAGGGCATAGACATAAAAGAAAGAGGAGAGTCAGGAAGATGGAGATCAACAGAGCCAGAAAAGTGCCCATCTTCACGTCCGAGGCCATTGACAGTTTGAGACTGACTGATTATATGTTCTTAACCCTTGGACCTGCAGACATAATCCTCTCTAGTGGCTGCAAGTGACTTTTCTCTCTCCTCTCCTCTCCTCTCCTCTCCTCCAGATTCGATGGGAGAAGAATATTACATTAGGGGAGCCCCCTGGATTCCTCCATTCGTGGTGGTGGTGAGTGTCACCTTTTCCACCTCTGAAAAACAATAGTTTTGTCTTCTTTGTTTTGATACAGGAAGCTTATGCATTTTTTTGGTTGGGTGTGTAAACAGTTTGTAGAGTACATATGTCAGGCTGTGTAAACCCCCCCCCCTCCCCTTCCCACGCATACACGCTCATTGATAGAGCTCTAGTGTCCATCCCGACCCTACATAATTCATTACCGTCATATGCACAAACAATGGCTTCATTTGAGCTTTTCATGGTCTGAAGGTTCGTGAAAGAGCAAATATCATACTTCATTTATACTTGATAATATAATATAATAAGCATTCACACATTTGTGTACTCGAGAAAAACCCATTTTAATTGAATGGATTGTACTTGCCCTCATTCATGCCTAAAAGATGACTTCCATAGGTGGGAGGTTTAGCAGAGTGTCAGCCTTGGGGTTGACCAGACTCACTGAGGGCGTGACCCCTCCCTCCCCGTCTTCTCCCCTCCTCCAGTTCTCCATCCCTTCACCCCCGTTCCTGAAACAATAGATCCAGATGGTTAGGGAATGGACTCCCCCCTCTGTACTCCCCTCCCCCTCCTCACCCTCTCGTCACCCTTTGTGTGCCCCCCACCTCCCACTTTTCTCCTTTGTTCATGTGGGAGAGGGATTCTTAGCAGATTAACCCGTTGCATTCCATCTTCCTTTGTGCCACCTCTCCCTCCGCTGTCTTCCGCCTGCCCCCCTCCTGTCATTTCTGCCCCTGGCTAAGATTTGACCTTTAGGGTCATCACCTTAAGCATCGATCATCAGTTTCACTTGTTTTAGTTGTTTTGTTTTTTTGAGAAATTTGGATGAGGCAGGAAATCACACATGTTTACAGGCACTACAATATACTGTAAAATATTATACATTTATACTGAAATGTCTTACTTAATTGTGAACTGTTTTTTCACCTAGTTTTACAAAATTTGTATCATCAATTTAATTTTGTCACTCACATGATAAAGCCAGCAATAGTCTGTAAACAGGAGCAAATGGTGTTTTTGTTAGGGACTATTTTCTGCGTCGGATTTGGTGCGCTAGTGAGCGTTTACAGCAACAGGTCGGTGTATGCAGTATCGATTCAAAGTCAACCACACTGCCCATTTAGAGCATGACCGATAAGGTAAGACTGAGCTATTTTAGGAGGATACAATTCACAGATTACCAATATAGCGGCCAATATAGTGCATTTTTGAGCTGGAATTAAAATAGACTACATTTTGCACCAATATGACTTTATTAAAGGATAGGTTAGTTAAATATTTACTTTAACATGTTAAATAATTTAACATATAGGCTACATTGTCAAGTTCTAGAAATCATCAAAGAGAAAATAAAGAATAAATAAAAATAAATAGCTCAGTACTGTTAAAAACTACAAGCCTTTTTCATTATATACCCCAAAAAACAGTTTTCATCTAGGATGACATATCTACTGATATAGATATGTCTATGATAGGTTAATGTATATCGGTTGGGCTCTGCCCATGTTCATCATCGTTATGAAAAAAACATGTCACCCAGTGCAAAAATGTGCCTCATTCATGTGTTTGAATTATTTTTTTTTTGGGTACACATACAATATATTTTTTAATTTTACTTTTAATTTGTACAGTTCAAAGTTACAGGGTCAGTGCGCATCTCTGTAAATGTGCCATTTTAGCTTCAACAGGAACAGCAATACTGTACAAATAGCATAGCACACTTCTCCTACTTGTTAGTAGGATCAATTCATTATTAGCTTTGGTCTTTTAAGAGGATTTATTGACCAAAAAAATATAAAAAAATCACCTAATCAAATAAAATAAAAAAGACCTTAAAACATCTTACATTCTTACATTTGCCTCTAAATGCTTTGTAATTGGAAACTGTCTGGCAGAGCTTTAATAAATGATGTTTATGGTCCTCACCACTCTTGTCTAAAGCTTTATCATGGAAAATACCGTTGGTGGTTGTTTATAATGTTATAATTTATTCATCCCGTTTAAGATGTTCTTCACTTGCTCCTTCCTCAGGAAGATTAGAACACAGCTACAAGCCAATGGATCAGAATAGATTCTGTGTTGCTGAAGGACATTCCTGAAATTAGTACTGCACATAATACAAAAGAACAAATTATTTAAAAACCTGTGGATGTAGAATTACAGACTTGTAAATATACCCTTAAATGCTCTTAAAAAGTACAACATCGTTACTTTTCACCTCAGGGGGGGGTTGTCTCTGCTGAGTCAGAAGAATGAACGTCAGGCCTATAGAGCACCATCAGCAATAAGAGACCAAGGACATGTTTTAATAAAAAGAAAATGAAGGAACAGAATAATAATTTGAGAGCATAGAGGCCTGGGTAAATCTTAAGAGGAGGTTAGTTATTCTGTTCAATTAAATACTTAAGTCTAGTGGTAGGTTCTTTCTTTGCCTATAGTATAAAATTATACTGTTCAGTATAGGCCGATGCTGAACATGTGCTATTTTTTTTTTCTCTTATTGATACATACTTCATCTTTTAACTGTAGGGCAAACCAGTCGTGATTTGTTTCTCCTCTCCTCATTTAGATTTGTCCTGAAAAAGGAGATGGTTTTGTGGAAGTCGAAGCCCAGTAGCCTCTAAGCAGTTCTCCCTGTTGATGTGTCCTTGATCAACACAACAGTTATCGTGTGTGCTCCTGTGTAGCTCAACCATTCACTCCGTCCTTGTCGTGGAAGTAATATGTCAACTTTTGAGATCACTTCAATTCCACTAAATGTGCTCAAACAGCTCAAAATGACTTAGTGACTTCATTGTGGGACTGTCGTAAGCCTCCCAGATATGTCTGTCTTTCTCATTCTAGATGTTTAGGATTGAACATGTCTGTGTGCGTCGCAGATTGCCAGGACATGTGAAGTGGCTGCCTGATTAGTCCTTTCGTTATCCATGTCGCTGTTTCACTCGGTTTATAACACTTCCACTAAATCAATTCACAAAGGCTGATTCAATTAAGACCTCTTAGACAGGTAGCACACAGGCAGTTAGCGTTGTCGTTGGACCTAACCACGTGTGTGTGTGTGTGTGTGTGTGCGCGCGTCTGTGATTTTCCACTTGTTGTGCTCAAATAGACAAATAGAAAGAGAAACTCAGTTCTTGTTGTTGATCCTTCTTTTATGGATCAAATGATGAACGAATTCCCTCACGATGAGGCAGTTTACCAGTCATAACTTGTACAAGAGTGTATTTTAGAGATCAAGTTTAGGCTTAAGTCAGTGTAACACTTAAAGTTTAGGGTGAAGAAATGGATGCAGTCAATGCAAGTATGGTAACACTGTGTGTGTGTGTGTGTGTGTGTGTGTGTGTTTGAGTGAGTGAGAGGTTGATTGAGGGGGTCGACTCTGGCATTGTGTCCCTCTTACAGTGATGCTCAAGTGTATAAGAGGCAGTTTAAGAGCGCTAGGGAGATAGTGAGAGTGTGCGAATGGTTTATGAATAGCTGTTATACATTTGCTTGTATTGCTCTGTTTGGTAACCTTTGACCTCTCCTCCTCCCAACCCCCTCCCTCCCCCAATTTCAGCGTATTCTGGGATTTGTATTGTGCGGCTCCAGACCGAAGGGAGACATGCGAGCACTCCAGTGAGGCAAAGGCCTTCCATGACTATGTAAGTGACAGATGGGCTCTGCAGCCTCTTCTTTTTCTTTTTTTGCAGAAAAAACACTTGTTACTCTCTGTGGGATCAGGTATTTGTTTCTTTATATGTCTGCTTTTGACACACATGTAAACACAGTACATATTTTAATAGTGAGTTAAAGTGTAAAAAGGAAATCTTGGAAGTGGCACCTACAAGAGAACGTAGAAGATAATGTGCACCTCAAGGACGGGGAATAAAATTGTTAGCTGTACTGTAAAGAAAAAACCATTTAATTACACAAATAATCAAATTAAAATTCATGCCACATATTTGTGTCATTCAGCCTTATTTGTGTTAGCAGGGAGTAGGGCTGTAACTAACGATTAGTTTCTGTATCAATTCATCTACAGATTATTTTCTCAATTAGTAGATTAACTGTTTGGTGTATAGTGAAAAATGTCCATCACACTTCCCCAAGGCTCAAGATGATGTCCTCCAAAGTCCTGCAAAACCTACTACAACAATGTACTACAAAACCTGAAGATAAACAGTTTACCTATAACTGAACCAAATTATTTTTTGTTCATCAGTTTGGCATAAATACAGTAACAATACCCATGATCCTCGGCCACCGTTGCTATGGAGAAGAAGCTAGTCGGTGTAGCGAATTCAAAAACACTTAATTTCAGTTCAAAATGTAGCACTATAGTCACTGAATTCATCCAAAAAAAGATCAAGTATCTAAAAGTAGACTAATTTAAGTTGCAGATTGTGTTTTCAGTTTTCTCTTTAGCTTCTGTCTGCCGTTAGCAACGCATGTAACAGAATTATAAAATCTGTGATTGGATGTTTCCTACCGAAATGCAGCTTGGGAGTTGTAGTTGATGTCTCCCTATAAGATTTTGGCTTTGACTTACTATCACAGAACCACATATTTCCCAGCCTTAAAGGTGCTGTATTCATAAAATCATAATCTCCATTTTGATGACTTTATAAATAAAATAGACTTGACTTTACTTGAGTGAGAAAATCATAATACTTGGTGTCATTTTTAATGTGATTTTTACTCAGAATTGTGTAGCTTTTAAGTTTGGCATGTTTTTTTTTTTTTCTGTGTGCATCCTTGAGGAATTAGTTGCTGCCTTTTGAGTGCTTGAAAGACAGGGGGCTTTGCTCTCTTAGGTCAGGGGCATCTAGGAAACAGCCTTTCTGGAGATTGTAGGGATTCAGTGTCTTGCCCAAGGACACTTCAGCAGCAGGCTTCTGCTTGCTGTCACAGGTGCTCAGGTCTTCTGCAGAAATAGTCCAACTAGTAACAGCCTAATAACACTGTAAATAAGTGTTTTTTTGTCCACTAAGGGGACAAACTGTAACTGTATCCACTTGTGTGTAAATGTCATGTGTTGTGATTGACACTGTGCGTCCTCTCTGGCCAAGACAGTGTGGCATTGTGTGCGTGTGTGCGTGCGTGTGTGTGTGTGTGCTGTATAGTGTGTGGAGATAATGGAATAGAGTTCTAATCCGGTAATCCCAGCACTGGGCCGAGGCTAAGCCAGGGATTTGTGTGTGTGTGTGTGAGTGTGTATTTTTGGACGGGGGGCATCTTTGGCAACCAGCCCATAGAAGGAGGGTGTAGGGGCTCACACCCTTAGTGCCAGAGTACCAGTTAACCCTGTGTGTAAATGTGTGTGCGTAAGACTATATAAATGTAGATGGGTGTGTTACATGGTCGCTTGCTGTCTGCTCCTAACAGTGATAAAGCGAAGGAGACGGGACCGGTTTAATTTTGGCTCCAGCCCCCTGAGGCTAGTCTCTGAGCACAGGTCCTTTCTACTGGTTTCAAAAGAATGAGCCGGGTAGAGGCATCGGAAGAAAAAACAATGTTTCACCTTACCTCAAAAGAGTTTCTTAGCCTTTTGAGGATTGCTAGATTGCAAGCCAGCATTTAAGAGGCATTATCACAGTTCTCTCTGCTGGGCGCAACAAAGGTTTGTGGTTACAGTCGGGGCTACTTTTATAGTACAGTCCTGACACTGGTTATTTAAAGTAATCCAGCGGCTGCTATATTAGTTACTTGGTAGTTTATGCCAAGTTTTAGGTTCATCATTGCATCTGAATCCCCGAAGTGGCAGGCTTACAGTGTTTAGCATTTGTAGAAATTAGCATTTCCCCTCCTACACAGATTTATAACATTATTTTTGTTTTTTTTCATTGATCTGTTCATACAGGCTTTTAATTGAGGCTTAAATGGCTTAATGCGTCTTTAAATACAGAATTTACTCGTCTTATTTTGTTTTTAGAATTTCATTGTGATTTTAATTTGATGATGTAAGGAAAACAAAAGATAAGGCACATTTTATGAATTGCATACTTTCACCAACAGATGTAATAAGGACAAAGAGTTCATTTTGTCTGTCCATGTTGTGTTGCAGTGCTTGCATGTCTTCTAGTTAGCGCCATTAATTTGAACTGGCATGCATGTTGTCTGCTGCATTAATAGACAACAAAACAAGTTGTGTTAAGTTATTCAAACACCATGCCATACATCAGTTAATTAGCTGGTTTGATTAGCAGTGTTAATTGTTTAATCAGTCTTTAATCCCGGTAGCCTCATAAAGGTTTTAAACATTTTTGAAATACTACAGAGTTTTCTGGGTTTCCCCCAGGAAATTGGTTAATGGAAGTGGTCAGTGGTGCCAACCAGATCCTGGATCAATTTCAGTGCTAATTAGTGTTCTAAACAGTCGACTCATCCCTTCAATACGTGGCCTTTGCTGTGTGAATCAGCATCTCTGATTGTTTTCCATGAAGCTAATATATCTCATCAAAGTGTATTTATTTCTTCTGACGTTAGTGTAGGCGGCTTTCATTTGTCGAGGTGGGGCACCTTCATTCTGATACACTGTTGGAAACCCTGAGCTTTACCTCTTTCAATCAGACAATCTAAAGATCATAAGGCATATTTCCATCTAAATTTAGCACAAGTTTTAATAGAATGAATGCATGTTTTCATCCACTTCTGTTGTATGAACATTAGGTGTGCTTATTGAGATAAACAGCTGGTGGCACTAATTCTCCAGTGAGGTGGCATTAAACCATTGCAGAAGAACAGGCTGATGTCATAAAAAAAGCACCAGTCAAAACTTAATCTAAAATTATGTTAACAGGATGAAAATATTTGATTCATGTTTATTTTTTACGTATTCATGTGAGGAAATTTGCATTGTCCCCATCACTCTACACAGATCTGACTGCATGAAGTCACATACTTCTGAGTGCTTTAACATAACAAGATACATTGTAAAGATTTAGAAATGGTTTTGTGTGCATGTAGAGTATTAAATCTGATGTGTCAACCTGCAGTTATGTTGTTGATGCTCCATAATTCCACTCTTCCTCTATTTTTACCTGCACTGTTGCTCTTCACTTTAAACATCTCCCTATCTTTATCACTTCTCTCACACTCCTTCCCCAGCTTTTCTTCCTCTCCTTTGCTTTTGTGACTCCAGCCTGTACCGTTCTCTGCGACGCCTCCACATCTGCATCTTTCCTCCCTCCCTCCCCTTTTTCCTCCCACCCTCTTACTATATCTCTTACTCTCTCCTTCACCCACGCCCCCTCTCGTCTCCATCGCCTTATCGCTCACTCCCTCTCTCCAACTCTCCTCCTCTTTTCCCCTCTCTCTCTCTTCCCTATCTCTGCCCTGACCCCCTCCTCCCCCCCATCACCACCACTACTACCTCTGTTCCCGAGAGAAGATTGATTGGCTAATCTAGCTGTTTACCCACAATGCCTAGTAGTGCCGAGGAGGAGAGGAGAGTGTAGACAACATGAAGACACAACCAAGAGACAGTTGAGGTATTTAAAAAAAATGGAGGTTAGGAAAATAAAAAATAAATACTTTTTTTTTTTCTTTTTTTTTTCTTTTTTAGTAAAATAATGGTTCTAAAGGTCACAATTCTTCTAAAATTATACTTGTTTAGTGGTTCGTTTTATTAGATTAAGGCAAATATGATGCAATATTTTAATTGTCTTTTCAGTATTTAAAGAACTGCTTTTCTAAATTCACCTTTTTCCAAGCACAAACAGTAGTATAAAACACTGGAAACATTATTTAAGTGTACATTTTGGGGCTTCTCAGTTCCTTCTGATGCCTTGAGGATGGCACTGTTGTAATTTTACTTTTTGTTATTGCTTTAAATGTTAATGAAATATTTAAACCCAGCTCCATAGTTAGCGGCTGTCTGTTATGCTGCAGGTTTGGTTCACCCACCAGAAGTCATGTATCCTTAAAAATCCATTCAAACAGGCTCTCATATATGCAATATATATCTGCCTTACTAACATTATGCTGAATTTTTCCTAACATTATTTTAAGGCCAAAATTATCTTCTTCTTCTCTTAACTGCAGTTGAATCAAAAGTCTTTTTTTTTTTTTTTTTCCCAAAGAAAGATAGTTGCATGCATTCTGCCTTAAACTGTTTTGCCACCAGCAGTATCAGTGCGTTTTTAATGAAAAATGTGAAAAGAGCTCCATTAAACTTGATAATTAGCTGTTTGATAAAGTTAGGAAAACTGCAATACACATGTTGTATAACCTGATGTGTTACAGGAGTGAAGGCAGCAGTTTCTCTTTGTGTGAAAGCCTGGAGGTTACGTAAAACTGCAGTAGAATGGACGACAGTAGCTAATGAAAATGCATCAGTGGTGTAAAATTAAATAAAAATGATGAATACAATAATTTAAAATGTGATGTTTAAAATACAAACAAACTAATAGTTATTAGTTATTCATTTTGTAAATAATTATTTTGTTACTTGATATAAACAACATAGTGACCTAAAAACACTGAAAGAAGTTCTACTTTAATGCATTTGACTCAATCCATGAATATTAGGTCTAATGTTGTCCTGAAATTTTTGTGTGAATGGTTTTGTGCTTTTTAAAGAGTTTTAAAAACCTGCAGCAGTGGTTTAAAGTATGCATGTTTCGTAGTTCAGAAAATAAGTCGTAAAGACGTTTTTTTTTAAAGCTGGATTCACTCACTAAATACAGTGTATTATGTACTGTCCTGTAAAAGTATAACCTCACCGAAACAATCAACATGTGCTATAAAACTGATGTATTGTTCATATCTGGGTCTAAATCTAATCAAAATAAATAAAGCTAGGGACTAAATGATGCTTCCATATATTTTGCTGCAGGTTTTGTGATTTTTAATTCCTGTGTGAAATGGTGTCAGGGAACTGTGTCTATGACCAAAATAAACTTACATTTCTTATGATGTTTCTTCTAAACAGTTAGAGGTAGTGGAGCACCAGTGAAGATCTTTTTGGCCATATCCTCTCTATGCTAGGTCATTCTGACATATTTTACTGCCGAATAAATCTCAATATGAACAGGTGGAGTGGACAGGGTGAGGGTTTAGGGTCCTGTTTGGGATTGTCAAAGAAAGTACCATTTAGTTATATTAAGTGCCTACGCCCAAATGTTAATGCCCTAGTTTGGTGAAATTCCCTTATTGTAGTTGAAGCAATATTCTGGTTTGCAGTTGTTCTCATTCTCCTCATATTCTTGTCTTTCACCCTCTGCCTTCTCTCTGGAGTGTTGGCTAAGTGGATGTTGTGTCTGCAGCATGTATTAGTGCTGTCATCCAGTGTGTGTGCACGTGTGTTTGCGTGTGCACGAAGTCCGCCTGTCTGGTTCAGCACTGCTACCTTGGCAGCAGCTTTTGGGAAGTGTGTGTGTGTTTGGCGTGCCAGTTTAGAGGACCAGCTGGGCTTTCAGAGATTGTGTGTGTGTGCGCATTTGTTTGTCAGACGTGACGGTGAGAGTAGCAGCCGTATCCTGTTGCTCCAGAGCGAAACACACTGTTTTGACTGGGCTGATAAATTAGCTAGATCACCACAGTCAGCTATTTTTCCTCCCGTCTCCAACACACTCTCTTTTCCATCCTCAACTCCTTCACCTCCCCCCTCCTCCTCTCTCTTTTTCTCCCTCTCTCTGTGCGCTAAGGACAGCAGGTCAAGGAGACAGTGATGAGGTACATATCAGTGTGAACCAGAATGTAGATTAGTACCCTCTCCAGGCAGGGACACACATAAATACAGACACACACACACGCACAGAGATACATTCGTTGTCTCTTCCTACCTCTCCCCTCTCTCATCCAGTGTTTATGTCTCTGTCTTTATCCCTGTGAAAGGTATCAGGCGGAGGTCAATAATGTGTTGAGCACTATTGATCTGTCCGGTAGGTCCTATGGGTGAGGGAGCGAGAGAGGGAGGGAGAGGGAAATGGAGAGGGAGGGATCAATGCTATTCTGTATAGCCCATCTACATACTATACTGTACCGGCCAATCAGATCATTAGTCTTTTGTTCTCTGATGGATTATTCATCAGCATTGTGGGTTTGTACTAAGGAGGAAAAGCAAGCACAACATGGTGTCCTCGCAGGGAGCCACAACTATGGATTAAGACGTCAGAGATTGAAATATTTTGCCACAAAGACACCGCCGAGGTGCCACAGGGAGGTGGATAACATTTATTACACGGTACTTGGGTTGTCTCGATTGAAGCCGACTCAATGTTTACAATAAGAATCAAAGGTTGTTGATTTTGGTTGCATGTCTGCAGCTTTTTTGCCTGAAGCAAGATCCCACAGACCAAACCAGATAACCCCCTCCCCCAGACCTGGAGGAAGTAGCTTCAGTGAAATTAAACTACACTAAACATTATTTCTGGCGATTTAAGGGCTGCAACTATAGATTAGTTTCACTGATTAATATGCCTATTTTCCTATTCTCAATAAATTTTTTGGTCTAGAAAACAGGGAAAATTACCCATCACATGTTCCCGTCTTCAGGTGACACTCATGTCCGACCAACAGTCCCAAACCCAAAATACTATGTTTTACTACCATATAAGACAATTAAAAGCGGCTATTTTTTAATACCAATTTTTCAAAACTGTTGTCAAATAACGTTTCTATCAACATACTAATGGATATACTAATACTTTTTTAAACATAGTTTTTTGGGGGCTTTTTCCTTTTTATTGGATAGGACAGCTGAAGATAGACAGGAAAGGGGGTAGAGAGAGAGGGGATGACACGCAGCAAAGGGCCACAGGTCAGATTCAAACCCAAGTCTCTCAGCTCTACCAGATGGGCTCTCCAGGCATCCCTGAAAGAGGATTTTAAAGGTCCGATGTGTAACATATAAAGGGATCTATTGTCTTGTGTTTCTGTAACCTTGGAATCCATGGTTGTGGAATCATCACGAGGAGGCCGCCATGTACAGTAGCCCAGAACGGACAAACCAAACACCGGCTGTAGATAGGGCTGTTTGCGTTTTCCACATTATTTTGTTTGAGGGTTTTTTTTTTTTTCAAGGCAGGAGAGGTGACTGAAACCAGGAGAGAGGGACAAAGTTTGGACGTTGTGGTTACTTGAGGACTAAACAACCAGGACTAGTCTAATGAATGCTATATTCTGATGTGTCATTACAGAAACAGAATTGGGTGGATGCTATCTGTCAAAATGTCCTCAAGCTGTGTAGTGCACTTGGTCAGATAACACAAACAGCTATATCTTAATTTTATTTAGCTAGAATTTAATTACATTTTTGTTAATATATGAAAGACAGTACAGATTTTTGTATTGGATATTTTCACAATTACCAGTGCCATTAGCTCTTTCTCTCTCTAGAGGTTGGAGTGACAAAGTAGTTGAACTCTGTCCTATTTAAATTTTCGTTTTGATTTAGATAATAGATTATTTACCTAATTTGTTATGTTTATGGCAAAGAAAATCATAATTCATGGGTGTATAGCCAATTAAATTTGAGCTGTTTGAGTCTTTTAAAACAGCACATAGTTGATGTAGTTTCTCTTAATATAGTGAACCAGTCTCTTCAATCACATTTTAAGGAGACTGAAAATGTTATATAATCCTGGCTGGGAAAAAATCACCAAAAAAAAGCTAAAGTTGGCAGTTCCATCCAAAACTACTGAAGCCACACCGATGAACCACAGTTCAGGTCTGTAGTCCAGATACTGTATTATTGATAGTCAGGTAACATAAAAAGTCACCTAATATTATTTTTGTGCAGACGTGGCTCCGGGATGCTTTGACATTGTGTTTGTGTAGCGCTGCCGAGGAAGGCCATTAAAATATAGCTCACAGTTTAAATAGTGTAAATATTCCCAGACATTTGAAAATGTGTCCCGTGGGTTTTGTTGAACTTTCAGCCAGCTTCAATGAAAGAAACGTATTCTTCTCCTTCCTGCTGCATGTCAGGCGTTAAGGCCTTTTCAAGTTGTGCTTCCTTTGCACACTCATTCATTTATAGACTCTCCTTTCCATACATTCAGCCTGAATTCATATGAATTATTCAACTCAACTACAAAAACCCATGTTCATTATATCAACTAATTAGTGTAGCACTTATGTCTGCTGTGGACTGCACAGTCTTCTTGAACTTTGCATAAAGGTACACTCTTGTCCCCATACCAGTCTGTTCTGTTTGTATCAGCAGTCATTGTTTACCTGCACCAATGCCAACAAGACAAATTCCTGTAGATTTACTTTCTTGGCAAATCGAGTTATTCTGATTCAAGGAGGCAGTCCTGTCACAAGGTTTCCTGACAGTCTGCCACTTCTGAGCGTCGAGTTGAAATGGAAAGGTAGATATAGGCGGTACTGTGGGCGCCACTACAAAAACTAAAAAAGCACTGTTGGATCCTTTTGTATTTCCCCAGGCCAGTTGGTTTTAATAAAGACCGACTGCATACTAAATCTACCTTTGCTGGTGGCAACTGCTCGCTCTCTCTCTGTGTGCTCTGTTTGCATTCAATTTCAATTAGCAAATTGTAGAATGCGTAAGTAGATAGTAGATCATTAATAGTCTATAACAATAATCTGACAAAGTGATTGATTGTGAAGACAAATCTTTCTCCTTTTTAACATTCTTTTTAGTTTTTTTCCTCCCCTTCATCTTTTTTCCCTCTTCTGCCTCACTCTTGTATCTTCTAACTCACTCTCTCTATCTCACTCTTGTGCCTTCTCTCTCTCTCTCCTGCATCTTCTTATTCTCTCTCTCTCTGCGCTCCTGGAGCGGGGGATGCCAGGGGGACAGAGTGCAGATAGGACCTGTCTCCATAGCAACAGCTTCTGCAAGCTGCTGACACCCTACTGGGGGGGCTGAGGGGAGGAGAGGTTGTGATGGGGAGGAATAGTATAGGGGTTGGGGCACAGGGAAAGGTGTGTGTGTCTGTGTGTG
>NW_023339873.1:8244269-8250599 GCF_004916995.1 Morone saxatilis
CTCCCCTGTTCGGTTCCTGGTAGCCCTTGCGTTCCCCTCCTGTCTGTCCTCTCTGTACCTGGAAGGGCTGCACTTTTATGAGCCTGTGATGGCAACTCTTTGTGTGTGTGTGTGTGTGTGTTGTGTGTGTGTGTGGGTGCTTGTGTGTTTGTTGTTTTCCAATGTGATTCGTTTTTGTGTTCATGTGATTGCGTGTGTGTGTGTGTTGTTTGTGTGTTCATTGTGATTGCTTGCGCTTGTGTGTGTGTGTGTGTGTTTGTTCCGGCATGCTTATGTAAGCACTCTGAACACGCGTCTCCATCTATGTGTGTTGACAAGAATACAGTTATATCATATTTAACTCCCGGGCTCAATCATTCACCCCCCCATCCTAGATTCTAGTTTTATTTTTTACATATTGTCTGACTGACGTAAAGGAGATTTGAAACAGCAGTATTGTTGTTACATTTGGCAATACGATTAGCACTAGTTAAGCAGTTGCTCTCATCAGGTTTAAGTTGTAGATATTTTGCCCTCCAGACTTCCAACTAGGGATATTACAATCAAGTTCATCTGATTCCGATCTGAGTCCTTTTTAATATTGATATAACACCAAGCCTATACACCCGTATCATACACACTATTTTTTTTAACAGCTACTCGGTCCAAATAGTGAAGGTTCTGATTCAAAACTATAAAGTTTATCAGCTTCAATTAAATGTAGGCTAACTGAAATCCTAAACATGTACATGAAGCGTGATGGAAAGAATACATATCACTCAGTTGAATTTGTGGGAACTACAGAAATGGTTTTACAGTGGTCGCAATCTTTGACTTTGAGTACAGACATCGGCTGCAGCACTTTAACCCCGTCAACAGCTGTCAAAGCTTTGTTTTGGCCTGCCATCAATGTATACATTGCATAACACGATTAACAGCCGATGTGACCTACCATGGGTTACGTTATGTCTTTTTAACCGGTGAAAGTGACAGTCTACACTGGCTAACAATATGCTTTATTTTAGCCGATACTGATCTATTAAAATATGCATGGATTGGCCCCGATAACAATCCTTATGATCGGCTCTGGGACATCCCTACTTCAAACTGCATCTAATACTCATATACTCAATTTTGTCATGTGATGTGAAACTTTTATTGAATGTATTGATAGTCATAATCTTTTGCATTCCAGCCTTCTTAAAACAGCCTCTAGTACCGCTTAATAGGGAAAAAACACTACAAACTCAACTTATTTGCTGATGACTTGTTACTATATTTATAAGTAGTTTGATTATATTTAGAATTAAAATAATAAAAATGTATTTATATTGTTATATAGAACATTAAATAAGATAAGGAAAATGTAATTATGATAGTTATTTTAAAAGTGCATGGGTATATTTTATGGAGAAGATATGCAAGCACTTTTAAATTACGGTTTTGTATATTAAGATTTAATATACAAAATACTATGACAACATACCTTTTATAAAATATACCTTAGAAAAAATATGTCTAAAAACTAAGCGCAGCATTTGTAAATAAATAAATAATCCAAAGTGAAACTAAATAAAATAAGTTAAACCATTAGTAAACACATTTTTTTAATATAATGTGGAAAATGTATCTGTTTAAAAATAAAGCACAAAGATAACACAGAAGTGTGTTGACTTAGTTACCCGTTTCTTTGACAACACCACCTACATCCTCCAAAATGACCATAGAGTTGAATGTAAGACACTGGAGGGAAAATGCACTTCATAAATGTATGATTTTTGCGCATCTGTGTTTTGATTGCATTGGATGTACTCAGCTGTACATGATAGCACCTCCAGTGTATATGGTGTTTCATCCAAAGATTCAGTTATACATTACTATATTCCCACAGTTAATGCAAGGTGAAAACGATATGGGAGTTGTGTGGAAACATGACATCTGAGAGGTTGTACTGTAATTCGTTAGATAACTAAATAAGCAGACAGCATGTGGTTTGGTGGTATATGAGATTAACCATGATAAAAACAAATATAATATAATCATATGAAGCATTGCATACATTATAGATAGACAAGCAGCAGCTCATGTTGGTCAATAAAGCACCAGTAGTACTCTGTACACAGTAGTGTTTACGGATGAATGTAGATTATATGCTGCAGCCTGCTCTCTTTAAAGCTTTATACCACTTAAACTTCATGAATGTTTCTCCTAGAGACTTGACTCTTCAAGAGTACAAGAATAACATTTTCGTGGGATTTTTCCTTGAAACTTTTCTCTTTGTTTCTGTTAGTTCACAGAAAGAGTTGAGGTGCCTCCTGTGCTCCCCTCTCTACTGCAGAGATGAGGGAACAGTTTAAAGTTTGTAATAGAAGACACTTTTCTAAATTAAACTTTAGATGGGGGGGGGGGGGACAAGAGTTTGCTGTGATTGCAGGTGCAGACACTGCCCCCTATAGTAATTTTGTGCCCAATGCATCGTGTACATAAATATTACTGTACAGCAGAGATGCACACACAGACCCTTAAAACACCACATTTAATCACTGCATTTGTGTGTTTCAGAGCGCAGCGGCAGCGCCCAGCCCAGTGATGGGCAACATGCCCCCGAACGACGCCATGCCAGGTGGTCCCATGCCCCCAGGCTTCTTCCAGGTATGAATTACCCCCTCTGTCACTGTCCTGTTCACTCCTCCATCTCTCCATCACCTCCAAAAACACTCTTATCTCTGTCTCTCTACCGTTCTTCCAACTCTTACTCTTCAAAAACAAAACGACTAACTTTTTGGCAACATTTGCATATTCTTTGAATTCAACCTCCAGCACTGGGAGATGGTGTCAAAATACAGTATATTTGGTTAGTTCAGTCATGTTTTAATTTGAGTTTTAAATAAGGCAGCAACATTTAGAATTTCCCCACTACTGATAACCACTTAACTCTTCAATTAAAACACCAAAATCACCCAAATTAGAGTCATCTTCGTCATTTCTCCTGTAAAAATATGTCTTAAGGCAGAGCATTTCAGACAAATTATTAGAGCCTGACTGATATCAGCAGGCCAATATTATTGACTGATATTATGTTGTTATATATTGGCATTAGTGTTACTATTTGCATGCTGGGCAGAAGTTGCAGCAATAAATGTTTAATTTGCAGCATTTTTATATTTTACTTAAAATTCAGTTCAAGTTAATAAAGAGTTATGTGTTTATTGTTATTACATCCACAGTACCCAAATTTACAGTTTTTCTTATGTTTGGTGATTTTTTTTTTTTCACCACTGTCCTGTGGAAATGTGTTATTCCAGGACCGTAATACGATTTAATTGTTATAACTGTGATGCCTGATTTAAAAAAGTTATTGTTCAACATAAAACATCACAAAATGTTTGTTGCATATTTAAGTAAAACAAAAAGAATGCCAGCTGATATATTATTATCATTATTATCAAAAACAGGCTTTCACTCTAAAATCGGCAATCAAGTTGGATCAGGTGACAGTACAATTCCAACTCTCCCATCTAGTTTTTCCTTTCTTCCCACATTTTTCCAAACATCGTTTATCCCACTCTTGATATTTACACCCACCAGAGCCTCTGATCCTCACACCGTTCATTCATCTGTGACTCTCTCTCTCTCGCTGGGCTGCTGTTCGACCGATTTGTGATTCAACCATCCCGTATTCATCCTCTCTCCACTCCTCCATCTCCATCTCTGTCTCTGACCTGTCCCGGCTCTGTGAAGGGAAAGGTTTTAGTGTGGGAGATGGCTGTCTGAAGAGTGAAGAGAATGAGACACACAAACACACACACACACCGATGCATACAAACACACGCAGGCATTTGTGCACACATTCACAAACAAACACACACACATCCTCTGTGAGGCAGTGGTGTGATGGACAGCACTGGCATTTGGCAGGAGGCACGATAAGGTGGTGGAGAAGAGTAGGAGAGAAAAAGCGAGTGGCACGTTGGATAGAGAGAAGGAAGGAGGGAGAAGGGATGAAGAGGGGTGAGAGGAAGAGGAGAGGGAAATGTGAAAGATCAGTGCCACCAGGATTGTGGCCCAGTGTTTGTTTCTGTGGCTACCTACCACTCCATTGTTTGCTTGCTGAGAACGAGGCAATGTGCTGAGAGGGTGGTGGTGGTGGTGGTGCGACGGGATCCCAGTGACCGAGTAGCGACCGTGAATACAGCAAGGGGAAGGCGTGGCGCGTGGGGGTGGGGGGGGGGGAGAGAGGGTTGAGGAGAAGAAACGCATGGAAGTGCATTTAACTAAACTTGGTGGGGAGTGACGATTGGCAATGGGTTTGTGTGAGTGTGCATGTGTGTTTGTGTGTATGTTGTGTTCAAGGGACCTTATTGTAATGGAAAGCTTTAGTTGTTTGCAGCAAATATGGTTCATGCTCATAGTTGGTATCATAATAGGAGAAATATTGAAAAGATTTCAATAGATACCTGAGTTTCAGACCTGATGCCTAAACAATGCCACTTTGAGAAATATGTACATGTCATTATGTAAAACTGTTTTTCTTATTTTTTTTTATTATTCAACATAAGAAAGCGCATGCTCAAATGCTAAATGTTTTTGAAACACAGGCAGCTGTACCAGAACTTGGTTTGCATAAAATGGTTGATGGATTTAAAGCAAATACTCTCAACCAGAGATTAAGTCAAAAAGATTAGGCTGCAACTACAACAATTATATTCATTATCAATTAATCTGCTATTTATTTTTTCCCAGATCCCAAAGGTGATGTCTTCAAATGTCTCATTTTGTCTAAGCAACAGTTCCCAAATGCAAAGATACTCAGTTTACTGTCTCGTACGTATTTGTTATCAAAATGGTTGTCGATTCACGTTCTGATGATCAACAAGGCATTGAATTGTTTCAGCTCTAAACAAGATCACAAATTTGGGATGCTCTGATTTGCCAAATCAGCATTGGGGCAATTATTGACCTTATTAAGTGGCTCAGGTGTCAGTCAGACAGGATTGATTGTCTATTCTGTCATTGTAGATTGCATTTTTTCTGTTATTGGTTACATTAATTAAACCGACTCCGTTTTTGAGCCCCACAGCCAATCCCTGGTGTCACATTACCTTGCATAAAAAAAATATCCTAATGAGTTACTAACAGTGTGGTCTACATTGAAAAGAGCACTGATATCAGATCAGTTACCGGCAACATTAGCTGAGCTGAGGTATCTGAATTGATATCGGGGGAAAGAAAAGGTCTGTGCAATCGGTTAATCTCAAGCAGATCAGACCACGTTAGAGCTGCAGCAGTTAGTTGATTAAAGTCGATCGACTGGTAACCATTTTGATAATTGGTTAAACGTTAAAGGCAAATATTTAATGATTTCAGCCTCTCAGATATGAGTATTCTGTGCTTTGCCTTCCTTTGCAGTGACACTTTTTGTTAGTCAGTGCTATGGACACACGTCATTAGCAGGCGTTCAATATCCAACCCTATTCATGTTGGAGTGTCTATTGTGAGATGTGGATTATTGGACTGTGATTCTTTTGTGCATTGGTTTGTACTTCACCTGTAATGGCACAACACGTGTGCTATTTATTGAAGCTTTTTGAGACAAACTGACAAATCTCTATGTAGTTTAACTTTCAGAACTAGATAAATGCTTGCTCTGGCTAATTGTAGGTATATATATGCACCCCCAGCCTCACCAAGGCAATCCATGTCCCAGTTCCTACGAGGGATACATGGAAAAAGAGACTGTTGCATAATGAGTTATTTATTGGGGGTCGTTAACCTCTTGTCTTGGGGTGAAATGTCAGCAATAACACAGCAGTGTGTCTGAGAAGACTGGGAGTGGCTTTTGTCGTGGACAGGGCACTTTATCATACGAAAGCAGGCTCACAATAAGCAGGAAGAACTTCCAACTTTAACTTGTTTTTGTCTATATCATCTTTGTGGTTTGAAGTTGCCACTACTGCCTGTCCTGCTGCTGCCTGTCCTGTTGCAGCGTGCCTTTGGCAACACTGCCCCCATGTGGTTGAGAGGAAAACTACATGTAGTCATCTGACCTGAGGGGTCCACAGGATCATCTCTGTCAGTGTAGCCGCACATGTTAAGGCCATCCAGTAAAGTAATTATTCTTTAAACTGATTCCTTTATTGGGGGGGGGGATTCAAAGGCAAATTAAAACCGTCTTCCTTTTGAGCTTTGGCTTTTAATTCTGTGTTGTTAATGTTTTAAGGAATTTATTATCTAACCGCAGATTTTAAAGAATCTCCCCAAAATGTCCAGCTTTATCCATCTTCTTGCTCCTCTTCTTCTTCTTCAACTTAAAGACTCCTGGCTGACTCCCCCTCTCTCGTCGTCCCCCCC
>NW_023339873.1:8250699-8257143 GCF_004916995.1 Morone saxatilis
CCCCCCCTGTTGATTTTGATCCGGGTAATTCCTCCAGATGTAACCCCCCCACCCTCTTGGCCCATCCCCTCTCTGATATCGCTCTTCTTTCTTAAAGGGACCGCCCGGCTCTCAGCAGTCCCCCCACGCACAGCCCCCCCCACACAACCCCAGCAACCCCATGATGGGACCCCATGGCCAGGTAAGACGCAAACACTTTCTCTCAAACACCCCTCTCTCTTTCATTCCCTCTGAATCTCCCACCACCACCCCCTTGCCCACACACAAGCTCTTTTTTTCTTTCCATTCACTACTCGCACACTTTCTTCTTCTCCTACCCTCGAGCCCCGTTAGCTCTAGTTTTGTTCTGGCTAACTCCTTGTAGATGTCAGCCCCCTCCAGTTGCCAACTCCTTTATGAAAGCAGAGCATCCAGAGGCAGCAGGGCCCGCTCCTCACCAAGGCCCAGAATCGGCTGCCCCCGTGTGGGATGAATAATTCACTCCGTGCCCCACCCCCGGAGCAGTTTGTGGGGGGTTGCGCACTTATCTGCTCCTCCATTCTTAACACACACATGCACAGACGCACACTCCCCTCCACTCTGATACTTGTTCTTGCACCTTATGAATAAAACAGGGGAGAGGCACTATGGATACGTCACATATACGTATAAAACACATGGGTACACATATATGCACCCACTTCACACACATGTAACACATTTGGAGTTTAAAGTTACCCAAGCTGCCAACTGAATAAAAACATATTTAGTATATTCAGCCTTAAAACTAAACTAAAAACTTTCATTCTCTGTCGGCGTGTGTTTCAACACTTGTCCAGAACAGTAGCTACAGATGACACTGTGGAGGTAAAGCTAGCCTTTGCCCATTAACTGCGGCAGCCCGGCTCTTCATTCTTGTGGTTTCTGGTTTCCGTCTTGTGTGCGAGAGAGTGTGGACATGCTTCCTCTAAGGTTTTGGACGGTGTTGTTGGCCTGAGGTGTCTCTAACTACGCCAGGCAGACCACAGGCCGAATCAGCTTACACCACAGTGAGAGCAGGCAGGGGTGTGCAGGGAGCTGTGTGAGCGCTGTCTTTACACATGCACACACACACACACAGAAATCCATGTTTTGAGAGTGCGTATAAGCAGGCATTGTTAAAATTCATTAAACGCAGACTCTTGCTTAAGGGTTTATTTTTTATGTTTACAGGCGGATGTGCTAATGAATTTGCAGTCTTTCAGTGTCATCCTCATTCTCCAACCACACTGTGTCCATCTGTGTGTCCTCAGTGCTTCCCCTGTTTGAGTGCTCTTGGATTTATCAATAATGAAAAATGTCATTTTCTCTGTGTCCCTCTTTTGCCTCCCCCTTCCCCCCCTCCTTTCCTCAATTTCTCTCCACAGCCATTCATGTCACCACGGTATCCAGGTGGACCGCGCCCCGCACTCCGAATGCCAAATCAGGTACTTGAGCAGTTTTTGGGCCATTTCTCACTCACTTTTTTTTTTTTTGGTAAATGTTTGACAAATGTTGAGAGCAAGTATTAAAGTTTGTGGTCTCTTTTCAGCCTCCAGGAGGAATCCCTGGCTCTCAGCCTCTCCTGCCAAACAGTTTGGACCCGACAAGGCCGCAAGGTAAGACTGGGACACCTCTTGTTGAAATTCTGAGTTTGGGTTTCTTGAAATGTTTATTTTGTGTGGTAAATGATGTCTGTTATAGATTATGACTGTAAGATTATGTAATTTTTCAACTAAACAATTACTTTTTAGTCTATAATATGTCAGAAAATTTTCAGCAGAAAAGAACTGATGTCGGTTTTTCCTGCTGGTATAAACATTACTAATAAAATATTTGTGTGATTTTGGGGGAAAAAAGGCTGAGAAATCCCCAGAGCTGTTGTTCCAGTCCTCTGACCTTTGTAAAATTCATATGTTGACCTTAAATCAATAATTTTCAAATTGGTTAATCTATCTATCCACTTTCTGTTGCTTGTCAGGTTGTGTTTAATGATTTTTAATTATATTATTAGGAGTTATTATACAGCTGAGAAGTACCGACAGTAATCTGACTATAGATTCTTCTTACTACTACTACTACTGCTACTGCTGCTGCTGCTGCTGCTACTACTACTACTACTACTGGGGTTTTAAAAATGTCTTAGAATATAAATATAGCTTGGTGCACCCTGGAGAAACCCTGGACGAAGATAAGATCTATCACTAATTCCCAGAGCCCAAGAGGTCGACTTCAAAATGTGTGTTTGGGGATTCAGCTCATAATGATGAGAGATTAAGAAGAACTGCAAAACCTGCATATTGGAGAAGCTAGAACCTACAAATATTTGGCATTTTTGTTTGCCCCATTACTTAAAACGAATGATCAATTATTACAGTTTCTGATACATTTTCTCAGTTGATTTGTTAGTTAAGTTAATTTATTTATTAGTCATTTCAGGATTAAACTTCACCCATCTACTTGGATTTTTGTACAAATTCAGTTTCAATGGTTCTTCTTCCCTGTGTGGATTGAACAATTGTGGGTGTGTCTGGCTCAGGAAGATGTCCGTAGTGATTTTAGCTGCAGATAAGTTTCAGGGGCCCCGGGGGGTTAGAACTAATGAGATTAGGATGAAGCATTGTCTGTGGCACGTCTTAATTCCTGACTTTAAGAGACGAGCCATATGTGGATTAACATGAGCGCTTGTGTGTTACGTGTAGTGAGTTGCAATCAGTGTGTGACTCTGTGGATCTGTTCTTACAGGACATCCTAACATGGGTGGACCAATGAGAATGAACCCTCCTCGAGGAATGGCCATGGGCCCACAGGTACGAATAACCTGAAACCACAAAGTGTACTTTAAAGAGTTTGCTTAGGCTTGTTTCTTGTTGTTTGTTTTAGGCACAAAAAGGCAAATTCCAAGACAGTTCTAAGAATTAGAATCGCAAAAATCAAGAAAAGCAAGGATATAGATGAGTCCATAATCAGGTCTTGTTGAATGTTCTTACAGAATTATGGAGGTATGAGGCCTCCTCCCAACTCCATGGGTGGTCCCATGCCAGGAATGAACATGTAAGTTAAATCTCATCTATCTGGGGAAATATAATGACTCTTTAACCTGCATTGAGACACCAATAAGAGTTGGTTATGTTTCCTTTCTCTCGCAACATTTTCATTTCTCTGTCATTTTCTCTCTAACCTTATTTCTTTCTTTCTTTCTTTTTGCCTTAGGGGTCCCGGAGGAAGAGGGCCCTGGCCAGGACCTAATGCTAACTCTGTGAGTCAGAAACCCTTGACCTTTACGCATGACCACATATAGGTGGTGGGCTAATAAAGAGGGAACAACCTGCAGTGCAATGCAGTGTACAACAAAGCAAAACACAAATGTTGTGCTTATGATATTCAGCTTTTAGCTGCTCAGAGAAGTGTTGATTTTGCTCTGTTGGAAACTCTAATTTGTTGTGTCGTTGCACAAATATCAGGATTATTTTTTGAGGAAAATGACTTATCAGTCTTTTTTTTTAGGGACTTCAAAGAGAGATTCACTTTAGCTAAAGAGTTGAAACACCTCCTTGCTTCAGTCTGAACACATATACGCTATTTGTTTGTGGTATTTTATTGGATTGTAAACTCTTATTTTGTTCACGCTGTATAGATTCACATTCAGTATCCTCTGACCCTCAGATCTGATAACCTGTTTCCTCTTTCCCCCTGCAGATAGCGTACTCCTCCTCATCTCCAGGGAACTACGTGGTGAGTTAAAATCTATCAAAAGCAAAGCAGCTCTTCTGAGTGCACATTTTATTGTATTACTGATGAATGTTATTTTAACCTCTATCATCGATTGTTCCCCAGGGTCCTCCAGGCGGAGGAGGTCCACCTGGAACTCCCATCATGCCCAGCCCAGGTGGTGCGTCACCTAACTATGTCCCCAGCACTAACACTAGTCTCTGAAATAGATGTCTCTTCCATCTTTCCTCACTAAACAAGCATGAATGTGTCCCCTCACCAAAAAGTGTTCTCATTTTTCACATCAGTTTATTTCATTTCACCATTTATGTTATTGTTTGATAAAACATTTGTTATTCATGACTCTCTCTAATATCATGTAACTAAAGTTTTTGTTTTTCCTTAGATTCAACAAACTCCAGTGAAAACATCTACACAATGATGAATCCTATCGGACCAGGAGGCAACAGACCCAATGTGAGTCTCACACAATTTAAGTTCACATAGTTATTTAACAAAAAGCTCTGGCATTTGAAGTGTTTAACTTTCCAGCTTTGTAACAGTTTCAGACACTGCAGATTGATTCTGGGTTAAAATCGTGGATGTTGTTGTAAAGATTAATTGCACAACCTTGCTCACAAAAACGACTCCAGCTCAAATAGGGTTTATAACCACATCACTGGGCACCAGTACAATTCAGTATTCCAGAAACATAATGCCGCCACACTGAGCTCAGTAAGAATCGACAGGAAATGAACCAGGCAGAATAAATTAAATAATCTGTACTTCACCCCGAGCTGAAAAGACCACAGTTGTTTGAAAGAGGTCAAACGTGAAAAATAATGTTGCGGTCTTTATAAGCCTTGTTCTACACCTTTTTGCCAGTTCCCTATGGGACCTGGGCCTGATGGGCCAATGGGAGCAATGGGAGCCATGGAGCCACACCACATGAATGGATCACTAGGTGGGTTTAAACAGACTTTAGCTGATACTTGTACAACTGAAACAGTTTTTTTTCTTTGTTTAAAAAACAACAACTGATCTATTTCTCTCCTTTCACTTCCTCAGGGTCTGGGGATATGGATGGGTTGCCAAAGGTGAGTAAAAATAAATGTTTTCAATAAACTCCTCGTTAGCTGAGCTTCTTCTAAATGAAAACATTTATTTAGAATCTTTACTTCCTGCACTTTGGTGATACTGTTTTTAAGAAGCAGTCTCATCCATTTTCTTTGCCCTTTCCCTCCTCCAGAGCTCCCCTAATAACATGGGGGGCATGAACAACCCTCCTGGAACGCCGAGAGATGACGGCGAAATGGGCGGGAACTTCTTGAACCCATTCCAAAGCGAAAGTGTAAGTAGAGCGGGTGAATGACATCTCACAACCCTTAACAGTTATCCTTGACGTCCTGACATAAACCAGTGGAAGAATGCAAGCAGAGGGTTTGCGTGATGATTTCAGATTATTGATAATGTCCTGGTAAAGTTTGTGTCTTGTCCCTTTCATTTTTTACCTATATTGATCGATCTGACACTTTATATTTGAGCAGAGGGATAGCAGTGTTACTTTTCAACTTACACTTCCTTTTCTGGACGCCCTACTTTGTTTCTCATTAATTAAAGGCGTATAAGAAGTGCTGTAGACATCATTTTGAAATGGATTTCCAGTTCAGCTCTGTTACAAGAAGCTGAGCAGACCTGTGAGGACATCCAAGTTTTAACTCTAACTTAAAAACAAATCTTAGAATACTCTTAATGCTTGGGACAGAGCACTATAAATTTGAAAATCTGTTCCCGAAGCGCACAACAGCGTTAAAAAAAATTATAAGCTGTGAAGACTATCTGATGTTCTGCTTGCATTGTAGCCGCTTACTAATCACTTAACAATTCATTGTATACCCTCTGTATCAGTGATTTCAGTGAACATTTATTTATTCATTTATTTACATTTTTCCGCCAAAGAACAAATTAATGCTGAAGCGATTGTCAGTCTAGTTTTCTGTTTGGTGCACAACAGGTGGAGGGGGGTACTGTTGTTCCTTGCATTGTGTAAGATTGTGACGGTCTCTTACCCTCGGCCTGGAGAGCTACGGGGTGCACAGGCTGGAATTATAGTCGAGCCCTAATACCCTGATTCAACCAGTCGGCTGGAAAACGTTCTAATTGTTGTGAACTTAAAGCCGTTTAGAAACAACAGTAGAGAGTTTTGATGCCAGCACCAAAGTTCAGTTTCTTACTTTGAGGAAAATTCTTGAAGTTTTTTAAATGTTAATTAAAAACATGCAGCTGTACAAGATCTTTGCCCAATTAAATTAAAAATTACATTTCTGGTTTAAAGAACAAGTAAACAAAGCTATGAATAATGTTTGTGACGCTCTGTACCATTAAAAGTATTACGGTTCAACATCAACCCTAATCATCAGAAATATGATTATTCATTGATAGTATCGATTACTTGAGTCAGGTGTATTAGTCTGCCTGGATCCTGAGCCTGTGCTTCCTCTAGCTTTGCAGGGCTGGGTTTGAGCGCCCTCTGGTGTTTAAATGTTGTCGGTGACATATCCACTCATCTGTGCCCTCCTCCCCCTTCCCTCTCTCTCTTTTCAGTATTCACCCAACATGACGATGAGTGTGTGATTTTATTTTGTCCTCTTTTTTTTTTTTTGTATTTTTGTTTATCCCCCCCCCCCCTCCTATTTTTTGTACCCCTGCACCTGATTTTTATTTTTTATTTTTTTT
>NW_023339873.1:8257243-8267270 GCF_004916995.1 Morone saxatilis
ATAATATATAACATACTATACTATACTCTATATATAATATACTCACTACACTACCAATATCATATCTATATAATAAACATGCTATATCTACCTCTAATCTTCCTATCTATCTATCTAATCTACTCTATCTATCTACATAGAATAACTATATAACCGTACTAAATCCCTACTCTACTTATCTATCTACTATAAACTCTATCTAATCTATCTCAATCCCTACTATAATATACGCCGTACTAGACTACCGATAACGACTATATCTATCTAATATACTATAATTACCCGCTCTATATCATCAGTCACTCTATATTAACTATACATCTAGATCCCTATCTCATACTAATATCTATTATAATACTAATTATCTATCTATAAATATACTATCTATCTATCTAATATATATATCTAATCTACTATATCTATATTATATCACCGTTATCTAATATAAACTCGTATATCTATATCTTATACTTAATCCGTAACTACATCTATCATCTAGCTCTATATCTATACTCTACTCATCCTAGTATCCAGGTAATCTATATGCTACCTACTTAATCTATATTATATCAGCACGCCCAACCCCCCCAAAGGCACCCCGCGGAGGCACATCTATCTATATATTACCCAAAAAAAAAAATACTACTGTATCTATCTAATCTCATATACTATATATAAATACCTAGTAATATATCTTTTTTTTTTTTTTAAGAAATTTAAATATATAAACGATAATATATATATACTATACATACCTCTATAGATATTATCATATATATTATTATAGACATATAAGAATATTTCTATATAATCATCTATCTCCTAATATATCTATATAACCTATCATCCTATCATCTATAATATCTATCTCTATATATCTATAATATCTAACTATATCTATATATCTATATAGTAATATAAATATATCTATATAATTAATATAATCGTTAATCTAATATCTATATCTAATATCTAAAATACTGCTATATCGTATATATAATATAAGATACTAGATATAGATAATAGAATATAGTATAATTAGATATATAGATAGATATAGATATATAGAGATAGAATAATACGAAGATAGATATATATATAACGATATACATAGAGGATAGATATATATACGTATACTTCTATCTATACTCTATTATCTCTATACATCTAATATCTATACACAATCGTATCTATATCTACTATATCATACTCTATCTATATATCTATCTAGTATCTAATATTATATCTATATATCTATTATAATCTATATTAAGATTATATATATCTATATATAATATAATTTCTATCATATACATTAGGGTGCTGATAAATGGAAGCAAAGGAATCCCCATCTTATGCCCTCCATCACAAAGACACAGGTTCGAACATTTTGCTGGAGGTAAACCCACATAAAAAGGGTGGTAAAGATACAGAAAGAATGCAATGTTCGATGGCAAAGGACGTGACAGTCATTTTATTTGTTTTTTAATAATGTATCCTACCAACAAGGGGGGAACCCACCAGGCAAAAAACGCACTGACAAACTGAATGAAAATTAAAAAGCAAAAATTAAAAACAAAAATCAACATTTATACCAATGCAATTTTCCCAAACCCTTCTTTCCAAAATAAGCAACATCTTTTTGTCCTGAAAGAAACTTTACAATATAAGAAGAAACATACGAAAGAAGGAACGCTCTTATTCCTGAACTACACGAGACTTTAGGATTCTGAAACTACCCCCTACACATGAGATACCGACGCAAAAAGCAACTCCGAAAGGACAGACTGCCTCATATTCAATAAAAAACGCTTTGTCATTGCACAGGCGAAAAATGAGGAAAACTGAAACAGAAAAAAAAAATCTTTCAACTCACTCAAAAAATTCCTCTCTAACCCTCCACCTGGATGTTACCAGTAATTAGATAGATATATATATATATATATATATATATATATATATATAGATATAGATATAGATATATATAGATATAGATATATAGATATATAGATATATAGATTTTAGAATACTGGTTCCCTGGAATTCATTAAAGTGTCCCGGATTAAAGTTGTGGTTCCTAACCTGGAGGTCGGGAACTCTATTAGGGTTATAAGACAAATCTGAGGGGTGGAAAAAATGTGGAGAAAGGAAAAAGCATTATGTAGCTATATGCTATTTTGCTAAACTAGCTGCATTTTTCCTGTCATAACAGCTGATTTTTACCATTTCAGACCTTTAAAAACAAATGATCCTCAACATCATCATCATTTGGTTGAATTAGCTCTCAGCTCGTTGGGATATAAAACCTCTGAGGAGGGGTCTGCAGGCATAGCTTTGCTATAAATGGTTACAATTCAATAATATTTGAAAGATTAACCTATAGAAAGTAATACCATGATACAGAAATCCTGGCCTCTTCTGTGAGGGAACCTTTTATAAAGTTTCCATTCTGAACGTCAGAATTTGTGTTCTAACACAACTGGATATATGGAGGCAAAAACATGGTAAAAAGTTATTTTCATACTTTTTTAATTGCATTTTATTCTATATATTTTACTGGTTGGATTTGTACTGCTTTTCTAAAACAAGCAACTGCTATTGCAGTGATATTGGCATCTTAAAATGATTTACATTGTTGAATGATGCTTGATGTCAGAGATCCAGATTATGGAGGAATGAAGGTGCTCAGTCTCACAGGCCTAAATGGTTTCACCTCCCCTCATTTGTTCGAGCTGAACTGAGTGGCGACGCAGTGACCTCCTGCTCCTCTCACTGCAGCAGTAGTCAGGAGGAGCAACCAAGGAGGTGACGGAGGAGGCGAGGGGCAGCCGAGGGAGTATTGCTGGTCGCACAGATGCTCTAGATGAAGAGGACGGAGGAGGGGAGCTCGGTGGGTGAGGCAGAAACACCAAACTCCTGCTTTTGAAGCGTGGAACCTGGAGGTGGGAGTCTGATTGGTTGACTAAGGGAGGAAGGTGAAGCAGAGGAGGGACCACCGTGACAGAGGGGAGGGTGTTCCTGCGGAGGTGGGAGTGAGGAGATGGACAGGCAGGAAGCTTATCACTTTTTTGGGTCATTATGTTCGATGTTGAGCCTCCAGGTGTCAAGCACCTCTTGGGGACCAGTTTTCTCGGGGTTGCCTGAGGCGAGTTCACCTCTGTGAGGGAGAGGAGCGACTGAGAAACCCTCTGAAGGACATCCCCATGGCAGCTGGTGTAATTCTCTCCTCCATGCTTGTTAACCTCGCTCTCTGTCCTCTCTTTCACCCTGAACTGATTAAAATAAAGCTCCTCATCCTCTCCTGCCTCATCCTCCCTCCCTCCTCTCTCCTTCCTTGAATCCTCTCTGTCTGCCTCCTCCTGCAGCCTCCTCTCCCTCACGCCCTCCTCATAAGCCCGGTTCAGACAGGCCAGGTTGTGGATGGCCAGCCAAGGTTCGGATGACATCCTCTGTCTGGGCGGTGGAGAGCTACACTGGCTCAACGGACTCAGCTCACAGGAGGGAAGTCTGCTGCTGCTGCCGCTTCCTCTTTTACCTGATGGAAGTCAATAAGACAGTGAAGAGAGAGTGAAACTAATACATATGGAAATGGTTGAGAAGAACAGTGTCTGGGATTCCTTCTTTGTTGATCTTCCTAAGATTTCTTCTATATTTTTTTGCCCAGAAAGTTTTTCCTTATCCAAATCAACTAAAGATAGAGGGTGTCATATGCGCTACAGATAGTGAAGCCATTTGAGGCAAATTTGTGATTTGGGGTATATAAATAAACACTGCACTATTCACCTTATTCTCTGGGTGGGAAACCCCCACTGAGGTGCTTGAGCAAGACTTGAGCAAGACCCTTAACCCCAACTGCAGTTTGTAGAATAAGTGATTCATATTCTGAAACATATCTTAAATAAAAAGATGCTACAGTCCATCACTTTATGTCTTTCCTCTAACACTCTTATCTAACTGTATTTAAAGACACTCTTCTTAGTTTCTAGTAAATTAATTGTCAGTTCCTGTGTAGCAGAAGACATGTGTATTTCATTGTAATGCAGCTTGAGTTATCTTCACCTCACCCTGGCAACACATTTTCATCTTGTCTCCTCAGGAATGAGAACTCAGCTAATGATTTCAACCACCAGGAATTTGTTCTCATCTGTCTAGACTTGTCTTTGTTAAACACTACTCTGCTCTATCCAGGAGGGGCACAATGTCTGCATACAGAGACTCTCAGAGACTGAGCTCAACATGAAGGTGAAAAAGCCAGACAACTTGCATATTGTTGTGTTAACATGACATAAAATGATGAGATTGCATGTGGAAGTGGCTTTCAATTGTGTGGTAAATGTGTCTATCTCAGCGGTAATATTATGCAACGATAATGTGACTCGTGCAAGAGGAAAGTGGTTATAATGTTTGCTGCAAAAACATGCATGTGTTCCTTAATCTGAATTTCAAAACCATCAACATTCACTCACTAGTTCCTCTGAAGTTGAAGATGTTTTCTCCCTCGGGTGAATTGGGTGAGCCTGTCTTGAGGACGATATCAGACGGGGACATGCAGGACACCGGTGAGGTGTCAGGAGACGGAGGAACGTTCAGGTAACGCCTGGTCACCGGGCCTCCATTAACACCCATCTCCGTGGCGATGATGATGATGTCACGACCCCTGGCCTGGCAGGCATCCATCAGCACCTGAAACACACAGTGCAGGTGAGGTATTGACTGGATTTAACCAATTTGGGGTCTTGATGGTGCCTGGAACTAAACCTTTTTGGAGGGATTTTCAGTGCCAATATATTTTAAGTGCTTTCATGAGGATCCTTGCTAACAATTCAGTGTTTCCTCCATATTTGTAGGGAGCGGAGGTGGCCATGAAAAACACAAAAGGACCTATCTAGAGGCAGTGTCTGGTTTGTCCAATCTGGGGGACTGCTGAAATATAGCAGTTCAACATGGTAGACTTCATAGAAGAGGACCAGCTCCATCTCTAGATAAAAACAGCTCATTCCATGGTAATAAAAGCAATTCTTATTTTAAGAAATTGCAATTATACACTAATGAATGAATGACCATGAATATTATATTCCATTTCTGTCAATAGGTCCTCCTAAATGTTACACACTGGACCTTTATAGATACCAGTTCTTCTTAAGTTAAGATTTAACATACAAAACAATTTATAAACTATGGTGCATTGTTATAGATTAAAATAAAATTAGCTCCAGCTTAATGTGTACATTAAAACACTCCTAACACATTAATGTATAAAGTATGATAACCTTTATAATCTTTATATATAACGTAATGTAATATAAACACTTTAACTTGCAGTGGAGTATTTTTACATTGTGGTATTTTGTACTTTAATTTAAGGATCTGAGTACCTCTTCCACCACTGCTAGATAGAGCCTGAACTAACCACTGTAGAGTGCTTTTGCAGCTTTGTTTACCTCAATTTAACATAGACAAAAACTATTGAGATGCCTCCCCCCCGTCCCCTCCATCTCCTCCATCCATCAAATGTATTGATCTAGACAGCCTTGGATCATTGTTTTCCACTCCTAACTGACCTTCAGTGTCGGCTGGTGCTGTGCGTTGATGGCGTACACTAGTGCTGAGGCTCCAGAGTAGTCCTCCATGCTGGGGTCGGCTCCTGCAGCCAGCAGGATGGATGCCACCTGAGCTCCTGCTCGCTCCATACAGACGTACATCAGAGCGGTGCGTCCAGCCCGGTCCTGTGCGTTTGGATCTGCCTGATCAGTACAAAAGAGGGCAGTTGATAGAAGTTTGTATCCCATGAAGCCTTAGCAATTGCTCAGTGTGAACAAAGTGCCAGCCAGAGAGCTCAGTTGTGTGTTCAGACATACTATTCCTTTTTTAAGATGACATGTTATTTACTTATGGTCACATTTCCATCTCACATCTTTATGAGATCTGATCAAGCATCGTTGCCAGAGTGAGAATACACTTAATGAGATAGCCTCTAATGCACATTCCTCCATGTAATCAATAATTACCTTACCTCAGAGTACACTGTGTTGTGTTCTATAGCTCCAAATTGCCCACCAAATTTCGTCGGTGGATGGAGGAAACACGCTGTTGGAAATATCAACCTGCTTACTATGCATTAAAAGAGCTGCATACCTCTCTCACTGCAAGTACATTTATTATGCATTAGAAATACATCTAAATCAATACACTGTTGAACTTTAGTCTGTGAAAACTTGCTGTAGATTACATTTAAGCACATGTATTCTGAGCTCAAATTGGAAAAATTACTCACTCGACTGACCTTGTTGTGGAGCAGGTATGTGAGGAGTTTCACTGTCTCAGGCCCGGGCTCCCCTCTCAGGGCCTTACATGCAGCGAGCAGAGCCGTCTCTCCTCTGGGGTTGCGCCCGTTGACCTGAGCCCCACCTTCCACAAGCAGGCGGACCAGACGAAGCTTAGACGAGGATGCTGCACTGATGAGGGGGCTGCAGTCTGACAAGGGGTCCCCCATGGCTTGGAGGGCGAAGGAAAGTCAGGCTATGTTTTCACCTACAAACATTCACTATCTCCTCATGATTTCCTTTTTTTTTTACGGTTTATGGTCATACTTTTCAACAAGCTGTTTCACTTTTGTGATTATTGCAAACAAAGGGGACTGTACCAACCAAAATGCATTATATAAAACATGATTTTAAGTAATCCTTCCTATTCAAACTTTAAATAAAATGTTAAGAAGGTCAAAAAATAAGACGAAACTGGTCACAGACATAATTTATTGTGAGTCAGTGAAGATTCAAGCTTATTTTTAATTAAATATAAAAATATAAAGGCTGATAATGTTAATACAAATGTTTAATAATAGATAGATTAATATGGTATCCACAGGGTAAATAATGGATGGATACACATCCACAGCACATATAGTAAAGAGTAAACTCACCTTGATGCTTCCTCTTCAGTGCTTAGTTCCTTTTCTAATAACAAGAAAAAAAACAACATCTTGAATTTGTTCAGATGAATTGCATCATTTCAAGCCATTAATCCATTTTATCCTTTAAAATGGTTTACCTTGACTTGTGCATGAATCCTCATGTTGCTGGCCGGCAGCAAACCATAAAGTAGTCCATAAAGTGAGAGGACATTAACTTTCATCTAGTCCGTCTGTAACTCCTCTGTCCCCTCCGTACCTGCTGGGTTGAGGGCAGGCTCGGCCCACAGCGAACGTTCAAAGTTATAAACGGTTTTTGAGTCCAAAATGTCACCTGTTGCAGACACTGTGCTACAAAGACCCAGAGGCCCTTTGATATGAGTCAGCTTTGAACAGTTCTCATCTGCCTTGTGACCACCGTCTGTGTTCAAACACTGGCAGAGGGAGACAGATGACACGCACACAAACACACTGGATTTCATATGCACACACATTAAGACACAGCAGCTCATTTGTATCTAAAAATGCTCTTGTTCTGTCTTTTGTATTTGCCTGTTTTTGTGTCTTTTGTTCTCTGCAAAGCACTGAGCAACTGTTGTGTTAAATAGATAAATCTGACTTGAATGATTTCAAAAAAGAGGGAGAGTGGGAGAGACCAGGAAAGCACTTGAGCAACCCTCAAACATCAGACATGCAATTAAGTCAAACAGCAATTAGTTGGAGCTAATAAAATTAGCAGCAAGCATAAGCAGCAGGAAAGCATATTAATCACATTTTTCCTACATCCTAAACATGCAAACATGTCGTGAATGGGCATGAAACAATACTAAAGCCCCCTTGTGAAGTGCATTTCGAAGTATTTTTCCATAGCTGTGTGTTTACTGGTGTGGACATCAGAGTCATACATATTGTGTCTCACCTGGTGTGTGCTGTTTTGTAAATTGTAGTTTTTTCCAATTAAGCAGTAACTTAAACTCTAATTACACTGTTAATAACATACTTTTTTATTTAAGGCTGAATGTAAGACTTTTACTTCTATGTGGACTTCCAGAATATCACATATTTGCCCTCTTTCCACCTCTGTTAGTTATTATTACTGACTTTCTAACAATATTCAACCCAGGGGTTACCCTTTGAAGAGTTTTTATAGCGTCAATATGAGAAGTGGAAACTGAGGGGATAAGTTCTATACTCGTCATAGCAACACTGGATGAGAAAAACACCCGACTGAGCCTCTCAAGCCAAATTCTGTTGTAATATCCTCTACAGCCAAAATCTACAAATAAAAGGCAGAATGAATAAATGATTAACATCCACAAACAGGTAATGACTTTTCCATATTAGATTCAGTTCCCAGGACTGTTTCCAAAACAGGAACCAAAAGCAGAAGTCAAATAAATCTGTGTTGAGGCTGATACACCTGACCAGAGAGACCAGAGGTTACCAACAGGGTTTTCCAATCCCAGATTTAAATTAACCAAATTAGAAAAAGCAAAGCAACAAAAGCAATTAGGAGCATAGTAAACGCATATTAGAATCTGGCACATGGGATCATGGTTTAGCAAAAAAACAATTTACAGCAGCCATTAAAATCTATTTTCCCACAGTCGAATGCAACCGCTGTATTTCATTCTTTTCATATGGTATGAGGAAACATTTGAAATGTACTCCTGTTGTTCAAGCACACTATACATCAAGTCTGCACTGATTTTTTATCAATATTTTATTATACTTACTAACTTACTGCACCACAATACATTTAATTAACAAAGCAAATCAAAGTGCTATACAAGGCATTAAGAAAATAGAGAAACACAAAGAAATATAAAAAAACATATGAACAGGATTTTAAAATAAAAAGCAAAACTGAATACAACAAACTGAGAACAGAAAGGTTCTTAAAAGACAAGGGTTGGACCAGACCTTCCAGGTGCATGAAAACTGAACAGTGTTTGTCTGTACTTAGTTTTGACCCTGTGGGCAGCAAATCTGGCCCAGCCAACCAATTAGGTCTGGATGGTTCATAGGATATCAGTTTTTAGGCCTTTGCATTCATCAGTTTAACAGAAAGCCAGTGCAAAGATCTGACACCTGCAGTGATGCTCCATTTTTTGGTCTCAGTGCAGACTATAAAAGCACCGCTCTGAATAAACTGACTTTTTTAGTGAGACCATTACGGCAGTCGGCTGTACTAAAGATAAAAGCATGGACAGTTCTTAGTCTTGCTGAGACATAAGTCTCCATTATATAAGTGAGACAACTGGATGTGTATTGACATCTGGGGGTGATTTGGCTGTGATAAAGTGTGCCGGATAGACAGGGTTACACAGGGTACTTCCCAGAACAAATCAGGGCGGGGCTCTCTCTGAGGGCAAGAACCAGTGTGCCAGGTGCCAAGACTAAAATGCATGATGGTAATCAATTGGTAAGTTGGTCTCTGTAGTTTGCGTAGATTAAGTCTGGGTCGTTTATTGTTCCATAAGAATTTATTGCATAGGGTTCAAAGTTGCACTTGACCAAATCAGCCAAAATTTGGGGGGAATGTTATTCCTAAGTACATAAAGCCCTTCTTTGGTCCACTAAAATTACCTGACTGGAAGAGTGACTTAGGGCAGTATGTTGTTAGGGGGAGTGCTATTGATTTTGGCTAGTTAACATCCAGAAATGTTTGAAAAACTGTCAACTATCTTCAGCAAAGAAGGTTCCAGTTCTGAGACAAAGAAGAGAATATTGTCAGCATATAGTAGTCGTTTTTTCCTGTTTTTAAAGTAAAGATTATATTCATAAAGGGGAGGTATCTTCAAAACCTCTCCTGCACGTTGATAAAACTTTAAAAAAGGTTACTGTAATCCATTACATCTCTCCGTTTACAAGGAAGAGGATCTATGTCAGGTACGTATCATTTAGTAAACTATCCTTTCAGTCTATTAGTTCACATGTTTTCGCTGCTTTAAAACGTACATCTAAGCTGAATATTTTGGTGACACTTACATAAGCCGATTACATTGTTTTATTCTGTATCAATGGCTGTGCCTTTTTGCTATTTCTGTTCTGTGCTTCCTGTTATTAGCATAATTGTTGGGTCCTATCTATTCTTCTTCTATCTATTCTTTCTAT
>NW_023339873.1:8267370-8288453 GCF_004916995.1 Morone saxatilis
AAAGTTGAAAATATATATATATATATATATATAAGGGGGCTCGTGGTGCACAGGTGTCGCAGGATATACGAGGGATACCTCTGCAGTTGCCAGGAGGTACACGGAAAGATAAGATAGTGGAGTACTGGCTTAATTAAAAAATACTAGCAATTATGATTTGATTTAAAAAGCTATATCGACATGTCTGAGAAATAAGCAATCGACACGGTTTGCTTGATCTTCAGTATTTGTCATCATTAGGGATGCACCAACCCGATACGCTGGATCAATATCTGTGTCAATACAAAGGTTATTAAGGCTGCTGTCTCGAGGAAAAATGAGCAACTCACTACTTTCTAACACCACACCTCCAGACTTTCAGTTTACTAGCCGAGGCGGCCTCGAGTGACAAGTGATACAGATTTAAATTTGGTGAACTAGCACTGGTATTGGGTTGAGGGGTTAGAATTGGTATGTGGGGAGAAAACTGATCTGACTGATACCAATTTTAGAAACGTAAAAATAGAAATTCACAAATCACTAATACTGGGGAATTTTTTAGCTGTCATTTTTCTTTTCTATGTGGATTGTGCACCGATATGACTATGCAAAGGTACTCAGACGGCTTCTTTCTTAGACTAATAACTTTCATAATGAATATTTCACTTGAATATTCTTTAAAATGTTAATATTTTAACATACCAATTCTAGCTGACACGGCTGAGAGCTGCTTCTTCTCTCTTACTCTGTGCAGTATTGTAAATTGCGGCACTGCAACTTTTGCAGTGACACTAATATGTTATGCATTGTATGCCGGGAAAATAGCCTGGTTTCATATTGGCGCATATTGGATAACATTTACGCAGATATCAATACAATCACAATATGTAATAGACCCCAATAACCGATATAACCGCCAACAGATATATCAGTCGGACTCTAATCGGTGCATTGATAGTTGTCACAATAACAGTACTTCACAAGCCAAACCTCGAACCAACATGAATCACCACAGGCTGCAATTAAGGGCGCACAGGGGCATACTTGAGCTGTACAAAATAAAAGGGTGGGATCCACTGTCACACTTTTCACTATGCAGAGGCATGAAGAGCAACAGTGCACAGAGCAAAGTAAATGGGTTGGTACTAGCGGTAATGAAACCACAGTGAAGGAAGATATAGAACTTGTACAAAAAGTGCAAACCACAAAACATCCTCTGTGTTGTATGTTTTACGTATGTTTTACGTATGTCTGTAATCAGACCTTGGTGTGTGTGTGTGAGTGTGTTTATGGGTCACTCCGAGACGCTCTCAAATCAAATGTGTTGTCTTTTTCCTCCAGGGTTCGTCCTCACATCCCACCATCTGTTTTAATGGGAACCAAGGGGTAAGAAAGAACATATATTCATTCTGGTCATTTCCTCTGATGCATTAAGATTTGAAAGATGTTAAATCAGTTTCTCTTGTCTGTACCTCTCTCCTCCACGTCACAGAAAATCACTATCCCTTGTTCGGAGAATAGAGATGAATTGAGGATCTTCACCTTCGGTGTGACTAACGTTGCACGGGACAATCCACATGGAAGCTTTGACTGCGTCCAACAGCTCAGCACTGGGTAAAACACAACAAAAAGTCATATAAAACACACAGTTACTTTATACTTTTTGAATAAAAGTAACATTTGTTAGATTAAAGCTGTTATAAAATATATATATATATAATAATAAGTTGATCAGATGGTAGCATAAAAATAGGGGACATCAGTCTACTTTAATTTAGGAAATTAACTGAGCTTTTCAACAAGTTTCAATATTTAAAAATGTCTCCGCTCCCCTACTGATTTTTGAAAGTCACCCTGCTGGTAACGTCTCTCTGTCAGTCTCTTTTCAAATGCCAGAGCGAACCCAGGGTTTCTGACTGTACAGGCACAGTGTAGAGAACTGAATTTAATAAATGCAAGTAGAAATCTGCTGTTCTGACTCCTAAACACATAAACAATCAATGGAAACACACGGGGAAACTACAAATCCCTGTGCTGTAATGAGTATGTAAGTAGTCCAGCTGATGTACATCTAACTGAACGCTTCCAAGACATAAGCACCAGTCAAGCAACTATGTACTCAAACAATCCTTCAGTTATAATGGTTAACATGTGGAAGCCGTCTGTCAGATCGCTGACGGTACTCGCTGTCCTTCCTCCTCCTCCCAGTGCTGCCGAGGAGCTGTCATGTCTCGGGGTGATTCAGAAGAAGATGACAGTCAACGCTACAGATGACTCGTACGATAAGGCCCGTCAGAGCATGGCCCAAGCCGAGGAAGAGACCCGGAGCCGAGGGGCCATTGTCATCAAACATGGGGGGCGCTTCCAGGGTAGGAAACACTGGCATGTGCAGTCTGCTTGGTTATACAAGAGATAACTCCAGCTAAGGAATAAGACTGGCCTGAAGACAGATTTGTACTGTGCTGATAATATCCACAAAAGAGAAAAGAAAGGGGGGGAAAAAAAAAAACACAGTTGGCCATATTGCATTGGTTGCTATAGTAACATGTGTGGTAACCAGTGACATAGTAACAGCCAGTGTTGTTTTCTCCAGCAGGTTTTTGTCCTTTTCTTCTTTAAGTAAACTTTCTATACAGTATACACACACACACACAGAGCCATGTATGTGATCTATTGTATATATTAATACTATATTTGATCTAGTTGTTTTAAAGGACACAGATTTCACAAACATACTTTAAGAATATACAGAAACAACATGCTCACCAAAATATAAATAACACGAAAAAATAACACACGATAAAACCAGTGATTGAGCTTTTTTTTGTGTCACCGCTGTCTTTCTACGTGTAACCACAAACCACTTCCTTCTAAACAGATAGTTCAGCCACCGTCATCTTGTTTCAGTAAACGCGCACGCACACACAGACATGCACACTAATTTTGATGATTTTTGTCAGTTCAGAGGAAGCCTGTACAAAACACTTCCTCACTACAGGCTTGTGCAACTGTGTGGTTATTTCCAAAATTAGATAGCAGTTTTTGCTCACGCGGAAGTGTGTGCATCTTTGTAGCCCGTCTGTGGGTTTCTGAAGAGGTGAAATTGGGTCTTTTCTCTTTTCTGTCACAGGACAGGATCCATTTCCTTTGGCGTCAGGGCTCTTTTTAAGCAGTAATTTCACACATTTGTAGTCGGGAGGTTCCCAGTACAACTTAAACACTTTCTTTTCAATGCAGCGTAGTGAGAATAAAAACTACAGCACGAGGTACCTTCCCTTTTAATGATGGAAACCTCCGCCAGGCTCCTGTAAACTCCTTTGAAGATATTTTACCTTTTATATGGCAAGTGCTGCTTTTGATGTGAGATTTCCTGCTTCCTCGCAGGCAAGAAGGTAACGGTGCGAGCCCCGGCCCCCGCGCTGGCCAGCCTGACCAAGCCGCGGCACCCGTCCAAGCCTCTCCTCAGCAACGTCAAAAGGGGGGTCTGCGTGTCCAAGCCGAAGAAGGGTTCCTGTGCTTCGAACAGGAAGAGCGTGGGTGACGTGCAGGAGAGGCCGCTCAGGGAGAGAGTAACACACCTGCTGGCTCTGAGGCGGTACAAGAAGCCCGAACTGATCGTGAGGCTGCAGAAAGATGAACTGACTGCAGGAGACAAAGACCTGCTGGACTCTGTACTGATGGAGGTAATTCTTTCTCTTCTTTAGTCAGGTGAAGAAAAGTCTCATTAAAAAGAATGCAAAAAGAAAAGCTCTTCAGAGACAAACACAGGGGCTGTAAAAATGGTAATTTTTTCACATGCTCTGGTTAACAAACACTAGATAAGTTTACATTTTTGCCAATTGAGTTATTACACAAGGATGTTAGACATTGTGAGGATCAAGAAAATTAATGAGTTTTTGTGTGTGTTTTGTGTATATTTGTTTGCAGGTTGGCCAACTCAATAGTAGAGACAACTCATTTGTTCTAAAGGACGGTCTGTATAAGGAGCTGCAGAAGGACTGGCCAGGCTATACTTCAGATGACCAGAAGCTTCTTAACAGAATCCTCGTCAGGTAACACAAATGAGATACTTTTAAAGGCCGACTAAATCAACCAAATAGTTGTAGGAAATATGGGGCATCTCAAGAAAGTGTGAAGATTAGACAAATTGTTCGGATTAAAAAGCAAAGAACTAGTCGTCTGGCCCACTCTTGTCCTTTTTTTTTTTTTTGGTCTTTTAATGGTAACTGGCTTTTCACTCACTTTCGAAACTCACTCATTTCATATTTATCTGGCTGTTAATAACTAGAAGAACAAGAAACCTGGTTTCCATAATTGGGTAAAGTATTTGAAGATTGCCCAGCTAGACTGCCAGATTTCATCCTGGAGAAAGCAGGTTTCTTGGCTGATGTGTAACTGGGTTTCTAATTGGCTTTTTTACATTTACATGTGTGCATGCCAAAGACTCTCTTGTGACAGCAGCGATACTGGAAACTGCCAGTGCCTGCATTTCTTTTGTGCACGTCATCGCACAGATTGTGTGGCCGGTTTTGCACAAGCCAGCCCGCACCGAGATGAAAGATAAGCAACAGCAGCAGCAGCTTAGACTTGCAGATGTAGACACGTTGAAGTCGCCACCTACGTGCAAAGAAGAGCACTGCAGTTTAATCACTCGGCAGCTGCTGCAGGCAATGAGTGACTCAGCTGTTTTTCTTTTGTGTTGCTGCTGTTCACTTTGTGGGTTCTTTTGTGCTTTTACATTGAACACTTGTACCACCTGTTACCTGCACTTGTGTGACACTAATGCAGGTGAGCTTTCTCGCCTGTATATCAGCACACATCAGCATCTCCATATCTGCATGGCCGCTGATGTTGGTGTCTTTGCTGATAGGTGGTGTAGATTAGACTGGGTGATTAGACTGGATGTCACATGAATGACACTGTGTAACCTTTTTGTTGCTTTGTTTACTACACTGGAATCATTTACAAATGGCAGACTCTAAGCACGCTTTAAAATAGGCAAAACCAAGTGTAGATTTAGTAGAATTGCCAGTTTATTTATAACCTTCTTATTGCTGTGCAGGAGACTGTTTCAGCCACAACAGAACCTCCTCACCGTCCCAAAGGCCCAGGTCAGTCCACTGCGAGACACCCCCAACTCCTCCACAGAACAACACCCAAAACTTTCCCTGCCCGAGGAGTACACCGACCCTCTGGCGAGTAAGAAGCCCAGGATATCCCACTTGTCCAGCAAAACGGCCAGTGAAAAGTCAAAAGTGATGCCGTCCAAACAAGTGGCTCCTAGAGACGTCACAGGAGCGATGGGGAATGACGGGCAAAAGAACTTGCTTGATCCTCGAAGGCTTTTTGACTCCTTGTCAGAAGTCTGTCAGCGGGAAGCAGAAGTGGCCAAGAGGCTCGAACCAACTCCCCGCGCTCAGGAGGAGCCCAGAGGAACAGCAGACAAACCTCAGCCCAACTCTGATCGTACTCCGTCCCCTCTGGTAGTGCCAGATCTGAACAGACACACAAACAAAAGGAAGAAGAGCAAACACAAACACAGAGATCAGGTGAGAAAACTACTTTTTATTTAGTTTACAGCTTTTGTATTGTATATGATGCATTTGTAATTGGGATTTGTTTTTGTTTTGTTTGTTCCAGGAGAAGGATAGGTGGAGAGACAAGAAAGAAAGGAGAAAAGAGCGCAATTCAGAGGATCCAAACAATAAAGCCTCCCTGGACTGCAAAGGTGAGTGCTGTTAGCTGTTGACGTCTGACTTTCAGTCAGTTATTCCGTTTTTTTTTTAAACAGTTTGACATGGTTTCTTCTTTCTTTCAGAGCCGAGCGAAATTATGTTTGATTCTAATGTGCTTCAAGCAGACAATGACCCAGCAGACTATTTATTGTAAGTAAGGTAAACCTTTTATTGGAGAAAAAAAGAGTGTGTGCGTGTCTGTCATTGCTCTCATTTTCTCCCAAAAAATCACACTTAACATATAAAACCTCTGCAGAGGTTAACAACCTCAACTGCAGGCACTGATCAGTGTCCCTTTATGTTCTCTGCACAGGACGTATACTGGAATTCGCAGTCACGACCAGAGACAGAGCTACAAGCAGGACTTTAACAGGGAGTACAGCGAGTACAGAGATCTTCACGCACGTATTGATGGCGTGACACGGCAGTTCATGGAGCTGGACACGCAGCTCAAACAGCTGCACCACGAATCACATAAATACAAGGTACAACATAAAGAAATCCAGCACTTCATTTTATGTTTAGAGCGACACTCACCCCCTGCTGTAGTGTACACAACTTCCTTATTGTCATCCCTATGCTTATTATGTTCCAGCCTTTATTTCACAAAAATACCGTTTCCCCACTTGAAGCTCTGATCTTGCCCCAGAGGTTGCACATAAAGCCATATACTAGTAAAGTAATCACTGAGTACAACACACTGACTAGAGATCTAAGGACACACAAAATCCACAGTTCATTAGCCCAGTTTTGGGGTTGCAGTTTAATATGATTTTTAGGGAAAAGAAAAGAAATAGAGAAGATAACATAGTTGGTATATAGTCTAAAAAAATGTAACAAGTGGTGCTTCATAGGCTTGAACTCAAACCAGTAAGTCCGTTGTGGTCCATTGTTATTACATTAAAGGGTGGAAAAGTTGTGTTTCAGTCACTGTTGAACTCCCTGTCCATTTCTTTCCTCATGAAACATTTGCAAAGAAAATATTTTAACTCCTACATTGTTTACATCCATGTTCACTAGCTAGCAGTCTTCTTCTTCTCTGCCTTTGCTGGTGCGTTGCTCCATATCTTGGTGTGTTAAATATTATAATAATAATAATAAAAAGTAATAAACTTAAATTAACTATAGGAGCTAGAAATGAAGATTTTTCACATACATTGTGTTGATCAGTCAAGTTAAAGTGGTATGAAATTTTTCTATGGATGATTTAAGTTTTGCTTTTTAGTCACATTTAATATTTATAAGACTGCACATTTTGAAACTTGATAAATTAATTCTTATTTCTATTTTTCTCTCTTGCAGACGGTTCATAATCAAATTCTTCAAGAGTATTACAAAATTAAAAAGGTAAAAACTTTGTTTAAAACTCAATATTCATCTCAAGATTGCTTAATGAGACTCCACTCCTCTTTCTCTTGCTGTTAATAGTTAAGTCATATATTTTTTTTGTGTCTCTATAGTCCAACCCCAACTACAACCAGGACAAGAGTCGCTGTGAATATCTACACAATAAACTGGCCCACATCAAGAAGCTCATATCAGAGTACGACCAACAACAACTCCGTGTGGATCCATCAAGTCTCAACTGAAGTGTAGACCAGTGAGCGTACAATGAGAGTACAATGATCAACCCGAGGCAGGGGAGGTTCACACTACTGACCTAGAATCTTTGGTCTTTGTGGCTAAACGTAGTCTCACGAGACCTGCTGGAAATGTCATGGAGGTTGGGCGTCATTTGTGAAGAGCAGCAGTGGTGCGCTGGGAAAAGCAGCCCTATGATATGAGATCTTTTCTTTGAAGATGGTAAAACGGTTCGACCAATGGGCTGCTTCTTCAGTGACACGATACTGCCAAGGACACAAGGAGTAACAATAGTTGTAAGGCTCCTACAGCTAAAACTGTCACTCAGATACATGAGATGAGGTGCTAGAGCCTAAAACATTTGTAGATTCCCCATCCCCATCACACATTTTAGTTTTTTTGTAAATTAAATCAGTTTGGGTATTTGCCTATGTGTTTGCCATGTCAGTGTTTAAACTGGAAGCATGAGATAACTGCACGCTGTATATACCCAGACACCTCATATGAATGGCAGGTGGGCGTCCTGATGGCACCTTGGGATTCCCATCCTGCGTAGACATCTGTTCTGCGGATTTTCCTGAAAGTATTGCCAGTGAAATGGTTACTAATTCTGGACCGGATTTATAGTATTCCACTGGTGTTGTCCTTTATGTGGCTTTCCCGGAGCACAGAAGACTATTACGTTGACCATAATGCTAACTCGAAGTTGTATTCAGGGAATTTACAGTACGAGCTGCAGTACAAGAAGCTTACACTTAAAACTGATTATCAGAGTACAGAAAGGTATTGTTACTGTAGGCTGAGCCTGTTAAAAGAAATAAGATTTTGTTGCATGCGGTGTACTTTACAGGATGCATGAGGAATAAATCAGCAGTTTTGTCAGTTTTAAATAAATTAATTTGTATTCAATTTTGTATGAACTTTTCCTTATTTATAATGCTTTTTATTTATGAATGACACTCAAATCCCACACAATGCCCTTATAAATACCTTAAAACTAGAAAATATAAGTAAAAAATTGGTTTAAATGAACCGATACTTCTCTTTTAATCTACTGGAATACATATTAATCCTAATAAATATGAATCTCCTACAGGCAAGCACCTGTAGGAGACCTTTTTATTCATTTTATTTAAATAAAATGTATTTAAAGTTTGCTATTTTTTACTTTCTTAGATTCCTTTTTGATTTTAAAGTGCTTAAAATTGTAGCTTTCATTTACTTTTCGGTGAGCTGAGCTTTGCCTCTTACGACCATCAAATTAATATATTACTTCATTTGCCAAAGCTGTTTAAACACAAGGAATTTACATCCAGGAGCTCTTAATCTACACTGTGCCAAGAACAACTATAATGGACAATAAATAAGAATATACAGCAAAATTAGGACAACAAAGCTGAACATGCTGCGTTCTGTTGCACATGATGTATCTCACACTGTGTATCTTATTGAGTGTAACACCAATGACCTAATGCTCTCTATTGATGAACCTATAAATTGCAGAGCTTTTGCTCTTCATTAGTGCTTTATTTAAAGGCCACATGCAAGTCTGTGAGGCTTTATCTTATTAGCATCCATACTAAGCCAGTAATTCAGTGTGTTGCCTCTTCAGCGTGGTGTACACCAACATCTCAAAACTGTCAAGCAATGTATTAATTAGACCATTAAAGGGCAGAATGAGTATGAATTAGTCCTGCATTAAGAGACAAGTGCCTTTAAATGACAAATATGTCTGTTATTCACTGTTTTGTCTGTTAGAAGTGATCTACGGCACAATTTCAATGATCTCAAGCAGTGCCTTTATAAATATCCTTAAAGTTAGAAGATATGAGTACATTTAATTTTCCTTAATAAGATTAGTGATGTTTTAATTTTCTGGAAAATAAATCAGTGTTAGCACTGTCAGCATATTGTTAATATACAACAGGTCTGCCAGGCGTGTTTTGATCAATTTTACTAATACAATAAAGTGTGTAAACTCAAGTCCTAGCACAAAGCAAACTTCCAGGGGAAAAATTTAAAACGAGCAAAATGTAATTGATTTTTAGTCCAGGCATGACTTCATATGATCCCTTGTGAGAAGTAAGTAAATAAATAAAGTAATATATTTAACAAATGTATTATTTCTAGTGTGTGTTCATGTATTGTTTATGTTTTTAAATAAAGTTCATTTAAAAAAAAAAAATACAAAGTGATTAATGAACTATTTCCTCTCTAACCTTTTGACTTTATCTTCCGCTGCCATCATTGGCTGCGCAGTCACGACGCAACCTCACGCCTATTGGCCCATTCTGAACGGAGGCTTCTGATTGGTCCATTCTCGCCTCTGTGACCTTTCACCGCCTGTCAACTCTCAGCAGCCAGTGAGGTTGTAAACACTGAACGAGAGACATGTTTCAGTAACTGCACTGAACTTTGTGCCAGGTTTCGCACTGAGATATGACACGAAGGAAGGCACACGGGCAGGAAGATGCGGGCTGTTAGGTGAACGTTTATGGTGAGTAAATAAAGACGGTAGCTGATGTCCTGTCAGTATGCTAATGGACCTAAGCTAAGTGAAAGGACAGCCTCATCAGGTTTAGGACATGTGACGATATCTATCAAGTCGTAGGAAATAATATGTGTTTGTATAAGTAGTCTGTTACCATGAAGTGCCACCAACGTGCATTCAGAGAACATACGAGTATGTTGGTATAATGTTGTGAATAGGAAGAGGTGGTCAGTGTTATGTGTCTGGTGACATTGACTATCCTAGAAGGTAAATAAAATAAATATTTCATACATTTTAAAGTTTTGTATTTTCTGAATTTATTTACTTGCAGAGAATATTTGTGTTCACATCTGTAAGAAAAAAAAAAAACTTTTTGTTCAGGCATCTGTATGGAAGCAAAGAGGCTCTAGGGATTTGAATCATTCAAACAACCATGGATGTATAATGGAGAATGTAAACAACTGTAAATGTTTCATTGCATTGCATCGTCACTGCTGGATATTAAATAGTGTAAATCCATACCTCTGCCCAAAGATCATTTTAAGTTGCACAATTTCAACTTGATTCTTCTGAATGTATTTTTAAGGCTTCACAATGAAAATCTAAGTGTCCCGTGTGAAAATGCAAGTTTATCAAATTCTATTGGTTATTTTATGTTTTAAAAATTCAAGTAAAAAAAAATCTGGTTGCTCCGATCCGAAACTAAGGCATCAAAAATAGATTTTTTGACTTTAAAAGATTAAAGATTCAAGTCACATTAACCAAGAAGCTTCAGATGAGCAACTGGAACCACAGACACGTTATTGACAGTTTCTCTCTGTAGTTTACCAAATCCTTCTCAAACTTTTCAATGCAGCTAATGAATATATATTTACTCTAGACTCAAAGCTGACAGATGAGTAGGGACATGTTGTCAAGTTGTAATTTATCTATCGAAACAGATTTATAATTCATTCCACTTCTTTTCTGCAGCCTGTTTTGCCGACTCTACATACTCTCCAGTCATGGCGGGGATCCTCCAAAGAACATTAAAACCGAGGGCAGCTTTCAGACATCTGAGCCCCCATAGCACCTCCTTCTCTACAGCCACAGTCGGACATTCACCTGTGGACCGCCGCAGTCCATTTCTTCCCACCACCTCGTTGCAGTTTGGAGTCTGCTGTAGAAAGCTGCACGCTGGGGCAGATGGGCCGTCCCCCGCTGCAGCCCCAGAGAGGCTGCCTTTCTCCAGAGTAACTCCGGAAGATTTGGCCTTCTTCAGGAAGATCCTACCCGGCAGAACCATCACCGACCCGGACCTGCTGGAGTCAAGTAACGTGGATTGGCTCAAGTCAGTGAGAGGTGATGATGGCTAGAGATGAATTTATCTCATTCCACTTACACACTTACATTCACTGATGTTAATGTCTTCTGTTCATACATCTTCTGCAGGTTCCAGTGAAGTGTTGCTGAGACCTCAAACAACAGAGGAAGTTTCTCAAATTCTCAAGTAAAGAACAAGTAGTGGGTGGAAAGACAACTACACAAGTCAGGGGTTTATAAGGTGGTTAAAGTCGTTGTTTTTCCCCTTTCTGCTGTAGGTATTGTAACAGTCGGAGCTTGGCGGTGAACCCTCAAGGAGGAAACACTGGGCTGGTTGGGGGCAGCGTGCCGGTTTATGATGAGATCATCCTCTCCACTGCCCTCATGAACAACATCCTGACCTTTGATAGTATCTCTGGTAAGTCTTAAAATACAAAAGTTGTCTTGTACTGACAGCATATTTGACAAATCTTTAGAGATTGTTTTCTCCATCTGTCAGGAATTCTGACCTGTCAGGCAGGTTGTGTCTTGGAGAACTTGTCCCTTTATCTGGAGGAGAGAGACTACATAATGCCACTTGATCTGGGGGCGAAAGGCAGTTGCCATATTGGGGGAAACGTGGCCACTAATGCAGGTGGACTCCGGCTGCTGCGATACGGCTCCTTACGCGGGACTGTGCTGGGTCTGGAAGCGGTGAGTGGAGTAAACAAATGTGGATTTTTGATCATTTTCACAGAGGATATGAGTGAGATGTTACGATTCTGATGATAACGGATAAAAGCACTGATCTAATGTTTGTATGTTTATATATTTATATGTATATGTGGCATGTACAGGTGTTGGCTGATGGGCAAGTGCTGGACTGCTTGGCCAAGCTGCGGAAAGATAATACAGGATATGACCTCAAACAGCTCTTCATAGGGTCAGAGGGCACACTGGGAGTTATCACCGCTGTGTCCATCCTTTGTCCACGCAAACCCAAATCTGTTAATGTGGTTTTTCTTGGTAGGAACGGTTGCTTAATCTATCTCTATCCTACTGCAATTTTGACATCGTTATTGGCTAATCACAATCACAGTTCAGTTATGAGTTTGTGTTCATAAATTAGCTGATACCTGATTTTATTCTCTTCCATTTGTAGGTTGTGAGACCTTTGAGCAGCTGCTGAAGACGTTTCAGCTCTGTAAAGGCATGCTGGGAGAGATTCTGTCAGCCTACGAATTTCTGGACAGTGAATGTATGAGGCTGCTGAATACACACCTCAAACTACCCAATCCCATCTCTGGTAGGCACACACACGCACACACACACACAATTTGTTTAGAAGACAAATAAACAGACACACATGCCAAACTCTGCCCTCCATCTTGCAGATTGTCCCTTCTACGTCGTCATAGAAACATCTGGATCTGACCCAACGCATGATGGGGAGAAACTTCACAATTTCTTAGACGAGGCGATGACATCGTCATTGGTTACTGATGGGACTGTGGCAACTGAAGACTCAAAAATAAAGGTGGTGTTTCTGATCTTTCGAGGAGTCCACAAAAATACCAAAAGCAAAGCGAAAGTATTTTTTTGTGTAGCCAGATCTTGCACCACAGCACCAAACCCGTGGCTGAAAGTAGTCCCCAACAAATACGCAATCTAACCCTGTTTGACTAGTGTTTGCTAAAAACAACACTGAATCAGGCGACCTTGGTTTAGATGCAAATGCTGATGCTGCAGTCAACAGTCAACCTTTCCATTCCCACCTTTTTTCAGGCTCTGTGGTCGATGCGTGAACGTGTCACGGAGGCGCTGACTCATGATGGCTTCACTTACAAGTATGACATCTCACTTCCGGTGGAGCGGATCTACCAGCTGGTGACAGACATGAGGGAGCACCTGGGGGACCGGGCCAAGAGTGTGGTGGGATACGGACACGTAGGTAAGACCAGAGATGATTACTATACCTACAACAGCTCAATCTACATAATACCAAGATTTCCACTGCATCTCTTTCTGTCCGTACTTTTAGGAGACGGAAACCTCCACTTGAACGTCACCTCTCCAACCAAAGACCCCGCTCTCCTCGCTGCCATTGAGCCCTTTGTCTACGAGTGGACGGCCAGCTGTCACGGCAGTATCAGCGCAGAGCACGGACTGGGCCTGAAGAAGAGGAACTACATCTACTACAGTAAACCCAGCCAGGCTGTGGCTCTGATGGGTAATATCAAGGCCATGCTGGACCCAAAGGGCATCCTAAACCCGTACAAGACTTTACCAGATGACCTGAAATGACCCAAAATGTCTCTTTGCTATGGGGAAGGTGGTAATTTATACAGAGCTGATGCAGGAGCTCCATTTTCACTACAAGCTTATTGCCACATGGTTTTTATGGCTGCTCATGCCCTTTCCTGTGATACCTGTTTCACACATTGAGTGCAGAGCTGCAGGTTTTGCAGGCATTTGCCAGGCAAGCCGCAAACACCAATGTCTCAAAATCTGTAAAAGGGAGTTTCACTGTCATCTGCACAAAGCAGTACTTTCAGAATGACATCCACGTTGGACAAGCTGCTGACTTTGTTCCGTAGCAGTCTTTTATCAACTACCTCTGCTGCTCACTTAGAGTAGCCTCAGTCTGATCCAGTCCTTATTCCATCCAACAAATAGATTAGATTTTAAATGAAGGACACTTATATTTGAAATAGATGAAAAGCACAGCACATATTTTCTGGTATTGAGAGGAAGTGAGTCGAACGATAATGATTGACATCTTTACTCCTTGTGCCTACTAGTTGTCACTAGGGGGCAAACAGAAAATTAAAGAGTGAGTAGTGGATATATAGTGTAAGGTCTTGTGCCTTTTTGAAAGGTTACAATCTGTAACGTGTGGACAGCCTGGGTAGTAGAGTTCATCATTTGAATGACTCTACTCCAGCTGGACCACAACTGGAATGAGGTTTCCTGATTCCAGCTGTGCAGGGAAATCACTTACCGGCTGCAGATTGAAGCTTTAAAGGAAAGGTTCACAGTTTTTCGTGCCCATATTAACATTAAAACAGACATTGCTTGCTGTTTTCATTCCTTCTGTCTGGGAGTGGAGGACAGTGGAGCTAAAAGAGTGAATTCTGTTCTGAAAGATACTCACTTGATTTGTTAAACTCAGTCTGCTGAAGCTTAATAGTAACTTCAGCTAGTTTGGAAAATATTTTTAACTCAGAGGACTTTTAGGAAGGGATCTCTTTATCACCAGTATGAACGGAAGGAACGATTACAGCAAAAACCTGCTTCAGTGTTCATATGGATACCTCATTGTTGTTTTAAAGGACTTATACTGTAAAACTGTATTTATCAATACTCTGTTGCCAGTTTATTAGGTACACTGAGCTAAAACTAATGCAGTCTAATAAAACCATCCTCTACTTATGAACATGTTGTTGTATGTTGTTTAAGCTGTTTTTGACGTAGTGATTCAACTTTATGATTATCAGTGGTGCTGTTGAATTGTATTATATAGAGGTTTTTTCTTTTAATATAATAGAACGACCTGTCAGTATAACGCAATCCAACTAAAAAGCACCACTAACTGCAGCCTCCAAATTGATCATACAGATGAATTAACACCTCCCTAAAACAAAACCTGAACATTATGACCTTCATAAAGGTCAGATTTACTGCAGACTGTATTAGCAGGACTGTGTATTGGCAAGAATGTGGTGATACATGTTTCACAATACAGGAGCTACGATTTAGTATAATATGATATATTACTATACTGTAAGCTTTTTTTTTTTTAAATATAACTTAGTACATACAACATACAACATAGTATAAAGGACACCATTTGCACAAAATCTGCATAGAAGCTCTTAGTTTACAAAAATCGACCGATGAAAGAAAACATCACGATACAATATTTTTCAATATTTTCTTACACCCCTATGTATTAAGACTGCATTAGTTTTAGCTGCTGTTATCAAGTAAACTTGCAACTGAAACCCTAACACGTGCCGGCTAATCATTAGGCAAGAGTGCAGTAAATGTTTTATTACATATAAAAAAAGACAAAGCAAGATTTTTTTCCAAAACAAACCCAGCATTTGTGAACAAATTCATTTGTAACCGCACAGCTAGGCAACTTTATCTGTTTGAAATGAATCTTGAATAAAACACTTTCCAAATGAAGACGGAGTGTTTTTTTGTTATTCAGGCAACTTGTACAGTGTGGCATGATGGGAGATGAGTAGAGGCCCACCTCGTTACAGAAAACGACTCCAGCTCCAATATCTTTTTTAAAAAAAAGTCAGCTCTACCACAAACAAGTTGATCCTCTCTGCCTGTGCAGAAGACATTTTTTGTAACCAGCCACAGTGAGTTTATGAAGGTAGCCAGGCAGAGGATCAATTCATTTCATATTCTTATTATAAGATACAGACTAATGCCTTTTGGCAGGTACTTACTGTGTGTCTACTCCAGGAACAACCAGGATAAACATGTCTGTAGTGTTTTATCCTGTTTTTTCCATACAACAGTCAAGCTCAGCGGGAACAATTTCCTATTTTTCTCCTCTATTTCTCAACAACTCATTTCCTACTAGCTCCAATAATGACAATATGGGTACAGAAAGTCCAGTAGAGTAAATGCTTATATATGTATACAGTCAGTTTCACGCACCGTCGTACAGTCAGTGTACATCAGTCTTACATATCCTCAGTAGTGTGGTTGCAGTGGAGATTTAATACATAAATATCATACTATTTTTAAAAAGTTTAAAAAGAATTTGGATTCTATTGGCTCTTTTCCTTTTGTAAGTCAACAAATTTTTGTGTTTAGTAGTGTGTGTGTGTGGCAATAGTTGGCATGTTCTAATAAAGCTAAATGAGTGAAACATTTGTGATTGTCTATGGGCAGAATGCCTCGACTGCATGCCACAATCACTGGCTTGGGATCAGAAATTGAATTGTAAGAGACTCTCAGTATGTAGCGTTTTGTGTGTCTGTGTGTGTGTGTGTGAGAGAGCCGTCTTAAATGGGCATTAAAGCATTGGGATGGGGTATTACACAATATGCCATCCAAGTTCGTCACACTCAGTAACAGTCTACAGTTCAGGTCAGTGCGAACACATTGGCGACAGGCTTGTGTCCTGTAGCGAAGGCTGGCTTATTCAGACAGGACTGTTCCAAACGTCTGTGTGGGCTTCAAGTCAGAGAGAGGGATGTCGGTGGAAGGCGACCACAGTGAAAGTGAGAGAGCAAGAGAAGGATGAGACTGGATGACACTTGAACAACTGTTTCCTCTGGTCCTCTGTCCGTCCCTCTTATTGCCCTTTCTCCTTTAACGAACACTGGGCTCTTCTCTATGCCGATCCCTGACATCAGGCAGCTGCCCCTGAGGCTCCTCTCCCCCTCACGACTCCTTGCCCTTTTCCAGGGAGCTGTGAATCTTGTCCAGGGTCTTCTTGATGCGCAGCGCTGTCAGCCTGGCGGAAGGGTTCTGGTACCAACACTCCTTCATCAGTTTCACCAGAGCGGAGAGAGTCTGAGAGAGAAACACAGGATGTGAAGTGAAAAGGAGTGTCGCCCACAATGAGAGGAAAGTCTGCGATCAATGTGACTGCGAGAGCTTTTGGATGTGTAAGGAAACTCTGGGTGCTGGCAGAGTACCAACCTCTCTTGCCCCGTTTAGCATTTTACAGTTGCACCTGTAAGGATGCATCGCATTATAACAAGCTGATAAAAGTACAAAATATCTGTATCCCGAACCATCCCAAAACTTAGGTCAACAATACACCATCCGGAACAACTTATAAATCGAGAGAAGGCAGGGAGATCAACACCCTGCTTGACATTTTATCAGTAATCAAAGTGATTTTCCCTCTTTTTGTTTTTATCACTGGTTCTTAGACTATGGTACATGTACCACTGGTGATACGTGGAGAAATCTGTGAAGTTAATTGAAAAGTATATACTATCGAGTCTCGCATTTCCTGTAAAATTTCGATTCAATATCAGCCTGTTACGTAGTTGCGTTCAGTCAGGTAGCGTGTGCATACGTCCATGATTAGTTAGGAGTGAAAACATGATTGGTAACAAACCTTTACAGACACTAAAAGCACTCTCAAAGCAGGTCAATAGTTATCACCAGTGTCATATAATAATAAAAAAGTACAACTTTTAATTTAGATAGCTTTAAACATTTTGCAGATCGTTGCATAATTTTTAAGGTCTTACATGGGCTTGCCCCTCCCCCACTGAGCCAGTTCATAAAGCAGAAGCATAGCAGCAGTAGAGCAATAAGGGCAACTACCAGAGAGGACTGTGTTGTACAATACAGATGTAGAAAGTTTGGGCAAACAGTGTCCTCAAAGCCACCCACTACTGGAATAGTCAGCCATTAGTAATCTAACCACCTCATCTCTGGCCCTGCCTTTACATAATGTGTTTTTATTTATCTCTGTCACTTTTGTAATCCACTTATGTATTATATTATTAAAGCACTAATTTGTTGTAACCTGCCCAGGAACTATTGATGAAAATTAGTATATTAGCTAACCCTGGCACATTTACATTGAAGTGCAATTAATTTAAAATTTAATAAAAACAGATTAAAAATGAATGGTTCAAAAACACTGCAATTGTGTCTCCAAACGGAAACTATTTGGAAGAGAAGTGTGCACCAAGACTTCCCCTTTTCCACAAACACATTAGATCCGGTTCTTGAACTTGTTCTTTTTAGGATTCAACAATAAATAATCTCCTCATTAGGATAAACTACACTCCTGTTTGAATCGTCCGTATGCTACTGTATTTTAACATCTGTCATAATGGTGGAATTTAGAGAGCCTAATATATTCTGAAGAAGCACTGGTTTAGATCCTAAAAGTCCTGATAATGCCTGATATTATAATCTAATATTTCATAAGAAAAAGGGAATTATTAAAAGTAGTCCCACTTTGTACACACACTCAGATTTATCCTGGCTCCCAGGTTGGTAACCACCATTTTACCATCACACATGCAACACTGCTTAGTCACCAGACACTGAAACCCCAGTGAGTACCTACTACCTTTTAAGGATGTTTTTGAAACGCAAGTGGACGCAAGCTGACCAAACATTCTGACACCCCAGAGGAACGTGAATGATCATTCCTTTAACAGGATTAGATAATAAAAAACTCACAGGATCAGAGAACCAACGGTTAGGAATGAAAGGCCTCTGCTGTTCCACACACACCACCTTCCTCATGTCCTCAAAGCTCGGGTCATTTGGCACCTGATCGTAGAACGGAGGCTTGTACTCCTCAACAATACCTGGAAAGTCAAAGTGAGAGGAGAGAAATGAGTGAGAAAAACTGGAGCAAGAGGATAAACTATTGTCCCAAAGTCAATATGAACATACAATATTTGATGCTGACTATTTTATTCGTTGGTATGATGTTGCAGTCCTAAGAATGCCCTAAATGCACGACACTCACCATTGCTGTATGTGCGTCTTGCTATCTCCCACAGCACCAGCCCGAAGGCCCAGATGTCCACTCTCTTGTAGGCATCAAAGCAGTCCGTCTGTATGGTCTCGTCCAGCACTTCAGGTGCCATGTAACGCTTGGTGCCAACCTTCGGGTTGTTGCCCACATCAAGCAGGTTGTCTGCCTGGGAGTGGGTCACAGCCAGCCCTGTAACATGCAGTTACGTACACCATTATAGAGACACACACGAATGCCCACCAGGTAACAGATGGACGGATACAGACATATTGTGCAAAAGACCAAAAAAAGGACAGACAGCCAACCGGTGTACACAATGCTGGTTTCACAAAGGAGAACAAATAATACTAATCAGTAATGCAATAAAAATACATTTTATAAAAAGGGAAAAATGTAAATATGTCGTCCTGTTAGTGCTCATGAAACACTGGGCTGAGGACATGAAGGGTCTGAAAAGCCAAAGACTAACAGATAAATATTAGTTGTAGATGAAAATAAAAACACTGGATCACTGACTGACCGAGGTCTGCGATGCAGCAGCGCAGCTCCTTTGTGACCAGGATGTTTTTGCTCTTCAGGTCGCGGTGCGCGATGGCCGGTTTCCCCTCTGTGCCGAAGATCTCCGTGTGCAGGTGCACTAGGCCGCAAGCTATCGACGCCGCCATCGCCAAGCCCTCCGACGTCTCCACGGCAACTCGCTGCAAGTAGTCATAAAGGGAACCGTTCTCGTGGTAATGGGTGATGAGCCACAGCTGGGTGCTGGAGTTGCGGGAAGTCATGTCAGACGCCATGAAGCCTGGGTGGACAGACAGAACAACACAACAGATGAGAAATAAGTGTAAACTGTGTATAATTTATACCTTGTTAGTCAAGTTTCTCTTGCATGGATCACATTTGTTATATTTATGTGTAACTGCTTTCAAACATAAAGGTGTTAAGACACAAGAATGTTAGAGGAAGTTGAGAGATTAAAAAAGACAAGGAAACCCCCCTGCCACATGCACAGCTGTCAAAGAAACATTTATTCCAAGAGATTCTGATAAAACGTGTTTCTCTACAACAACAGCTATATCACAACTATGTTCTTGGTAACGATGCTAAAACCAGAATTTCGGACAGGAATGTGGAAATCCTCCTTTTCTCCTTTTGCACCAACTGGTCTGCAAAACCTAATATTTTATTGTTTAACACACTCACCCAGTATGTTTTCATGTCTTAGCAGCACTGTATTGTAGATCTCTGTCTCTCTGAACCAGGACTTCTCGTCTCTGGAGGAGAAGATTTTTACAGCCACGTTCTCGCCCTGCCACTGGCCCCGCCACACCTCCCCGTACCTTCCCTTGCCTGTAAAAGAGAGATGAGGAGAAGGAGAAATTGATTGACGGCTGCACAGGAAGACAGAAAGGCGAATATACAGATACATGAGTTTTAAAAAGGTGATTGCTGTCTTGAAAAGTGCTGTTAGGGTATTTTTATATTATTTTATGGCTACATTCACTCTGCAGCTGAAGGAACTGAGTCTGATTTGTCTGTCACAAAGCCACATTTTTCCAATTCCAAACTGGCACAAACTGTACTGTATGATACAGTGGTACAAAACAGGATCCCAAGGCATGTGACCTACATTCTTTCATCTGAACACTCAAATTGAAATTTGTTGTTGCCCTGACGACGACCAAATCTTACATCAACAACTTGAGACAAGTGTCGTAACTTCAACAACACAAAGAACCGAAAGACAAACACACGTCTTGTGTTTTAACAGTTCTTTTCACAAAAATGATGTGACCTTTTATTGTTACTCTCACATTGCTGTCAGATCATTGACATTGACATTTTTTGAAGTCATTCAAAAAACAGATCTCAACAGCAAATGGAGACTGAGCTTACGCAAGACTTAACTGAATGTCCTCAGTAAGCCTCTAAATAAATTAATCAATCCAGCCTGTGGCTGGTGATGTGTTATACGTACCTACACACTCCATCAGACTGATCTGCCTGGCCACAGTTCTCTGGACAAGGAAGGGAAGACCTGAACCACTGCCTGATGTGCACGAGTGGTCCAGCAGATCCTAAAGACAAAGACATATATCAGATTATCTTTCAGATAATTACCTAATAATAAAGATAATAATTATCTTTAGATTATAATTATCTCTGAAAGGATCAGCAAAAAACTACAGTAAGATATGGGAACCTTTCCTGGATTATGTCAGGGCACATATCACATTACTACAGACTAAGTAGAGACATATACGTGGCATAGGGTTGCCATCAGTCGCCGTAAGGCTACTACAACTTTTAGTCAGTGGTCACCCCTCCCTAAATGTGATTTTTTTTTTTTTCTTTAACCTTATTTATTTATTTATTCTTATTCTCTCCTTTTTTGTACGCTTGTTTCTTCTTGATCATTTATTGGTCAGATTGCTCTATTATGCCTTATACTCCTATCACTTTCCTTTTTGTCTTTTGTGCCTTTATTGTAAGTCATTTACTACATTCAATGTAAAATATTTCAGATATGTTC
>NW_023339873.1:8288553-8295774 GCF_004916995.1 Morone saxatilis
TTTTGTGCCTTTATTGTAAGTCATTTACTACATTCAATGTAAAATATTTCAGATATGTTCAAGATGTAGCATCCAGATTGAACTGAAATAAAAAGAACGTTAAAAAAAAAATAAAAAAAAAATATCAGATTATCTTTTGAAGGAGCATACACATATGAAAATGGTTATGACTGACTCTTTCCATTGTTTCAACAAGAACGCCTCTTATTCTTACCGCTAAAGTGCTGTCTCCCACATTGGAGGTGATGAGGCCGTCTATGGCTCCCTGCTCTGTGTCAAACTCCTGCAGCCTCTGCAGACGGCCGTGGTGGAGCCTCCTGCAGGCCAAAACTGACACTACAGACAGCAGAGCCAGAACCACCACCGGACCAAGCACAAAGAGGGCTAAGGTCTCTACGCGATACCGGACCGGCTCACCTTCTGGGGCTGTAAGCAAGCAAGAGTAGAAAATTAACCGATACAGAGCGGAGAAAATGGAAAAATTAGATACAATTACTCTATTTGACAATGCCCTTCCTTGCTAAAATGAAGCACGTTATTATCTAATATCTACCAGTTGGAAGCAGAGACATCAGCGAACTCATGTTGGTGTTGCTGTTGCACATGTCCAGGGAGCAGCAGAAAATGGCCTGATGGAAGGACGGAGCCGTGAAGCAATGTAAAAGGATTTTATCCGTCCCATTCAGGCAGCCGCGCTCAAACACCACCCCGCTGCCGCTGACTGTGACAGAGGAGAAGCACCGCGTACCGCGGCACTGGGTGGGCTGGAGGCATTTAGGGCCATCACACAGACACAGCAACTGTCCATCTGTGGAAGAGATGATATGAGTTCACAATACACTCATGCCGTTTCACATTCGCAGTGAATAGAAACACGTAGCCGCTGTTGATTTATTTCAGGCAGCGAGCCAACAGACAAACTTTCTCACTCAAACTCAAACTAGCGAGCTGCCCATCTGGCAAAACATAACACTAAAAGACAGACAAGCAGCAATGGGCACTCGGGATGCCCTGTAGCAGCTGTCAGCAGGAGGCTGGGACTTCTACTGCACACAAAATGAAGGCTTTAATATCCATAAATGATTACTAGAATAGTCAAATAACAAATCCTCCACAAAACACTGCTCATTGTGAAACTGCATTTTTCTGTAAGCCGGTTTGGCAGTGGAGATTCATAACTGTTAAACATCTGTTGCAAAATGGAGTTTGCTTGGATAGGACAGCCAGAATGGAGCACTGCGGGTAGGTTGTTTTAGACCATATTTTATATATCCATGTTTCTTAATCCATGACACACAAATAGTGCTTTTGGGGGTTATATGCATCACATCTGGCTCCAGCACCACTCCTGACATAAGTGCCATAAGGCTGCAGGTGCATCAAGTAACACATTTAAGTGCATAGCAAAGGGCGATAGTTGTTTGAGAGAGATGGAGAGAGGCCGGTACTCTCGGAGGAGGTTGGTCGCCAAGATTTTTTTTAAGAAAGAGGAATGCTGCTGTGTGAGAGAAACCAATTAAGTTGCAACTGTAAACACCATTTTGCTTTCTGGAGACCCAATTAGTTGTTGCAATAATTTCTAGCAAGCCGTTATGTTTTCGTGGTATTGCCAAATGGTGAAACTACATGGCAATTATGACACTTGTATATAGTATCACCTACATGCACCTCAAATTCACAGTAAGAAGAGACAACAGAACAAGACGCATCGCAGTTTGATGGCAGTAAAACATAAAGAGGAGAGACAGTACCTGAGCCCTCAGCTGAGATCTGCGGGGCCTGCAGCAGGAGCAGCAGAAGGACGTGGACACCGCAACGATCCATGTTTCAGTGCACTGACAGAGGGAGGGAAGAGGAGCCACAGAGAGTTCAAATGAGTACAAGCTTGCAAATAGGATAATTACATTTACCCCGTCTATGTATTCTGATGATCCCTGCCAAGGCTTCAGACAGAAAGGAAGCATCAACTTATAATGGCTGAACGCAAAGAGTCCTCTGTTAGTCTCTGTCAAAGCTTTATTTAATACACATTACTGATTACAGAATAACCTGCAGCTATTTCCAAGACAACCACCTGGAATTTAATTACACAGTTATCAGTTTAAACAGTTACCTGTCTTTACCTTGACGTAATACAACCAAGCGGTTGCTTGCTTCTTTAAAAAGGCAACATTTGCTCTGCTGTTCCTCTGCAGGCTAACGTAGCACTGACAACAAACAATAACACAACTCCGCTAGCAGGCTAACACCTTTAAATCTCAATGTCACAGCTCGTGGTTGTGGCGTAAATCACGCGAGCGAGCGAAAAGCTACCAGCAAAACGTCTCCCCTCACGGACTGTGGAGCCGGTGTGTTTGCTGGAGCTAACAGGCCATTAACAAGAGGTTTTATTGGCCGTCCACAGTCGCCTCGGAGGCGCCAGTCAGACAGACAGACGGCTGTTAGCCCCCAGCGAGGCTAAGCTAAGCTGCACAGCACAAAGCGCAGCCCGGCGGAGGACTCAACCCACAACACAGCCATATTTACAACAAACACACACCCGCCTACCTGGCACACGGGAGATACAGCCTCTAACTCATTCTGTGGTGGCTCCTCTGTGTCCTCTATTTACGTGTTTTTTGTTGTTTTTTTTTGGCGATAAGAAGAAGAAGAAGAAGAAAAGCAGGACCACAGCCCAGCCCACCTACTGACGTCACCAAAACATTATCAGCAAGGTGCATTGTGGGGCGGAGGAGTCCTCCAACAGGTCGGGTAGGCGAACAACAAGCAGAGAGATATTAATGCAGTGGGCTTTATATGGCAGTTCATTGGGTACTAACCCCCCCACGGTAAAGTATTCCAGTGTAGTGTAGTGTAGTTTATTAAAATGTAATTAAATGTAATGTAATTAAAGTTGCTAGTGCAAGTTCTGAACTTAAAATCTTATTCAAGTATAAGTACAGACGTATTAGCTAAATATATGCCTATGTAAAGTGACAAATTATAAATTAAAGGGCTATTGCACTATGTTGGAAGAGTACGAATGCACCATTATTGAGTATGCGGAGAAAGGAGCTTTTCTTTGGTCTGGACTAGCCTACATCGCAAAGGGCAAGACTTTGTTCAGCTGTAGGAGCCTTACATGAATATAAATAAAGTAGTAAGACATAAACTTAAGCTTTTTCTGAAAATACAATTTTGTGTGTGTGACTGTGTAATGTATGCTTTTATAGTGTTAAACTGTTCAGATGTTCAAAACAAGAAAAAGACAATAAAAATATTGTGGGGAACAAAAAAAACAATTATAAATTAAAAGTATTCATTAGGCAGAATGACCCATTTCAGTGAAAATGTAAAAAGCATTAAATGAAAGTATAAGTAGAGTAAGTACCATAAGTAAAGTACAAGTACCTCAGTGTTGTATAAGTGCAGTACTTGTGTAGTTACTTTGCACCATTGCTAAAGGTTTTACATTTTAAGTCCTTGAGTTTGAGTTTTATCTTATCTTGAGTTTTATTTTGAATTTTATTTAAAGTTAATTCACGATCATGATATGAATAGTATGTGAAATGTATGTGCAGAGAGAAGAAAAAAGGCAATGAATGAACATTCATTACTACTACAACATTATAAGTACATACGCTTCAAACTTCTATACTTAGATACATATTGAAATATGGGACAGTCTCTTATAAGTGTGTAAGTTTAACATATTACATATTTTGCATATTTACATACAGATATATTTTTACATTGTTGTATAGCTAGAATTTGAAACCCACTATCATAAAAAAGATGTCATTAATTACTTCATATGTAACTCACTCTTTAGTCTAAAGATAGACTTAGAGGAGGAGTGGTGTATGAGCACGTCCCCTCCAAATACAAACTGTATGACTCAGACAACTTTAACAGCATCAGAGAGAAGTCATTGAACATCCTGTGATATTGACTAAATCATACTGTTATCTTACAGTCCAGTTTATGTGCTTAAGCATTCACTTCTCAATCTTATGTCACATAAATAGCTTCAAAGACATTTAGAAACAACACAGACGGACAATAAAGCATCCAGAACAAATTACTGGTTAAAGAAATTGTCAATAAAGTTTAGTTTCCCCATATAAGACATTTGTTTAATAACTATCAATGATGATCGTTAGTTTAATAAAACTCATATCATTGGTCAGTTTATCGGCATTATGGGTACATTTTAATAATGTACTAACTTCAGCTAATAATCTCTCTTGTATTTTGTGCATTTGTGTAGTTACTTAGTTTTGATGACTACATTTCTGTTGAATACATTTTTTTTGACACCTCAGTCACTGTCATTCTCTGTTACAGCTCCATAAAGTCTGCAGTGAAGCTAAATTTAGATCAATGCTTGATTCATCAATCCGAGTGTTTTGTCATATGAGCCACTCCCAGTTTATTCTGAGAGTCAACTTGAATGTTTTACTGTGGTTTACTGTTTGCATGACAGATAAACAGACAGATAATTAACCTGGAACATAATATATACTTGTGAATAAGTAAAATATATGCCATGTGTCTAATACCAAAAGTCATCATATGCTGATTTATTTACATGAGACCACCTCCACTAATATAAGAAATTAGTGCACTTTTTTGAAATGAAACATTAACTTTTTGGTGGAAAGAGCAGATACACTGTATCACACATCAAAAGCCATATAACTGACTTTGTGAGGCTGTTAGATTGTTGTCAAAAGTTAGATGAGACAAGCTTAATAGCTTCCTTGGGCTGAACTCTTGAAAAAGTGCATATAATTGCTTCATTTAAAAAGACCCTCTGTGCTTAAAAACAAGGTTCTCCGTGCATCTTCCAGCAGTACGCAGGTGAATCAGGTGCTTCTCAGTTCGAGGCTATCAAACTTCCAAGGGAAAAAAAGGGACTGGAGCTCACTGATTGATTTGCAGCCTTTAATTGCGCAAACAGACAAAAGTCCAAGTGACCCTCTGTGCTTCCTTGTCCCTTCACCCAAGCATGTTGAGGATCAGATACCTCATCCTGCCCCCTTAAAAAGCTCTCCCGCTCCAAAAAACAAAGATTACCCTTCATCTCCCGTGCAGTCATGCTTATACATCATTACACAACACTGCAACTAAAAGGTGAACTAGAAGATGAATGATTTTACTCATCTACAAACTCTACCTGTTTAGATTTATTTACTTCTCGGGTGGCTCTGATCACATATCACTGTATGTGTGTGCAAAGAGAGTGAAAAGGGAGAATTGTATCAAATAGCCGGTATGTTTTCCCTCCACTGGATCCTGTGGCTGCGAACAATAGCCAGTGCTGTTTGTTCTTGCTTACCTGGAGCTTTAGTCTCCAGTGAGTCGGAGCAAGACCCAGCCGGTATCTATTCTCCACGAACACAGCTCCAGCACAGAGACACATTGTCCACAGCTTTTTTAATTAAAGACCCCGGGTCAACACTGTGTGCCAGGTGACCTGAACTGCTCCGAGTCTACGTGTGTCCACCACTATCCTTTCCACTGGGGATAAGTCTCAGTGGATAATTGAAGGGGGAAATGCTATACTGCTATCATGAGATGGAGGAAGGATTATCTACTGAGCACTTTGACTTAAGAGGCGGGGGATAGAGGAATAATGTAATGTTTTCTTCTTTCTACATCCAGTCTACCTGCCTCCTTCTCCCACCTGTTACCCCTCCTTCTCTCTTTCTGTCTCAGGACCAGGTTATATGAGAGGGAGGGGGTACCCGAGTGACTCTTTTTTCAATGAAATCCACCTGCTCTTCATCTCTCTTGTATTACTGAGATTGTCCCAAGCAGGTTTCCTACCAGAGCCGACATGGAGTGTCCAGAGAGAAGGCTGCCTGTAGCTTTCCTCCTGCTTCTGCCTCTTCTCTCTGTCAGCTGTGTCTCCAATCCAAAAACTATAGGTACGTCCAAAAGAACTTCAATTTAAGGCTATTTCTTACTTAGATGTTTGAAGTAATGTTTTAAAATATGAAGTTTTCTTTACACCTTTGCAGATACAGCGTTTGTGCTCTTCTACAGGAAAATTTGCATTTACCTTTCACTTAATTTACAGTCTCCTGGTGTGTATTGTCTGACGCTGAGGAGCAGAAGTGTCTGGATTTGGCTGGGAATGCTACATCTCAGAATATTAGAGGGACTTTGCAATGTGTCCGTGGCCTGAACACCAGAGATTGTATTGACAAAATCAAGGTATTTGAAGAAACAGGATGGGAAAGTGGATTTTCTAGTCTGCATTACATAATATGATTATTATTTTCGACTTAATTTATTACTCAAATTCCAAAAGAAAATGAGATTTTGGTGGTGGAAAGTAAGAGGCTGAAATATTACACATGATCTTCAGCAGTTCTTCTGGACCGTTTAGTTTGACACCATCTCAGTATGGCCACATCTTCATTAACTGGCCACATTTAGCTTTTTGATATATATCTGTAATTTAAATGGTAAGCAGGTCTATCAGATACTTGTCATTTGAAATCATTTCCAGCTGCACAAGTCAAATAAAACAAGCTTGTGTTGTGCACGTTGTTGTGCATTAGTCATCTGACATGGAGAAAATATATGTGTTTTTGTCAGAATGGGACAGCAGATGCAGCCTCCATGTCTGCAGATGACATCTATGCTGCTGGCCTCTGCCATGGCCTAGAGCTGGCTGCAGGAGAGTCCCACAACAGAGTGGGTAAGTCACAGGTTTCTGCCTTTCAGCAGGTAGACACTGAAGCCTCAGCAGCTTCACTAATGTATGTCACTTAATGTAAAGTCATGGTTATACCCAAAGATGTTGAAATCTGCATATCTTGCAACATAACTTCCGCTTGCTAGAGCCTCATATATACAGATGCATTACTTTTTGTATCTTTATTAATAATTTTCTTTCCTTTTTTCCCATGCTCTCCTGATCTGAAAAATGACTCCCAATTGCTTTCTCCACCTCTCCCAATCCCTCCCTCCAGATGGTATTAGCTACTACGTGGTAGCGATGGCACGTCGTTCCTCCTCAGACCTGTCCCTGCTGGAGATGCACGAGCGTAGCTCCTGTCACCCCGGCATACGCACCACGGTGGGGTGGACTGTTCCTATTGGCTATCTGGTCAACACTTCTCAGATCAGCGTGGGGGAGCAGTGCAACTTTCCCAGAGGTGAGACCGAGCGGGGGGGGCGGGGGGGGTTGAGGCAGGAAAGGTGTATAAGTGGATGTGTGTGTGTGTG
>NW_023339873.1:8295874-8303473 GCF_004916995.1 Morone saxatilis
GCGCGAGGTGAGGACTTGTGTCATGCTTCGCTGATGGAAAGTGGATGTGTGTGTGTGTGTGTGTGTGGATGTGTGGAAGCTATAAGGTTCAGAGAGGGGAAGCAGTGATGTGGAATGAAGAGTGAAGGGATGGAGAGGACTGGAGGTAAGAGGAGAAGAGTCAGTTAGAGAACAGTGCATCTGTCTCTGTAAATGAGAGTGTGTGTGTGTGTGTGGAGGGGGGGTAACGATGAACAGAAGGACACATTGGAAGGTCGTAATTTCTGCAAGAGAGGAAAAGGAAGCAAGATTGAGCAGATGAATATCTTTTAAAGGATATGGCTGGGGATATTAATTTATTGTTCACAAATGAGTCTGATATATCTTCTTAAAAACACATAAATGAACCACAGTGCTGCACTAGGTGACATTTTCCTATAATATGATAAACATGGACACTGTAGTTTATTTTGAGTCAATCTCACATACACCGTCTTGATACTGTAAATATTCAGAGAACCAATTCTGTAGCAGAAAATAATCCCTCATTAATACAGCAGTATTGTCCTAAAAAAATCTGCTTCAGTAAAATTACTCAACCTTTAAAATAATTAAACATATTTGTATATAAATAGTTCCAACAAATGTGTTTGGGTCTGAATGCCACAGACTAGGCAGTATTGGAAAGTAAAAGAGAGATAAACTACCTCTCTTTTCATAGAATTTGTTGACAATAAGGTATAGAAAAGTGTAGAAAAATGCCAAATTGCTTTTCCAAATTTGCTGCTACTTATTCTTTTGTAACGTTGGTATTATTGTTAATTATACGATGGTCTGTGTGAATACTCAATTCTGATCGCCTGCTGGGTGTCCTTGAATTCCTGATATAAGACACCTTCTAAGTAGTTCCTGTGAAACTGTCTGTGTGCTGTTCTAAATGCATATTGGTTGGCTTCCCATCGTCCATTAATTCCTGATAATGGACACTTTGTTGGGCATTATCTCTTACAGACACATCAACACTACAAAAATAGGATAAACAACCCTAGAAGACTATTACCAAATAACAGTTAAAAATCCTGCATGTAATTTAATTGAGGATACAAATGTGCAGCCCTTTCTCACAAATAGACCCACTAATGCAACTAAGGATTATTTTTCAATTAATCAACAATTATTCTTTCAATTAATCAATTAACAATTCAGTTAGAATTATGTATATATACTAATGAATGTTAATTGATCATTAAAATAGTTGCTGATTTATTTTGTGTTAACTGATTATGTAATCAGTAATTAAATCAAGTGATGCAGCTTGAACACCACACTTTGACACCATACTTAATGTCATTTATTATAATTCTTGGGGGAGTGCAGGATAAGTTAGACGCGGCTAATTGGTGACCTTTTTAATAAAAAATGAAGTATCCTCCTTCAGCCTTTCCCCCTTCTTTCTCTAACTTCCTCAATTCTTTGTCTTTTCCACCAGCCGTTGGCAACTTCTTTGGTTACAGCTGCGTGCCCGGTGTTAAGGACCCCCGGCACGACCCCAGAGGCAACAACCCCAAGAACCTGTGTGAGGCCTGTATAGGAGACGAGAACGACAGACACATCTGTGCCAGCAATCACAGAGAGAGGCACTACGGAGAGGCAGGGGCGCTGAGGTACCACACTGATGCAAACAACGTGGGAAAAAATACACTAATGGCACCCAGAGGTGGAGTAGATATCATGACCCCTGCCTCTGTGTCTCCGCTATTTTATATCTATTTCAGCCTCTCCATTAAGGAAAAATAGTGAGCTCTGAAAAAAAAAGCTAATACAGTGATGAGGGTAATAATACAGTAATGAATGTGTACCCTTGTGAGTCTTTTTAGGGTGTGTTGAAAGCAGGAAAATCGAAAACCATTAAATCATTAAAACAGTCTGCAAACAGATCAAAATAACAAGAGAACAAACACCTTGCATGATTTCCTGTGTGCTGTGATTTCTTTTCACTCATTGTGGTATAGTTGTGACAATATAACAAAATGTTAAAATGACATCATTTCATTCCAGTATATATTTCTTTGTGTCACAGTGCAGCAGTGCTCAGTAAAATGGCCTTTGGCATATTAGTAAGTGTGTTTGAGATGAGAATAAAAGAGCTTCGGGAGCTGCTTTCAATTCTTGAACAATAGGCGGCAGAGGGAGTTTAATTATGGTCTCAAGAGTCATGCTGTTACAATAACACATTCCTAAGTGTGCTGATTTCCACTTTATTCATGTTTTGATCTTTTTATAGATTAAATGTGTCTGATTATAAATGTCTGTTTTTCTTTCAGGTGTGTGGCGGAGAACCTCGGCGACGTGGCCTTTGTCAAACACACCACGGTTTTTGACAATTTGGATGGTCAGTGTTAATGTGGCATTTTAGAGACTACACAAATGGTTATATAATGATATCATTTTATAATTTAAATGATTTATGGTGAGGTTACTTCAGGCCAGCAGAGAGTGCTAGTCCCTGCCAAGACACAGGATGTCAGTGTTTCACAATGTTTCTCATAAGAGTATTTTTTACAGTGTGTGAAATCCACAATACAATGAACAGATTACACTGAAATGATATGGTATATGATATCTCTGTGTGTTTGTGACACATACACAGAGGAAGAGAGAGATAGATAACGGCCAGATTAAAAGAGAAATAAGGGAAAGGGAAAGGTAAAGAAACAGATATCATACAGACAGTGGTTCAGACATTTTTGTCCAGCAAAGAAATGGCCTAATTCTCTGTTTGCTGCATCTGCTCCTCCGCTTTGGGCAACATCCAAAATTAATGGTGATCATTATCGCAGTCACGCTACACAGACTCTGCCGGTACAGCCGAGAAGGAGCAGTTTGACACCAGCTCTACAAACACTGTAGCTGTTTAACGAAGCATACTTTCTCATATGATTCAGAAATGTCCGGAGTCACACCAATTAACGGAGGTCAAGAAAACACAGAAGGCCTGTACTGTTGGCTAGGGAAGGAGAAAGTAGTTTCAAGGGGGGTTTATTTTTTGCCTCTAATTATTTGCTTGGCTAAATGGGGCTGTGTTTGCTTTTTAAATTCTTTGGTGTGAAATAGTCAAATATAAAGTCAACATTCAGGTTCAGCCCCAAAAGAGAAAAAAAAACCAATTTAAAAAATGTGTCGTCAAATCAAAACTTATCGAAGTAACTCTTAGGCTGTTAGGGGACCTAGTTGACGACAGAAATAATACACATGAAGTTAGCATCGCCCTGGTTGCTTCAACAAAAAGTCAGTGGGATTTTTCCATTGGATTATTGCAGAAAATAAGTGGCAAACAAAAGTTTATGATGTCTGTTCAGCAATATAAGCTTCACCACTTTTATGATTTTTTTACGCGTTAATGCAAGAAGTAGAACATTACCGTTTAGCTACACCACGGTCTCATGATTTCATGACTTCATGACTTCCAACTTGTAATTAGACCTTGGCATTAAGATCTGGAAACCAAACCAAATAAAGAGCAGGCCAGAGCCGCTAATGTTAGCCTAAACTCTGCATCTTGGCTTCCAGACAATGGAGGTGTCAGTCTTAAGCAGATCTCTTTCTAACTGTAACCCCAGAAAATAATGTAGTTACCTTATAACATGTCCCCTGCCTTTGGAGATTATTATAGGTGGTAAGCTACAGTTACTCAGGCATGCTAACATATGCAGCTTACATCTCAGCAAATTAACAGGCCTATGTAATGACGGGAGCTTCATGTTAATTTCTGAGGACGTGCACGACCAACGGCAAGTCTCTCTCTGGCATGACGTGTTTATTCTTGTAAAAAAGACACCACTCTCAAACCTTAGAGACATAGCATGCACTTACTAACACATTCTTACTCATGAATTTCTTTCATTTTTTTATTTTGAAAAAAAATAAACTTAAAACTTAACTTTTTTTTATGGGAGTTCTACATGGGCTTAAATTAAAACCTCTCCTGCCTAGGTAAGAACCAGGAGTCCTGGGCCCTGGATCTGGAGCTGGAGGACCTGAAGCTGTTGTGCCCAGATGGAACTGAGGCGGGTCTGGATGAGTATGAACGATGCCACCTGGCAGCCGTCCCCGCTAATGCTGTGGTGGTGCGCATGGAGGACAAGTGTCGTGTCTGGAAGTACCTGGAACGTTTACAGGTGGATGCGGACATAAAATGCATCAGCTCTGTGTGTGTGTGTGTGTGTGTGTGTGTTGTTCCCCCGATATGTGTGTTTATTTCTGTCTCATATCTCAGTGGAGTCTGTGTTATCGATCAGAGCGTCTCATAACGCAGGTCTCTGCTAAACTGTCATCCTTCTTCCTTACTGAGTATGTGTGTGGGAGACGCCAGGATGACTGATACATCCTGTGCAGATCCCCTGGTTACACACACACAAACACAAACCAAAACAAACACACACGTACGAAGAGCACGCCAACGCACATCCATGCATGCCCTCATGCATTAAGTCCTGTCATACACTTTCTCTCTCCTGCAGAATGTGTTTGGCAACGCAACCGAGGGTTTCAGCCTGTTCAGCTCGGCAGGCTATGGCGAATCCGATCTGCTCTTCAGTGATGCCACCCACCACCTGCAGAGGGTTCTGGGTAGCTACACCTCTTGGCTGGGCCCCACTTACACCACCATGCTGCAAGCCTTCGAGTGTGAGGGTGAGTGTGTTTTTGCTTCTGTGTTTATGTGGATCTGCTGATGAAAAACGGGTGGCTAAGTGGATGGAGGAGTGTGTTCTCCTTTGTGTGTGTGCATCCACTGCAGCTGTTCTCATTATTGCGCTTTCCCTCCAACAGGCTTCTGCTGATGGAACAGGAGGAAGACATCCAGCACATCAACTTCCACCCCATCCCTCTGTCTGAGTCTTCCCGCTCTGCCTTCCCTCCCTGCCATATGTATCCCTCTGCCACTCCAACTCGCCATCTCTCATCCTTTTCGCTTTGCTTTTCGTGTTACGTTTTCTCCCTGCATTTCACTGCCCCTGCTTTGTTATTATATCATTGTCCTCCTGCAACCTAGTACTTCCTCTAGTGTGCTGTCTGGCAGGGTAGGACATCGCTAAGAAGGGCTAATCAGCTAAGACAAGATTTCAGAAAATGTCCCTGAAATTGAGCTTGGGTTTAAAAAGGACACTGGAAAGAAAGGGTAAGAAATAGAAAAGAATAGGGATAGAAATAACAATAACATAGAAAAGAAGTGCAGGTTAATGAGTGTTGTAGTTTGTATGTTATTGACGGATTTTGAAAAGAGGATTTTGATTTTAGAGGAATTACCCCCTTAAACATGAAACGTCTCCCCCAATATTGATTTATACATACAAACAAAGTCTTGTTAAATGTTCCTACCCTGTGTGTTTGCTGGGAAATTATGTCTTCTTGTTGCATTAGTCTAAGCTTCAGTACCACCCATATACCCACCTCCCCCCAACCCTCCTCCCACAGGGTCTGTCTCTGGCACTGAACAACTGGGTGCTATTAACTTTGAGCTTAGAAGTCTCAGTTACTGTATGCGTGTGTGTCTATGTGTGTGTATACACTTTTTCCCACAGCCATTATTGCCCTAATTGGAAGTCTGGCATATCATACTGTTTGTGTGTGAGTGAGAGGAAGTGTGTGTATGTGCATGTCTGTGTACGTTTATGTGCCTATGTGTTAGGGTGTTGATAGGATTGCTGCTTTCCCATGGCTTGTATAGCTTACGACTTTGGATCACTGCTTTCTCACGTCTGGTATAGTGTACCAGAGCATGCCAGTGTATTGTTACACTATACAGTTAGGAGAAACTGGATTAGGGCTTTGGGTTGTCTCCAGTGACCCCTGAATATGTTGATTTTTTTTAAAGCTTTGATAATTTTCTTATCTGTGACAACATTTGCATCACCCAAAACTCCCAAAATGTGCACTCCAAAACCTACTTTGTCTGTCCTGCTTTAACACATAAAGAAATATACATAAAGAAATATGTGGAGTCCTTTCTACAATTTATCATTTATACTTTAAGATTGCTACCTATAGTGAGACGTTGATAACGATAGAAGGTTACTAACAAGAGGATGTTCGAGGATGGTGTTACAAGCAAAAATTAGTCACTGCAGTGTGTCATATTATCAAAGAATTGTCATGAAGGAGAGAATTACTGAATTAATGTGCTATGAAGAAATAGTGATTGTCAAAAAAATCCAGAGGATCATTTATTTTTCTGACATGTTTAAGGAACTGTAATTAAAGAGTCACGGTTAAATCACCAGCCTTACTTGACCTACGGATTTATGTACTGTAAAACATGTAACAGACTGTAATTCTGGGCTTTACTTGTCATCTCCACTTTTATTATTTCTTTCACATTATGCACCACAGAGCTCGGCAATAAACTGATAAACCGGATGAAGTTCTCCTCGTCAAACTGTGGTTTTTGACCTCATCGTGCTGGAAGAAGTCAGAACTAGTGCAACAGATACAAATACAGGAATGTATCTGCAGTCATTTGCTCAGGCAAATTTTTGCAGGGACTTTTTAAAATAAAATAAAGTCACATTTTATCTCCTGTAGCCCCAAGTGTGTGCAAGATGAAAGATGCCACGATTCTTGAGACAAGCAATATTTTGCACCTAATTTGTGAAGGATAAAGGCATATCTGTTGTACTAATTCAACTCTGGTGTGTACCATTGGTGCTGTTCATTTCTACTGTTGCCTGACAGTCTTCAAAGAGGCTTGATGTAAATAGTCCTCCTGAATGTAGTGCTGCAAAACCTCCTCTTTTTCAACCAATTAAATGAATGATGATAATGAAAATAATCCTCTCCAGTCCTTTCTAGCTAATTATCCTGAAACTGCTATATGATATCTGTGTGGAAATGAATTACGCTTGATATCATCTCTCTTGCTCCATCTCACACTCCCTTCCAGTCTTTCTGCCTCTCGCACACACTTTCACTCACAAATAGGCTGTTCGCTCCCTCACAGTCGTTTGGGAGAGGAAGGAAAGAACGAGGGGAGAAATTAGGACATGGAGAGGTAGGAAAAAAAAAAAAGAGATCACACGCACAACAAAGACCTGCATACAGAGACTCAGGTGCTCACTCAGGTAGAGAGAAGCACCTCCCAGGTAGACAGGTGAATCAGGGACACGCCACATAGGTGGTCTCCATGTAGAAATAGCCCTCCTCTTAGCATGGATCCAAATGCCCCCGCTGGGACTGCAACATTAATCCTTTAGAGAAATTCTCTGTCCGTGATGGAGGAGTACCATTTAGCAGCTAGCAGATACTGTAGATTGAACTGCATTGCAGCAGAGTGCTGCAATCGCTCTCAATCCTCAGCTCTCTCTCTCTCTTGCTGGCCATTTTGCTGTAATGCACAAATAAAAACAACTAACAAGGCCCTAATACAACCCACTCAACCTTGAGGCGGGGGTGTGAAAGAGAGGAAAGGCCAGTAGGGGAAAGTAAATGCATCACTAATAACAATCTAGTAATAGAATATAAGCCATTCTGCATAATAACTATTTAAACTTTGGATACTTTCAGTAAATGTTACTGATCCCATCAAATGTTTAATGCAGTGCTTTTACTTGTGTGTGTGTGTGT
>NW_023339873.1:8303495-8306445 GCF_004916995.1 Morone saxatilis
GAGAGAGAGAGAATCCGTGCAGGCGTGTCATTTTGCGTGTTTGTGGGTGTCTTTATCTCAGCTGGCACGGGTGACGGCACGGACGGCAGACAATTTGACCGGAGGTTGCGAGGCGAGAGCGGCAGAGAAGGGAGAGATGACAGTGATGGAGGGAGAGAAGAGGGAAGAGTGACAGGTAATCCATCAGAGGCGTTACTGTCATTATTCAATTACCACCCATCCTTAGCACTCCTGATAACCCCAACACGCTCACACGCGCGCGGCCCGTGCGCACAGGCTTGTGGCTGCATACCCACACACGCGAGCACGCAGTGGGAAGTTGCATGGAAGTGGCGGATCCTCTTACACCAGGTGGGTTTGTGCAGTGTGGGAGGTGAGGTGAGTCGGGACACGGGGCCTGGCACTGGTCCTTTATATGCTTTTAGTGCAGCAGACCCTTAAATCTCTCTCTCCTTCCTCTCTCATGTCCTATACTCCCCCCCTCACCTCTCTCACCCTTCACTTTTTCTTCCTCATCAGCAGCCGTCTCGCTCTCCTCTTCTCCCTCCATCTCTACAGTAGGCTAGTTCCCACCGTATCCCTCCTCCTCCTCTCCACAGTTCATTCCGTCTCCTGAGCCCGGAGCCGATAAGGAACATGGAGTATGATTAGACGCCAGTGACACCAGGCTTATCGCTCTGCTCCCATAACGCTCCCCAGATCACTTACACAATAAAAACCAAGCAGCACAAACACACACACACACACACACACACACACACAGCAAGGCCCACGAGACTGGCTATCAATTCAAAATATGTTTTTGTGCTCAGTTTGTGTGACGGCGCATGTTGCCTCCATAATGACGCACGGAGCCGGGTGAAAAATGACCGCGAGCAGCAGATTGTTTGAGTGTGAAGCAGCGGGGAGGGGGATGTTTATGGATAGTAGTATGTGTAGGTGAGAGGGAGTGTGACATGAGGCTGCAGGGCTCGGTGGGTCTCCCGGTATGAGAGAGTCGCTAGATGGCGCTGTCTCCTCAGCAGTGCGCAACCCATCCATCATGGCTTTTCCAATATAACCATTTTATTGCCACATGGGGATCCAAATAGCAGTCTTACTGAGGCTCCTCTCTTCTCGTCACAACTCTGGCTGTTTCTGCATCCTCCTCTCCTCCTTTTTTCTCATTTACCCCCCCACCTCATTTCCTCTTTCTCCATTTTCTCTTCTCCCCCTTAATCCATATTTCTCCTCTCCTTTACCTTACGACTCTCAATTTCTGTTCCCTTTCATTTTTCCTCTGCCCCTCCTCCCCCTGTGTCCACCTTCCTGTCCTTTCTTTGTGTCCACCTCCCAATTTACTCTGCTCCCATCTCCCCTTCTTGTCCTTTTTTCTATTTTCTCCTCTCCTCTCTTCTATTCTGTCACTTTTCTTGGTATTTTCCTAATCCCCTCATTTTCCCCCTTATCCTAACCCCTTTTCCCTCCTCCCTTTTCTTTCCACTCTCATCTCATCTTTTAGCATTTCTTCTCTCCTTGGCTCTACCTACTTTCTCCTCTTCTCCATGTCTTTCCCCATGTGCTCTCCTCTCCTCTCCTTTATTTTCCTATTCTCCCTTTTCTTAGCTCCTCCACTCCTTTTTTCTCCTTCTTTACAGTCACTTTTTTCTCCTCTCCTGTCCTCTCCTTGTCTCTACCTCCTAGTGTATCTTCTCATTTTTTCTCCTTTTTCCTCTTCCCCTCCCCTCCTATTTCTTCTACTGCTTTTCCCTCCTCTCCTTTTCTCCCTTTCCTCCTCTTCTCATGAGGTACCTCTTTCCTTTCACTTTTCTCTTCTCGTGTCATTTTTTCCTCCTTCTCCCCTTTTTTCTTCTCTCCTCTTTTGTCTCCTCTCCTCATATTTCTTTTCTGATATCCTGCTTTGCATTTCCTCTCCTCTCACCTCTCCTCTCACCTCTCCTCTGTCTCTCCTCGCTTCTCCTCTCCTCATTCTCTCCTCTCTTCTCCTCTCCTCTGTCTCTCCTCCATGGGGCAATAGCTCTGTAATGTTGTTAGGACATGCTCTCATTAATAACCTACACTCTGAGAGTCTTTGCTAGTGAAGCGTGAATCTCACGTTCGTTTGGGGACGAATAGAGGGTGTTTCATGGTGTGTGTGTCTGTGTGTGTGTGTGTGCACAAAAAAGAGAGAGAGAAGATAGACAGAATGAGAGAAAACACAACGGGTGGGTGTGATGTACAAAAAGCATGTGTTTCCTCACATTGTTTAATGGTACTGGATCAGCGTGCGGTCTGCTGGCCCAATATGTTTTATGTGTGTGTGCCATAGGTGGGCGCGTGGATCAGTGCCAGACGTCCTTGAGTCTGACCCTGTTAGGGAACCTTGCCTTTGGGCTTCCCATGGCCCAGTGCTCATTACTGCTATAGGCACACACACACACATGCACCTGCACATGCACCAATTCACGCACAAACTCACACCGTATACGCCACAAAGCGATCGCCTCACATGCCAACACCCACCCTCCAGTTACAGGTAGATTGTAGGTCCAGTCCTCAAGGTGTGTGTGTTTGTGTTCCTGTGTGTGAGCTATCTATGTCCACTATCTTATAAGGTCCCAGTACAAGAGTAATTTGTGAGCAGCCCATTCTGAACCTCATTAGGAAAAGGGTTATTTTAAGTGTCAAAAGTGAAAGTTAAGGTAATGGCTGCAGTCAGGCAATTAGTGGTGATGGGGCTGGAAGTTAAAGGAACTTAGTGAGTGAGCGTAAGTCGACTCAAGTATAACAAGGTTGTGTGTAAGTGTGTTTGTGCGCAGTATGTGTGTCTGTTAGATTTATGATACGGGTGCCACCTCGATCTGTTCCTGTGCTCCATAACGAGCCGACAGGTGTACGAGCCAGCAGGCTGGACACTGACTGATGCAGTGCTAATTCTCACAAACTCTCTTTCTCCCACACACACACACAC
>NW_023339873.1:8306545-8306709 GCF_004916995.1 Morone saxatilis
TCAGCTGGGTTGAGATCTGGTGACAATAAGGTCTATAACAAATGATTTATTTCATTTTGATTTGCTCATCTAACCATTCAGTGACCTCTGCGCACTGTGTGGAACCATCTGCATTTGCTCTGTTTCTACACTTTGTTCATGTTTTTCTTTTAATTTGTCACCCA
>NW_023339873.1:8306848-8307278 GCF_004916995.1 Morone saxatilis
CAGCTATTTCTTCATGTGCTCTTCATTGATATGAGCAGCAGAAAAGGTAGTAAAAAGTTCTTCATGCTTTGCTGAAGTTAAAAGAACTTAGACTTGTTTTGACTCCCCTGTATCGCCCAAAATCTGAAACCTTGCAAGATGGCAGATTAGCCCAACTGCTCAATAAAGCTGAACCATTTGTGACTCCTGTTTACAAGCCCTGGTTCACTTGTAATTGGGCAGTGTGAATATAAAGGGACCAATTGCAAAAATGCAACAAAGTGAACTTTTAAACTGTGGTAGAAAACAAAGAAAACAAACCTTTAGTGTGCCTGTGTCCTTAGATAATCACTGCGAAATTGGTTAGCAAAAATGATAGTGGACTTTGTTTTCCTGCCAAGCCAATTTACTACTGCCCTACATCTACACAGTGGAAAGTGTGTGTGTGTGT
>NW_023339873.1:8307315-8307593 GCF_004916995.1 Morone saxatilis
GTGTGTGTGTGTCTGTGTGCGAGAACAAGAATGTAACTCAGAGGGAACAAAGCCCAAAAGAAGTACACCCAAAAACTTTCTCTCCCCTACAGCATTGCAGCACCATACTGTGAGATCCAACACTAAACAATCTCTCAACGAACATTTCTCCTGTAACGTGGGAGTGTGTTGCATGTGAGAAATGGGGCAGAACGAACAACAGGGTAGAAGCTATCTCACACAACTAGCATTAATATTATATTAGACCACATCACCAAAGGACCAGATCAGTGTTGCTC
>NW_023339873.1:8307609-8336480 GCF_004916995.1 Morone saxatilis
CTATTACACAGTAAGTGGAGCACTCCTTATGAATATTACACACCTCTCTGTGTTAAAAGCTTTCTATCTACGAGACATCGCTGGCAAGCTGCTCCACAGCTGTCAAACCGGTGTTGGAGAGTGGGACAGAGGGTGAGGAGGTACAGGGTGTAACCGTGAATAAGTGTGTGTTTATATGAGATTATGGAGGGGTGGGGGTGGTTTCTGGACGTATCTTTTCATCATCACACAGCTGTGAGGGACAAGTATGACCAGAGAGAGCATCAGAAAAAGGCTATCCTGCTGTGTGTGCGTGTGAGTGTGTGAGTGTGAGTGCAACAGAGAAGTCATCTAAGCATGTTCATGAATATCTCACATACTTTCCATTCAAAAAACATGTGTGATTATTAAGTCATTGGTTTGTCCTATATAGAAGATGTTTACAGATGTTTGCAGATGTGTGCTAAAAGCATGGCAGCTGTATGCTGGGTAACATTATAAATGGAATGGGCAGTCATCCAGCTACGTGTGTATACTGTATAGACTCTATGTTTATATGCTGCTAATTTCTTTTCCCTATTTGATTTGGAAAAGGACTCTTTCACTTTCTCCCCGGCAACATTTCTGTTAAACGTAGGAAGTCTTACATTTATCTATGGCACACAAGTCATCAGGAAGTGGACGAGGTGGATGGTGGGCGTACAAACAACAAAATGTAATGGTAATAGTTCAATTTGGGAAATATGCTTATCTCACGTTCCTTGTGGAGTGTTTGATGAGAAGATTGATACCACTCTCATGTCTGCTAAAGCTAAATATGAAGTACCTTAGGAGTCCTAAGTAAAACATAGCAAAAGACTGGAAACAATGACCAGACAACTGTAGCGGAGCGAGCCGACAGGAAACAAAATTGTCGACCGCGGCAGCCGCGCTCACGTTCCTTGTGGAGTGTTGATGAGAAGATTGATACCACTCTCATGTCTGCTAAAGCTTAAATATGAGAGTACCTTAGGGTCCTAAGTAAAACATAGCAAAAGACTGGAAACAATGACCAGCAACTGAGCGAGCGAGCCGACAGGAAACAAAATTGTCGACCGCGGCAGCCGCGTAAAGGTCGCTAATAGAGCAGCGAGAGGCAGGCAGTTGCCAGGCAACCAGGTGGAGTTACTGGCTGCCAAGGAGCAGCGGATGCACTGATAATCTGCAAATTGTCTCTTTTAAGGAAAGAGCGCGCGAGTGTAAACCTTCTCTACCTTAAAAATAAAAAGGCGTCAAGAAGTCCATTTTTGATACTACTACTAAATAGCGTGATATGCTGCCTCTGTTCATTGCCGACTCTGTGCCCCATTTCTGTAAGTTAGTTAGCTTAGCCGTACTGCCCTGGACATCCAGGACTGAGTGCTCAAAGCATTGGGGCAGTGTTGGTGTTTTCAGAAAGTTTTGAGGCCTGGGACGAGGTTGGGGGTGGGGTAAGATGCTGGCAGGGAGAGCGGCGCCAACATCATGCCAGAACTGGAGTTTTTGATCATATGTAATGTAATCATAACAAATGCAAATGCACGTGTACAGCTGTCTATATTTACCAAAGTGGTATTGCAACTGGGGGCGCCAAATCGTAACAAATCCCAGAATTGACATTATGCAGCTTTAATTAATGAGCTTTAGATCTGTTGGTAGGTGGACAGAGCCAGGTTAGCTGTCTTTCAGTCTTTTCAGCTAAGTTATCCAGCTGCTGATGGTAGCTTTGTATTTAACACACAGACAAGAACCCTGGCAGCATTAGGTTTATATCATAATGTGTTATTAGTATATAAATGTAATTTGTAGGAGACAGCGTTGCATATATATATACACACACACACATTCACAGACATATACATGGAGCTCTGCATGGCTATAACCCCAACAACTTACCTTTCGACCTTAAAATCAGCTTTTCACTAATGAGGTCTTGAACAAGGTCCTCACAGGTGAGTATTCATCCAAGTTCTCTATTCTTGCAAGGTCCAAATGTCCCCACATGACTGTAAAAAAAACACTGTCTTTATTCACACACACAGACTCTCTTTCTCTTTCTCTCTGCTCCTCACCTCTCCTTGGCACCTCTCCTCTGAGGCCTCTGAAGGCAGCTGGCTGTGAGAGCAGGTCTCTGCTCTATTAAAACCAGACCTCATCTCATCTGCCATCTATTCCACTGTAAATACACTCGGTATGTTCACACTGTGCTCTGCTCTCCTTGAGTGCTTCGACCCGCCGTCCTCTCTGCACTGGCAGCAAGGCATATATTAGGTTCTTCAAGGCTGAGTATCCTTGAACCATTATAAAAGTGCCTTTTTAGTGCCTTCCTGTGCATATATCCAGCTGCTCAGTTCACTGAATGAAAATGTGAACATAAAGGACTTTGGGCTTTTTATCAACCCAAAGGTTCTCCTTAAAGACACAAAAAAAGGTAATTTACTGTTGAATTAACTCTCACGGCAAAATAATGGTTAATTTTAAATGTAAAATTTGCTCCATGATTATTCCAGTGCTTTTATAGTTTAAACAACAGACAAAAAATAGCCTTCAGAATAATATTTCCCACCTTCAAACTCCATTAGCCTTTCTAGTGTCAAAATCATTTTTCATTTTAAGATTACTGTATGTTTCTTTCAGTGCAATTTTACAATAATGCTTGCACCGGCGTTAAATCTATTTTATGTTACACCCCATAAATCTAAGCGGTTTAGCAGAATGTATACCTGAACAAAAGGTGGTGTCATTTTCATTGTGAATTGCAGAAGGAATATATAAAGAAGTTATATCCTGTACATTAAGAGGGATTCTATAGAATATTGTCAGATTATACATTGTCTGCAGAAGAGAAAATACACAAGGATTAAAGGATGATTCATCTTCAAAGCAAGTAAGGGTCTGATTTGGAAATCCACACGTGAAGTGCAGCATGCTTTTCATCACAGCATGTGTTCACGATGTGTTATTGGAGGCGCACATTCATGCAACGTGCTGCTGTGAAGACATGAGAGGTGAAATGGTGAAATGTATTGGAATTGCAAGGATTCATTGATGAAAAAATAATATTATAAAGCATTCAAAGAAGACAGAGCTGCACTATCCTTTATAATAACAATTCTCTGTATGGATCTGTGTCAAAATACACTACAATAATACAATAATATTTTTTTTACATTCAAATCTAAAATTCTTAACAAAAAATATTCACTTGTTGACCAGACGCCAAAAAAAGGCTCTACATTATTTGGACATTTTGTTAATAAGTTAACTGTTGTTGCTGCTATGTTATATTTCCTGAAAATACAAAGTGAAGGTCCACACACAAAAATTCTAGTCAGGAAACACAGAATCCATATTTTTTTAATTTTCTTTACATTTATTGATTTATTGTTAAATATTCATTATCAAAATACTGGAATCAGTCTATAAAATACTAACCATGTGTACTTTAAGCCATGCTAGTGGTGTGGCTCCAGGGATGTAATGTTGTTCCACGACTTTTTCCGGACTGAAATATCCCAAACACTGCTGCATGGATAGAATTTTCTATCCATTTTTTAAATTTGTTTTGCAGACATCCATGATCCCCTCAGGATGAATCCTAATAACTTTGGTGATCCCCTGACATACATTGCATATACAATATACACATACACACTTGCACACAGCTCTGGCTATAACCCCAACCACTTTAAGAATAGTATCGATCTTCTTATCTAACTTTCTGCAAGAAAGCAAATAAGCATATTTCCCAAAATGTCGAACCGCGCCTTTAAAGATGCAACATTTAGGAGAATGAGATGTTTTTATCTAAGAGGTAGAGGTTTCTTTTCTATGGAGTCTGATGTCGAACAAAACCAAACACTGGCTCTAGCTAGGGCTTTTCATGTTTTTCACACGTTTCGTGGCCACTGAGAGTGAATAGAGGGAGTTGTAATCTGCAACTACATCGCCAGATGCCACTTATTCCTACACACTGGTCCGTTAAAATCATCTTTTACTAATCAGGTCTTAAACACAGTCCTCACAGGTGACTCTTCATCCAAGTTACTAATTCTCACATGGATCCAAATGTTTCCACATGCGTACAAAGTAACTTTGATGAATACCCACAAAAAACTATTGACATTCCCATCATCTGAGCTGTACTTTGTGTTTAGGTCTAATTAGCACACATAATAATATCATTGTGAGCATATTATCAGGCTGAAATTAGCATTTAGCTCTAAGAATCGCTTAGAAAATAAATGCAGCCTCACAGAGCCGATAGCATGGCTGAAGAGATTTAGAAAAAAAGGCAAAATGATTGACTGTTTTTAGATTTAAAAAAAAAAAGCCTTCAAACAGATGAACAAACAGGATTGAAAACCCTCTTTGTGAGGTTTAACAGAAATGAAATATTACACATTTGTTTCAGTAATAAGAAAAGAAAGAGAGGGAGTGAACCTACAACAATAGGTTTTATATATAATTATAAGTTATAATACATTATGTAATACGTGTTCCTACATATTTCAATTTAGGAAAACATCACACAGACACATCACATTTAGGTTGTTAGTAGTCATAAAGCAACAGCGAGAGCCGCAAGCAGCTTTCCCAAACATCTGTTAAGTGCTACTCACTAATAAGACGTTCCCAGTGGTTGGAAGGACTCATTTCACAAACAGGTGTTCACAGGAGGGAGAGAGGTTGGATATGTATTTAAGAACATTATGTTAGCTTTGCCAAATAAAAGGAAAAGAACACCCTCTATTTCAAAATTAACAAAAGCGGAGCTCACAAGTCGTGGCGCACAGTGTGATTAACATTTGAAAAGGGTAGATATAATAGAAACATTATACTGCGAGAATAGGCTACTGTGTCCTTGAACAACAGTAAAACAGCTAGAATACATCTACCTGTCTCATTTTTAATAAGTCCATATTGAAATGAAACACAAGTTTTGTCCACGGTAGGCTGATCAATATAAATTTTCATCTAAATGGCGGTATCAGACATTAGTTTCACCTTAATCTTCTCTATCAGCTGAACAAATTACAACATCGTATTGAATTGAAGGGGAGAGTGCTTCAGAGGGGTTGAGTCTAATCTTATTTTACTAGGGGACATAAATCCCAGAGGTCTCCGGCCGATCCTGGACTCGTTCCGTGCAGTTTTAAAGGTTAAGAGCCCCCTATAAATAAGCAGGACACCACATTAAGTTTCTGATCAAGATGAGGATACACAAGACCCTTGAGCGCTGTTGGAATGTGTCATGTTGCATAAATTCCCTGACTTAATTGACAGGGATTACTCCTTAATTAGTCTGCAGAGACAAAAGAGGCGTGATGAGGGTGAACCATTTCTGTCAGTTTTAACACAGCGGTGCCGTCGTGATGCTCCGAGGGGCAACCTACTTGTGTCAGAGAGCGAACTATTTGTTTTGGTGTGAATGCACAAAAAAAAAAAAAAAAAACGATAAACAGGTAAGAATTGTAAATTTTTGCTACATAAAGCCACATTATGTAGGAATTTTATGTGAATTATTACATCTTTCAAATGATTCTGAAAGCAAAAGTTCTTCTTTGTAAAAAAATTAAATATGAGGTCAGGTCAGATTTTTGGGGCGTAGGAGGTAAGACACACTATTTACTGTGTCACAGTGTCCTTTTGATACTAACGCTAGCTTCTAAAGCCTTCTAAAAGTACCGTAAGTAAGTAAGTTTTTAAAAGTACCGCAATGTTGAGATAATTGGACGAGGCAACACTGCAAAATTACTTTTTACACTGGACGAAACCCCCCCACTAATAACCACTAACATCTGGTTTTTGTTTTCAGTTGGAAAGGGTACAACCAGCATTCATTCCAGGGTCCAGATATTTATTGGCTCCAGCTCCAATCGGCAGGAAAAAACAACAAGCAGCTGCAATTTTTTTCTTTATCGCGCAAGATGCAAGACAGCAAGGTGAGAGAGGAAATACAGAGACAGGTCAGTGGCACTTTCTCCAGCCCTGACACAGCACTGTGGAGGTCTGGCCATGTGAGACTACTGGCACTGTGATAGACAGTGCGATATACAACAACTTAAATGCTGAGTGAAAGAGGCATTGCTTGCAGCCCAAGGCAGGTAACAAATTAAGATTTCTTCTGTTTTCTAGCGAAAAAAACAGAAACAAAAACTCGTCAACTGGCAATGGGAAAGGAGTCAATCGCCTATTTCTAGCAGCTTTACCGTGTTGAAAAAAAAACAGCGCTAATTTGGGTGTATAATAGGCAAAGTCTCAATGATAATCATCTGTCTTTTTTTTTATTCCCTTGTGTTACATTTCTTCATATTGTGTATTCCTCTTTTAAGAGGAGTTGCAGCAGTTGTGTGTTGCAGCAGTTACCGTCGCTCATGTTTATGATCATTGGTTGCAAACGGATCCGTCCAGTTTAGTGTTCACCAAAAACAGTGCGTGCAACCCCATCTTGAGGATGACATCATCTGTCAGTGCCTTTCAAAGCCTTTAGAGCTGTTAAAACATGATTTGTATCACTGTTTTCCAATCTGCTAAAGGTCGGGCAGCTAAGACAACATAAGCAACACGATACAGACAACCCTTGTATAGCATTTTTTTTGTCCACTTGGGGGCAGCAGATATATCATCACCTTTTAAGTCGATTTACAATTGCTTATTTGCACACCTGTCAGATATAGAACAACATTAGTATTCATTTTTAGTCATGTTCCTGTCCACCTGGTGAATGTAAGTCCGATATTCACTCTCTTTTAGCTCTGTTTTTAGTCTCCACCCACTACTGAGAGAAATATGTGACTCTTTAGTTGTTAAATGCTCCACTATGTTCAATAGTCTCGAATATTGTCCTCCTGCAGTTTGATGCTTGGCAGACTAACTGTACACTAGCTTGAAAAAGCTGCCTGCTGTGTCTAAAATGATGCTATGAGAGCAGCAAAGACCGAAATAAAACAGTAAATTTGCAGGCTGTAAACCCAACACGACCTGAAAGATGTTCAAAAGCTCCGTAGAGCTGAGGGAGACTGCAGAGTCTGTGATAATTCTCTATTGGTTCATTGCTATGAGTGACTCATTTCACATGGAAGTTGTCATGCAGTATTTTGTTAATATAAGAATATTGATTATAGACACTTTAAGGTGTGGCAACTAGCACCTCAGGGTTGCAAGGAAATACTGTAGTCATGGTTAAAAGAAGCCATCTTTGAGACTTGCTTAATACAAACAGTAGTATTTGGTTTCAAGTCAAAGTTCTCTGGACTGTTTCTATCTCTTAGTCGTCAGTATCCTGTGTCAACTTCAGCTTGCTTTTCCCAAGATATTATAACACACATTTCAGGTTTAGATTTTATGGCTAAACTGGATTTTTGTTTCCAACCCGTGTTCAACCCGTCAGACATCAGACCGCTAGGTGAGTAAAATGTTATCGTAAGGATGGGATGGCAAAACTAAGACAGATGAAAATGTGATCAAAGTTAAAATGCCTGATGTTTAAGACTGATAATAACTGATAATATTGTACCAAATAATATTGTATTGAAACATGTGACAAACGTGTTTGTGTTTATATTTTTGGCCTCAAGGAGAGTGTTGTCCCTTTTCTTCGTCACTATTAGCCTTTAATTCTTTCGGGCTGCAACTATCTCAAATGTGTCTTGGTTCAGATTTGAAAACATGCAGTGCCTCGCAGATTAATTGAGTTCTAATTTGCATCTCCATTAAAATGAATGTGCAGACAGACTTGCAGATGGAGAAAATACCCGGACACACACATACACTCTCTCTGTATCTCCATGACAAACACACTTTTGTTTCCACTCTCCTACATTTCCTCTATCTCCCTGGTGGTGCTATCAGAGGGGTGAATCTGTATCTGTTCCCTACAGCGCTACATGAGCTCCATCTCCTTGCCTGCACTGACTGGTCTGTAACATGTAACACACACTGAAGCCTTTACACTCACTCTGTTAGACAGTTAGCCTCAGACAGACGGGAAATCTATACAAAGACAAGAGAAAGAAAAAAAAAGACAGAACGCCCTTAAATGCACTGTAGGCCATTTGCTTTGCTCACATCTTCACCAACAAGGAATCCACACGAACACACACACACAGACACACACACACATATATACACACACATACACTCAAAGGGATGATGATTATTATTACCCCTCTCCTTGTGGAGGTTTGGGATGACCTTCTTTGTCCATCCCCCAGTGTGCTGCTGCTGCTGCTGGGGCTGCTGGGTTGAACTAGCCAGAGGGCACGAAGGGTCCGCCGAGGCCCCGTGATGGATGGACCATGCTTATTTATGGAGGAAAATCTCCGCTATGTGGTGTGTTTAGTTTGTTGTGTGTCCAGTATGTATGTGTGTGTATGTGTGTATGAAACTAAGAAGCAGGTAGAAAAGAGAGTATGTGATTGGGGTAAGAAGTCGGGCAGTGATTTTGAAGGGTGCCCTAACCTTGACCTCGCCTCTGGGCAGGATAAGGCCAAAGTGTATGTATTTATGTGTATGTGTGTGTGTTTGAGTGAGTGTGTGTGTGTGTGAGGTAGCATAGCTGACAGGGTTTTAAAGGCCAGAGGATAGTCTAACCTTGGCAGAGAATAGGTTGGACTCCAGCCAGCCTCATCCTCACCTTAATCCCCGAGCCTCATATATCCTTCACCAGACTCTGTGGAGACGATGGCATATTTCACTTTATGACCTGATCATATTTCTGATAAATCTTCACCATTACACCCCAAAAGAGCTCATGAATATCACCCCGATGAATGCTCAGAGCCGGTTAGTGAGCAGCACTGCCCCCCTGCTCCTGTTGATGGCACTATTGAGCTTCTGTATCCTGCTCTTCTATCTCCAGTCATCAACAGTCAGATAAAGGCAGTAACAACCACCAAAATCACTGTGCAGCCCCCTCATACCAGGTTCCTGCATTCCCTTCCGCCTCCACCCACCCTCCCCTGGAGCTCTGATGGATGTGCTTGCCTGCAAAACTACTTATGAAACACTTAACAATAATAATGTTGTTATTTCTCATTCACTATTCCACAGAGCTTCCATTTAGTCTCTCTAGCTGAAGCAGAAGGTAAATGACAAAAACCCACACTTGTCACCAAATGTCATGTAACTAATATAAATGGTGAAAACATGCAAAACAATGGCTGCATCTATATTCTAATGGCAGCTGTTGGTGCCATTGGTGCAATGTAAACATTGGCACTGTTGAATGATTAGATATGGAGAGTAAAACTGAAGACTGGGTAAAATGGAGAAGCATGAACACAGAAAAGAGCAGGCTTCAGCTGAAGGGCAAAATACAAAATGTGATGTGCATATTTGTCTTTATTTGCCTTTGATCAATCCAAATGGTCTGAATCCATACATCTGTTTTGTGTTTTTATTTTCTATTTAGGCTTTCTTTGCATTAATCAGCCTGCACAATAATAAAAATGAATAATTCTTTGGGTTAAAATGAAGAAAAAGTTAGCTTGACCTCACCAGTACCCAGTGTATCTGGTCCTTTTCTAAGCTATCTGGGTGTTTTGATCCCAACTACACCAAATGAGTGTAGCTTATTATTCAAAATTATGCTGCGTTAGTGAGTATCAGAAGAATGTTTTGTCTGGTGCAATTATATAGATCCGCCCTGGCAGTGGGCACGTATGCATTATTAATATCTCCATATTACAGTATTCTGTTAGAGTAACCAGCAAACTTCTGCTGTGGAGAGGAAATCAAATCTGACAAATATCTTGTTTGTCACTGAGGCGAGCTCTCAACACTGACTAATGAAAGATGGAGGTAGAGCCAGAGAGGCAGCCTTTCTTTCCAAACAGGCAATTTTCCTCTTGCCTTAACCCTTACCCTGACCCTACCGCTAACCTCCACCCTGTCCAATACCACGGACAAAGAGCACATATTTCATGTGTTCAATCATTGTCGCTGACGTTATGGCCATTGGCTGGGCTGTCAGGCGTGACTACAGTATATACTGGCTAACCCATGGGTCCCTGCAAAAACAGCGACAGCAGCTCCTCAGCCTCCCACAGTGATGGCTGCCTGGGAAATAGAAGTACAGCCTCCCTGTGATCATTCTAGGAGCCATCCTGCCTAACAGCTCTGGGCTTTATGGCTCCGCTGCTCCTGATGATTCACACTCTGTCGTATAGTGCAAGCACAGCTACACGGACAGACAGATTCATAGGTGCACACACACACACACACACACACACACACACACATACACACCTATACACTGCACACATGCACACCAGCGAGGTTCATACACAGATGCATTGACAAACAAGGCACATTCCTGCACACACAGGGAAACGCACACACCTATGCACAAGACACAGGCACACACACTCAATGAACCAGTAAATGGCACATACTGGACAAAGGTACATCGAGACAAAACACATTCCTCCAGTACTTCTATACTTATGAGGGCTGCTGTATTTCCTAACCATAACCATAAAGGATAATACCAGTTTATTATAACTTGGGTCTTGTTTTTGTTCATTCCATCAGACATGCATTCAGACTATTATGCTGGTAGTCTGGGGCTCAAAACAAACAAAAAGAAAATGAATGCTAACAGCTCAATTATTACCCAAACTGTCCGTTGTAAACATCCAATTTACAGACTGACTTCTTGCCTCAACTTTGACATACTGTTCTTGCTATTGCTGTGCACACACAGTTCTCCTTTGGGGATTATTACAGACATTTGTGTAAAATCTCTTTCAGTTTTATCTCCAAATAAAGTTGGTAATCTGCTTAAACTGCTGGTTTCGTTTACAGCACGTTGAATTGTCTGACTGCTTGTGTTTCTTGTCCTGTCGCACGCTGTTGTTCCCCATAATCCCCAAATTATTTTGGTAATCTTATCAGAACCAACAGAAATTATAGATACAGCTTTGAAAATGACACCCAAGTTAGTGACACCCAGTATGAACTGGAATTATCCTTTAAGAAAACTGAGTTTAACCTTAAAACTAATTGTCTCTTCAGCATGAAGAGACGATTAGATGCAAACTTGCTGTAAACTGACATGAAGATGTGCGTGAAAAATCCTGAGCTTTATAACAGCTATACAGTCGATACATTGGCTGTATGGGGTGAATACAAACACGGTCTTTCTGTCTGAACACATCTTAAAAGTAATAACTCTCATTCAAGCCCTATGACAATGGGAGAACTGTCCAAATGTCCTCACAAAGATAAAAGTATAAAAACACACACACAGACGCACAGCACTTATACCCTTCATTAGACACTCCTCCCACACACACACCCCCCCATGTGAGACATACACACTGTTTACACATTCAGATTCAATGACAGACACACAAACAAGCCACACACCTGCATGCATCTGCAAACGCATACCAGTGTGTGAATGCACACACACAGACACGCACACACACAGGCCTCTCTCAGTCAGAACTGGATAATTCCTCCGTCCCTTCTTCTGCACACAGTCACAGATAACAATGTCCCACCAGTCCAACACCGTATTTTAGTTGCCTAGGTAACCTCACGGCGACTTTAAGACCCCATTAAAATCAGTCAGGATGGAATAAAAAAACAGATCTAACAAAATCCCTCTTAACCTTTACCAATCCTCCCCTCTCTCTCTCTCTCTCTACCCCTGTCCTCTCATCTTCTGTCTCAGCAGACTGCTATTCAAATCCACCTGTACCTCTTCACCTTCATCAACCGGCACATTTTTCTCTCTATTTCCTCTGTACCGACAGACCATTATAACTTCTCCCTTCATTTCTTTGCCTCCCTAATCCCTCTGCTTTCCCCTCTTTTCTCCCTGTCCGGTCCTGTTACTCCCTCCGCTCACACTAGTACAGTCCTCTTCTACCTTGCGGCTATCTCTTTGCTCCCTTTTCATCCCCTTGCTTCCCCTTCATCTCTATCCCTCCATATACTCAGAGATGTAGTGGTGGACCTTCCCCGTCTATCAACCCCAGCTATGACATTTTATTCCTCTTATCCTCTTCTTCATTCCTCTCTATCACCATCCCTCTCTCTCTCTCTCTCTGTGCAGCCCCCCACCCCTGGCCATTTCTCTTTGAATGTAGATGTGAGCCACTGCATAAATAGCATGCTGTATATTTTTACTGAAGCTCCCCTGATTGAAGTCCAGCCATGACCAGTGCATCACTTATCCCTTGCATCCCTTATCTCATCCTCGCGGCTGTAAATGAACAGTATCCTTCACTTCTGTGTCTCACTGTGGATGTGAATGAATGATGCATCGTGATCAGCAACATCAAAGTTGTGTTGTTTTATTCATACATCTACATTATCTGGCTGCCCTTGGCGTGTGTCAGTAGAGTGCAGCGGTGTCTGGGAGCGGGCCGACACTGTCCTGCCCCGGCCACTGTCACCCTGATGTATGGCTGCAAATTACAGCGATAAAAGCCTGACGCTGCTACTGTTACCAGCCACTCGAATGCACTTAATGCAGAGTGGGAGGGAGGAAGAGGATAGAGAGTGTGTGTGTGATGCATTACACGCCCGCTTGTGTTTGTTATTTTGAGTTACGAACTGTTCAGTTGTCGCTGTCCCTTCGGGAGGCCACTACAAGGTAAATTGGATGTATCCACAACTGTCAAAGTGTAGGTACAGTTTGTGTGTGCGTCTGGTGGGATAATAGGATGCCTGCTTGAGTGAACTTTCTCTATCACTCCGTGTGTTACTACCGACAATGTCAGTGAACAGCATTTTGTCAGATGTTACCGCTTTGAGCGATGTGTAATTCGCAGCGCAATGACAGCGAAGACTGAGATGACTTTGAAGAGATGGAGGAGAGGCGAGTGAAAATGGAAGGGGAAAACGGAGTTATGAAGTTATGAGGAGGGAAGGGAGAGATGACAGTATGGGAGGGGGACGTGGAAAAACGCAGGACAGGAAAGAGGAGAGGTAGAAAGGGATTTGTGTAGGCAAAGATGGATGGTGGGTGAGAGGAGGGAGATGAGGGATCAGATAAATCAGGGGGGACAAATAAAGTAAACCGAAGAAAGACGAGGATGTAAGGAGGTGGTGAGCAGGAAAGAATGAGAACTTATCAGTGTGTTTGAAGAGGAGGGTGGAGGATATGTTGAGCAGGTGACCAATCCCTTAGTGAGGCAATTTCACCCTGTGGGGGCGCTTCAGCTTGAAAGTTAGAGTTCAACAAAAATGCCATTTCAAGAGCTGTTATGGTTAAAATAACCACTTTTTGACAAGCGTGTGGAAGAGCGCCTATATTTGAAGCCAATTTGACACAGTGTCAGTCACGTGATGCACACTGGTCCCAAAAATACCATCCCAATTCCCATAAGGTTACATTGTGAAAGAAGCTGCTGTAAAACGGTGGGTACATTTTTTGAGCGTCACAATCCCTGCAAAATGGATCAGAATTTGAGGAGAGCTGCACAATTAAATCATTTTACACCATTCAAGTTAACGGAGGGCTACACCAGAAGTTAGGTGGCAGAGGTCTTTGGTGCAGTATACATTTATCTGATTTATCTGGTTAATTTCTTTACGGCGGGAATTGGCTTTTTTGGCCTTATGCGGCACTGAGCAGCTTCATAGGAATAAATGTAGCGCCACCTCGACATTGTATCAAGTTCTCTTAATCCATGCTTTCTGGTGGGAAAACTTTGTAATCATTGCCGAACCCTCAGATACTTTCACTGTCACCAAAATTATTGATATTGGTTGATTTTGCAACTAAAACTACTTGTTTGTTAATAGAAATAGAGGAAGGAAAGTCAGCATGTGACCGGTAGTCTCCAGTGGCAAAACCAGATCACCATCCAGACCTCCTTGCGTTTGCAGACTGAGGGTACGTTATGCTTGATCAGAACTAGTTTGTGCAACTTGTACCTGGTTGAAAGTATGAAAAGTGACAAAAATAGTCAGGTCATGAAAAAAAAAAGAGCAACAGTGATAAGTTCAATCACTTGCTCCTTTCTCACTTCCGCACAGCTGACCAATGATGGTGTGAAGTGGGTGTGAATGTTGTATCGTCAGTTTCAGAAAGTTACAGAAATCCAAGGTCGGAAAGGTGTGTGTGTGGGGGGGGGATTCAATCAACCAACAAGCACTTATGGCGTGACAAGGTCGCTTGTTAGGAAAATGTGAACACAAAGCCGGGCTCAGGATGAACCACCTCACGTGATCTCATGGCCAAGCAGATGTAAACAAAAGGGAGACTGATGTAGCAGAACAACAAAAACAGAAGGCTAAACAAGTCTGGATGAGAAAATAGTTGAGACGATGCTGTCAACATTGGTCCTCGAAATCTGGAGGTCAGTTTTAATATTTGTCAACCGTTCACTGCTCACTCTCATTCACTGTAATTATCCAGATTTGGAAAATGATCAGGCCGGGCCCAATGAATCTAAGGTCTGGAGGTTTAAGACTGTACCAAGGTGCCGTGCCAGATTTCAGATTCTGATTGTTGGAAGGGGTGAATCTGAGGTAAATCAGCCCAAAACTCCTGTAGTCTGAACCCAGCGTGAGTTGCTATGGAGTTGACCCAATAGGCAAATAGCATAGCTTAGTATAGCGTAGTTTCCTCCTGGAAGCAGGGGGAGAGCCAGTCTGCCTCTGTTTAAATTTTTTGAAAAGCATTTACCAGCACGTCTGCAGCTCACTAATTATTAACACGTTGTATTTTGTTTGTTTATATTGTACAGACACAGACGTGTAAAAAAGGGAATTATGTGGCGTAATAATTTCGTAGTGAACTTCAGCCGTGTGGTGACAAGTTTACAGGAAGTCACTGCACACCAACCAGGCAACCTGCGATGTAACCCGGAGACATTCTGTGCAGAGGTGCTGGGTGGACACATAGACTTACCTGATATCAGACACGATTGTCAACTCATTAAATAACATGTTCGTCTTTAGTCTGACATTGCTTCTACTCTAACCGATTTCCGTGGAGGAAGGGTATTTGATTTTCCCCAGCCAGTCACTGGAAACCAACGTATCCACCTGAATCTAAAGTCTAAACTGATGCGTAGCCATGCCAACATACTGGTTTTGCTATGTGGAGTGGAGCTAAGTAAAGTAGGATGATGAAGACATTATGCTATGTATAGCTTTGATGCCACTGTCTTTTCTTGTCTATAGTGGTCGCCATGGTTGTTATTACTCCTCCTTGGTTAAGTTGCACACCTTGACAACAGCGTTTGTCCCGCTTGTGGGGCTTATTGGTTAATCTGTAGTCGCCCTCTGCAGCAATCATGGGATCAATATTTTTTTCAACGGAAAAGTGAAAGCACTGTTTGACGTCATGATGCCAGACCAGAATCGGTCAACTTGGTGCGCGGATTCAAAGGTCTGGATCCAGGCAACTGATAAACTGTTGTAAATTTAAGAAATGGTTACAGTGAATACCTCCACTTAAACCACAAACTGTGTTAATTGGTGAGTTTTAGAGGTGCTGATATTGTTGAACTAGCTGCCCCCCCCACTGCTTCCAGCTAAGCTAATCACCACCCAGCTCCAGCAGTGTAGCCTATTTAAAGCAGAGACATGAGAGCTGTATTGATTTAACTCTTGGAAAGAAATAAAATAAGAGTATTTCTCAAAATGTTGAAGTTCTGTTCTCTGTTCTGTTTTTCTCCAGTCTTGCCATTTTTGTTGGTGGGGACACTTTAAAGAATCATTAGGTCCACTCAAACCACAAAACAGTTTTCTCAGATTTTTCCTCTTTTCTGAACATCACATGAATAGATGGAGGCATTTCCCCCAGAAAGACTGCCTGTAATTGTGCTGGAAGAATACGTGAGGCTCTGAAAAATGAGTGTGTGGTAGTTTGTAAACCTGGGTGTTTTCATGCATTTTAAAGTGTGTGTGTGAATCCGTGGATGTAACCGTGTGCTTGCACGCTCGTACGTGCATGAAGATATGTGGCGTCTGTGCATGCATGCGTGTATATTTTCTGCCTTCCGGCCATCCAATTGATTTTTCCTGGCAGTCTGTTGGGATCTCATTTGAGTTTCCAAATCGTTTAATTTCGCTGAAATTACAGCCAGATCCCCAAGACAACAGCCTAAGAGAAAATAATCCTTAGACCAAAACCAAGGTCTTTCTCCATAAACAAAACTTGAAAACAAACAGTTATGTTCACACATTTAATGCACAGACCACTTTATGATTTTTTTCCCTGGCTTACTTGACATTGAACCTAATTGTGTAGTAGCTAATTGGCTAACTGTATGTTGTGTTTCATCTGTGGAATGTTAAAGACAGCCTGTGTGTGTATGTGTGGCTTTGCTCTACAGCAGTGGAGTCATTGCTTCTTAATGGTCCGTTTTTGTTTTTTTTTTGTTTTTTTTCTCGTTGGATCTCGTTGGGTCTGTGTGGCAGACAGGTGCAGAATACCAATGAGCAGAGCAGTTTCCGTAGGAATGGAGTTATCAGTCCACCATGCTGCAAGCTCACAAATCAACCTCTATCTCTGTGCAATTTCAGTTTAATGAGCTCAATTGGAATGAAAGTTCAGAAACAATATTGCCAAAGCAATTAGGTGCAAATGGTTAGCGTATCATTTAGATAACAAGGTAGGTTTGTGTTTGGATTTTCGGTGTGTGTGTGTTTGTGTGTGTGTCTAGAGCATTTTCCGTGGGCATATTAAAGGAGAGAATTTGGGAAATCTTGACAAGTTGTTGCACATTTTAGAAATTCAGCTTATGCTTCGGTTTTAAACTGAATAACGTGATTAAATACAGAACTAACTTAAATAAATTACTAAGGAAGTTAATCCGTATAGTGATTTAAATGCATGAGAACAAACACAATGAAGAAAAAATGAAATCAATTACATTTGTATGAAATAAAAATGACAATCCTGTAATAGAAAAGAAATACACCATCAGTGCATTAATACGTTGCCCCAAATTTAATAAAGGAAATAAAAGTCCTGTGCAGTAGAGAAAAGTAATTAATTAAATGCACAGGAAAATAAGGGAGTTTTTAATTTAGATTTGAAAGTGGTTATGTTAGATAGACTATATACTTTATAGAACAGGGTTGTAACAACATAAAGATGGAAGGTGGAATTATAATGGTGTTGTATAATGATAACAACAATAACAATTCTGGTCAGGGATCATGCTGTAGAAAGGTTTTGTGTGTTTTTGCTGATGCAGTGTTGTAGCTTCTGGAGCAATTATTTTTAAAGAATCCGTATTTATGCGTTTGTGTTGCATAAACTCAACCACATTTGAATTTAATTTCTACATGTGTAAATCGTGAAATATGGGGGTGGCTGTAGTTCAGTAGGTAGAGCGGGTTGTCCACCAATCAGGAGGTTGATGGTTTGATTCCCGGCTCCTCCTGGTGCATGTCGAAGTCTCCTTGAGCAAGATACTGAACCCGCTCCCAATATGGTATTTACTTGACATCATCTCTCTCTGATCCAATCTTCACTACAGACAGACACTTATTAGTATGATATATCATGGTCTAACTTAATAATGGATAAAATAATCTTAACTCAAGGCTCCAGAGCTTTCAACCCTATCAAATTGTCTTCATCAATCTGATGAAGACCATGAGAAGCAGTTGAAAGCTCTGGACCTCAAGTAAAGATTATTTTTTTGTCAAAATACTATTTCTGAGGTGGGAAGACCTAAAATAACAAATAAACTGATGATAAGTAGAATAATACCGATTTTAATCTCCCCTTTTAGTTGTAGTGAAAACATGTGCTGCACATACACTGAAAACACAGTTCTGACGCACAGACTCAAAAAAACACACTTTTAAAAGCCAATACACATGGGGCGTATAGCTACTAAAAGCACATTTTACTTTTGTTGTTCAGGTGTTAGACAGCTCATGTAGAGAGATGCAATGTCTTCTGGGAGCAAACGAAACCCCCAACATGGAGACTTTATTAAAGACTCGACAGGTGACGGAGGTCCAGGAGACACACACAAATAATACGCACACACAGGCATACAATTCTCTATGTCTGAGTCCCTTCGCACTCATTGATTGCTTTCATCCTGTAATAACCTCTCAGTCCCACCACCTCCGTCTTTTCACTCTCTTTTCACTCTCCTATTCTCCGCTAAATTTCCTTTTCTCTTTCTTTTGTTCACATCTCCCCCAGCTGCCTGTGTCTGCTCTCCATTCCTTTGCTGTGCTCTTCCTCCACCTTCCCCTCCTTACATCTCTCCTTCCTCCTCCTTATCATTCACATCCCCTCAGCTCTACCTTTAAACCCGCTCACCTCCCACACTCCCACCCTCCCTCCCTTTTCTATCTTTTCCCTGGCCTTTTCTACTATTCTCCCTTGGTTTCCATCTCTCTCTCTGTGCCTCTCCCTCTGTTCTCGTTGTTGCTGTAAAGGTCAGGTTAGCTCCATGAATAAGCTGTAGATTTATGATGCTGCCATCTCCCAGGAATCACTGTGACCAGGGCCAAACAAAAACAACACTGCAATAGACCGCAATAGATCGCCGGAGCCCCATTCAGCAAACGCAGGGGTTATTAATGAGGCTATGGGCCGGTGCACTAGAGGTTGAGGGAGTGGTTAAAACCGTGGGTAGGCATACACACCTATACACACAGGAATGCACATAGACCTTTATGAACAAATGCATGCACTATATAGCAGTGATTTCCAACCAGTCTGCAGTTGCCAGGGGGGGAAGTGAAAAGCTAATTTGAAAAAAATAGAAATATTTTTATTAAATAAATTAAATCCACCATATTTGTGCCAAGGAGAAAAATAAACAGTCAAATAGGATTACAAATTGATGCAATGCTTATCTTTAGCAAACTGGCAATAGAAAGCCATATATATATATTGAATGAATACATGGAATGAAAATCTAAATATATGAAATTAAAGTTTGAATATATTCGAGGCCTATTGAAGCTGGAGAGATTTTTGATATCTTTTATAATATGTAATTATAGTAATTTTATCATAGTACCACACTGTATTCTTATAGTATTATATATATATATATATATATATATATATATATATAAAATACGGAAATGGACAAAACCAAGTTATGATGACGTAAGTAGCCACTGTGAGTACCAACCTCCTGTAAATTTTCATGCAAAGCTTTTTTTGTTTCCTTAGTAATTAAGTAATTGTTAATTATTAGTAAGTAATTCATTGTTTAACTTTATTAAAAACACAAATGTTTCCTATTTCTAAAGGGAAGTGCTGTTGTAGATGTAAATTTGTTTTAAGAAAAATGGAAATAAACATCAGGAAGGCTCTTCATTTGTTCAGAAAGACAGATGAGAGGAATTATGAATGAGAGACTGGATCGCGTTAGTGGAACAGAAGCTAGCCCACACGAGACGTCTGGACTAACACAGCACAGTACCTTCTACCAGCCGGAGTTATTGTAACATTAACACCATGTGAAGCTATTGAGGGTGAAGGAAAACTAATTAGCACAGATAGTGAAGTTGAAATGTTTACTCAAAGTAGGCTCACGGATAAACTGTGGAAATCGTAATAAACTGTTAAAATGGATAAATGTAATGGATAAACAGTTGAACTAATTAGCTAAACAGTTAAAACCACAGAAAGTAATTAACAGCAGAAACAGATATCTATCTTCTGTCAAGCAATGTAAACATTTCAATTCAATTGTATGAAAAAACTATTTTAATAATTATAATGACTTTGAGGGTACATCAGACAGTAGAAGTTGGAAACCACCAATATACATTATGTGCCTGAACAATGCTTTTAATGCCGGCAAACAACCTGATAAACGGCGATAATGAGTATCAAGGGAAAAAAGGACATGAGTTCAAGCATCAGCAACAACTTACTGAATAAAAACATTAAAGGCAAATACAAACTAAAAACAGAATTTACATAAGTTAGCCTTATCATCCTGTGCAGTTCAATCAGTGTCTGCAAATATGAACATCTTTTCTTTTTTGTTCCCGAAGCCAGACACTGTGACAGGCTGATTTCCTGGGGATATGGTCAAATGTTATGCTTACTATATGCACAAAGGGATAAAGCGTTTTTGTGTGCATAAAAGCTTTTTTTCATCATAACAAAACAGATTAAAGTCTTAGTGCTGTTTTCAAGCTTTGGGAGAGAATTGTTCGTGTTCCCTTTGAACTTTTCTATTATGAGAGAAAAATAACGCTACACATGATTTTTTTTGACATTTTCTTCCAAGATTTCGTTAAATCTTTAAAGTCTCCTCTGAGTGCACAATGCACATTCCTGGAGTTATATGTTGTTACAGTGTCTTTTTCAAAGAATTGTTGAGAACTGTAGCACATCCTCTCTTCACATACACTATATATAAATGTGAGGGATTTCTTCTCTAAAATTCTTAGAAGCCCTCACAGATTTTCTCTGCTTCTTATATAGTTAGGGGATGCTCAGACACTCAGGCACTCAGACAGATAAAATTACCCGTCTACACCTCCAGCCAGCCTCATTACTCCCTTCTTCCTCACAATTTCCTCGCCCTGCTCCTGCACCCTCCGCCACCCTCGCGCCTCCCTCAGTGGATATTTTCACTCCCGCAAGTGTTGGGTCACAGTGGGGTCAACCTCCAGTCAACAGTCTGGATTAAAATTTAACGACAGCCCTGATGCATATTTCATTGTTCTATGCCCTCTATCCATCACGCTATATCCTTCTGGCTGCATGTCTCTCCTCACCTCTCCTCGCTGCCAGTGATCTGTTCTCCATATTTGTCCATCACCAGCATCCAGGCCTAATTGTACTCATAAGCCATTAAGACACGCTTACTGTCACAGTGAAAAATAAAACGTAATCTACAACATTGCCTATTCTCATTTTTCAAGAAAATAAAATGACAGTACTTAGAGCGAAGGGATTCATCCAAATGTCGCTCGTCCTTGGTGTGTAGGTAGCAGACTTAAAAACTGAAAAGGTTACTTGAACACAAAATAGAAAGCAAACATCTTTTTTTTTTAAAAGAGTCATGCAGTTGAAATCAAAATATTTTTCCACGCAGCTTTATTGCAGTGCACAAAAAGTAAGATTGAAATCAATACCAAGTGTTTCAGTGACTCAGTTTTTCATCAGCCCTTACAGATTCACTTAAATAGTGCAATCAATGAGCCGTCAGTCCAGTTAAAGGTCCAGCGTGTAACATTTATTAGGATCTAATGGCAGAAACGGAATATAATATCCATAGGTTTGTTTTCATTAGTGTATAATCACCTGAAAATAAGAATCATTAGAAGGAGGTCCGCCGTGTTGAACCGCCATGTTTCTACAGCAGCCCAGAACAGATAAACCAAACGCTGGCTCTAGGTAGGGCCTTTCACATTTTTCGCAACCTCCATAATTTCTTCATGCTTAGTTGAGGCGAGCAGTTTCAGTTGGTTGCAATCATAATCATAACACACACACACACACAAAGATGTGCTGTTGATCTACCCTTTTGTTCCACTACGTAATGCACAAAGGAAATGATGGAGCTGCTCATAAAAATAAAAACTGTCGTGGCAAGGCAAGGGAATTCTATTTATAGAAGTAAACATATTAAATATTAATTAAGTTTAATATGCTTCATGGTGGAATTCATACACCAAACAATAACACATACAGAAACATGTTATATATATATATATATAAAATATGAGAATATCAGTTGGATAGAAGAACTTTGAATGACAAACATCCACCACTTACACATACACCACGACACAGACATACAGAAAGTAATAATAGGCTTAAGAAAATCTAAAAGTTTTCCATTTGCGTCTTTGTGTATACGTGTGAGATTTCTGGCTGCTGTGTTTCAAATGAGCTGGATTGTTATTCTTTTTGATGTGTAAAATGAATTTAGCAAAACAAATGGTGGATGGTGATGAGACATCTCGGGAAAAGATTTTGTAAAAGAAAAGTTTTTGGATCTTACAACCAGTTGAATCCTTAGTCCCATCCACATTCATCTCCTATTTCACTCATGAGCCCTATTATTTCTGTTTTGAATTTCATGTTATGTGTATGTGGCATTTTGTCTGGATAGTGCTAAAGCCTTGGTTGCTGACTTAGTAGTGTAGTGAGTACTGGCATATTTTTTATTTCACTTAAAGCTCTGACTGTCACTGTAAAAAAAAAACTGTACTGCAGCTAGCAGTTTTCTGTTCTCAATTTCAAAAACTAAAATAAAGAAGTGAGGAAAAAGGGAGCTGTGAGACAGACAAAAAATGAGGTTTGAACATCTTTTCTCATTAAGGCAGAGAAGTAGCTGGTGTCTGACTTTACTTCCTCCCATAGGCTCCCATGGTGAAGAGAGGATGAATGTCACGCTGGTAAAGTACAAGATTTGACTTTGTTTTCCCATTCCTGAAGGGAGCTCTTATCTTTAGCTTTCATTTCCAAAGGATTAGATTTCCCATGGTTTTAATTGCGATCCCCTAAACCCCAGTATCCTCTCGTCTATCTCTCAGTCTCTGTAGGGGAATTCCACCTTAGCTGTCTTGTCTGTCTAAACCACAGAGATCGTCCCGTCTACCTGAGCTTTACTTCAGTCTGGTGCTTTCTAGCCTCTGTGCTGCTGAACTCTAGCTGACCTGACAGTAGACTGGTTTAACCCAGCGGTAACCCCACATCTACTTGTCTCATCACCCCCACCAACTCAAGAGGAACCCAACCACACACACACACACACACAGCTCATTCATTCAAAAACTACGGTTGACTGGCAGAGTGAATTGCCTCGCACTAAATAAAGTTCTCATCCATTTTTAATCGGGTACGGAAGCATGGAAAAAAAAAGGAGGCAGGATATATGCAAGCCTTGAAATACAATAAGCACAGAGGCAAACAAACATGAAAGAGTATGTATGCAAGTGATGGCCTCAAAGCAGCGTGGAGCTACTGTACGTGGCTTCAGTCAACAACACATAGTCTGCTGCAGGGGGGCTCGTGGCAAACAGAACGTATGGCTCTTTAGAAATTGTACCGCTTATGAATGGAAATCAGTCCGCAGATGTTTGTTTATGCACAAATCTTCCCATGGAGTGTATTTACTGGACATGTAATAGTCTTGCTTCCCCGTTGAGTGATAATTATGGCGTTGTCAGGGACGATAAGAAACTATAAAATTCACAGATTCAATTCTCGCCTTCTTGACAAACACTTCCAACTACGTGTCAAAACATCCAAACACGTCAAACACCCGCCAATTACAGCTTTGCGAGGTCATCCGTCGGCCACCCATCGCATGCTGATCATTTTCTGTGTTGAAAGCCCATGCTGAAAGGTTAAAATCTGAAAATATAATCAATCAATCCATCAGTCAGTCATACGTCATTTTAGAAAGCATGTATCATTCAACAGCCAGTCCTGCATTTTCCCTTTGTAGGAGAACTTATCTTTTCAAGATGTACCTCAAGTCATTTTTTTGTGCACTGAATAATTTCTGGTGTCCTACCTCTCTTTTCTCTACTCACTCCAACATGTCATCAAAAACAGAAAAAAAAAGTCAGGGCACTGCAGCTCAACTTGTCATTGCTTTAAAAAAAATCTGATCTGGGAACTGAAGCTTGATAAAAAAAAAAAAAAAAAGAACACACAACAGCCTAAAATTTAAATGTCAAAAATAAAAGAGAGGCAGAAACACAATGCACTACACACAGCAGAAAAGACAGTATAATGGCAGCAGAGGCATGCATTAAATAAACATTACAGTAAGATGGCTTCTACATTAAGTACAAACATTAATGTTACACATGGCAGAAAATCTGAATGAGTCACTCATTAGTTGAGTGTGGAATTTGCTTCCTCTTTGTGAAATAAGAGGCCCGGCAGAGGAGGGAGGACAAATGATTGCTGTAATGGGACACAAATAATATGCTGTGAAAGCACTGTAGTAATGGTGTCTGAGTGTGCGTCTGGACTCACGATGTCTGCAAATTTCTGTGTGTGTGGAAGATTTGTAGTGTGTAGATTTGAAGTGTAAAAACTGTATCCACAGGCTTGTGTTGCATGTTGGTATAGTAGGTATGCATGTGTGTGCATGTATACTGGGCATGATTGTGTGTATATTTGTTGTGGAAAGTGGTACTAAAAGCATTACATGGCTGAGCGCTCCACTGACTCCCAGCAGGGCTTTTAGACAACTTAGTGTCCATCATTTTGTCTTGTAGCACACAAACACGCACAGTAACACCTTCGCTGGGTCATTGTGAGGTTACTGCTGTGTAGGTTTTGTGTGTGAGCGTAGGCAGGCACACATTTGAATGAGTGTCTGCGTGAGTGACAGATTGCCCTTTACTGCAACATAAACTCCTTGTACAGAGTGGTCAATCAGGATCAAGTCAAAAAAGTGGCAAGCACTGCAACACACTTTCTTGTTTTATCACACTCAGCAGAATAAAATTAGCTAATTTCCAAAATAATTTCCTGCTGTGATCAGTAGATTAGTATAAAACATGAAGTGGTTCATTTCATCAACATAGTTTTTTAAGCTCCAAGGGCGAAACTGAAGTGTAACCTGCTCCACCAGAAAAAGGAAAAATCATAAAATTAGAACAATAAACTGAGGTTTGAAATGATAGAAAGTAATGACTTTGGTGGCCAACTTAATGTTCCACAACAGAATCAGGATAACAAGATTTTTTCCCTACCCTTGAAGGAGCAGATAACTAATAATAAACAAACAAATACATCTACATATTTGTAAAACCAGATCCACATAATAATTATAATTACAACAACAATTATTGCTAGAATAAAAACATCTATTACCAGCGAATGGAGTTTGTTCAGTTGTCATGTTTTTGACATGCAAGCTTTGTAGCTCTTATTATTTAATCCAGAGCATTTTCAGAACTTCTTGTCATGTTGGCCTAAAAGTTAAAGCTCCTATAATAACAATATTTTCAAAACAACAATGGATTCTGTTCATGTGTAATGTGACCTGACCCTGCAGTTCTCTTCAACTCTATGGAGTGCTTCAGTTGCCTCTCACAGCTTTCATTAGCATGATTTCCAGCTGCAGCAGGCAGCTGTTTTTAGTGAATAAGGTTTAAAAATCTCTCAGTACGCTACATGTCTAGCACCAAACACCAGACAGACAAAGATGGCAGCTAGCTGGTGAACATAGTGGAGCACTGTAGAGCATAAACTGGTGCTGTTAATGTGCAATAAGTGCAATACAATACATATACAATATATATATACAATAACAATACTGTGGAATATGTTTACACTTACATTTAGATTTACATTTACTTTGTATATAGGCTCTTATTGCTTTATTTTATCTCGTAGGCTCTTATTATATTTTCCATTTTTATTTTTTATTTTTTTACTGTATGTATATACCTATACATATACATACATTAATTTATATTCTGTATATTATGTTAGATATTGTATATAAGTACTATTCTTTAATGTTGTGTGAGTGGAACAACTGTAGCGAACACATTTTCCCCCGGGGATCAATAAAGTATTTCTGATTCTGGTTCTGATTCTGATTTAGCAGCTAAAGAAACAGAAGTTTTCTTCAGGTGTTGGTGGAGACCAAAACAGAACAAAAAGGGAGTGAATATGAAGACTTACATTCTTGTCAAATGGCCAAAAATACAACTCAGTGTTTCATGGATCAGTAAAAAGGCAACATTAAAAAATGAAATTATAATTTATTTGTGTATATGGTTTGTTAACCCCAAGAGGCCAAAAATTTAATCAGGATCAAAGTTAATTCTTAAACTTGGAAATAATAGTAGGACAAAACCATTGTGACAACTGAGAAAAACTCCACTCATGAAGCACCATGTGAGCATATTGAAAGCTCTTGATAAAGCTAATAAGTGAACCTTGAGTCACTAACCAACATTTCCAAAGTCAAGAATGAACTTTGAAGCTTAGTTACAGTGTTGCATCTTCCTACTAATTCTCCATTTATTGCTGTCACCTCGACTGTCCCTCCCTGCTAAATTCCACTGTTTTCCAGCCCCCAAATGTTTGTTCCAATAGCTACTTTATACTAAAAAGTATACCCGCCTCTGGAAAGCTGTCAATAATTAATACTCCAAACTTGTTTTTGGATGAAAAACAGAATCAGTGCACCTATGGTGGACACGTTGGCTCTTTTTTTCTACCTTGTAAACAACTTAGAAACAACACAGGGCTGAATTTCAAAAAGCAGAGTTTGTAAACTTTTACATCTCCTGTGTCTCCTCGACTGCGCTCACCTACTGGAGGCCACAAATCAAACTGACAGGGTCAGAACAGCCAGTTTCATGAATGAAACAGCAACATTTTCTCAGGGCACCCGTGATTGATATTTTATTAATCCTGCTCTTTGCTCTTGTGCTTTTGTATACAACCTGGCACACACAAAACAGCCTACCCTCTTAAAATTATTTGCATGAGCATCTGTGTTTTGGGATTTGTTTGTGATGTGCATATATGTATGAGCTGGTTTCGGAGGAGTATGAGTCGTAAACTTTCCCATCTTTGTGTGTCCCATTGTTAATTGATCTAAGATGAAACAGATACTCCGTCAGCCAAAACAGACGCTCTGCTCTGTCAAATTCTCGATTAAATACATTCCCCGCCCTCAGAAGCATCAAGCGACGCCTGATAAAATGGAATACTCAAGCAACACCACTGTCACACGATTCAGGCTGCCCCCAATGGAAAAAAACGCCAATTACAGATGGCAACAAACGCAGACTATAATCCTGTGAGATTCCTCCATTGCACAGAATTCAGTGCAGATCCTAAGAATGGTCCTTATTAAAATGCTCAAGACAGATTAGAATGAATAGAGAATGCTTGCCCTTTGAATGCTGATTAAAATGAATACGGAATGGCTTCTTCGAGCGGCGAACGCTATGCAGCGCACACGAAACTCCTCAGACTGTAGCTGTTAATATTTAAAGGGAGCTGTGTGAAATCCAGAGCCAAGGGTGGCTGAGGAAACAGGGTGAGGGTGAAGTGGGAGTGGAAGAACAGTTGAGTCGGGGAGGCAAATGGAAGGAAATGCTTGATCATGATGAGCGCTAGAGAAAGAGCCAGAAGAGAAGAAGAGCAATACGTCCGGCCACTGTTATTCATTTTCATTTGAACCCCTGAACCCTGAATGACTTTACGTGGGTAGAAACAGCTTGTCAGCGCTGTGTGTGCGATAGTGGGTGTGTGCGAAAAGAGACAGAGAAAGAAAAAGAGAGTGTGTCCACGCTTACATCAGCAGTTCAAACCCCTCATTTCACCGCCTCAGCACCCCTCAGTATTGCACCCTGTTCTCTTTACGCCCCATCTCTTTCCCTCTATTTCGCCTCCACCCGACCACTACCCCACTGTGTCACCAGGACGGCTATTAACTCTTCCTGGGTGACGCTCAAAACACTTATTTCTTTCTGTCTGCCTGTAGATTTTCAAGCAGCGAGTCAGTCAGTCAGCCCGCTTTGACTTATCAGACTGGTTCCCTGACTGGCTGTCAATCAGTCTGCTAGTCGGTCACTCAGTCAGTCTGTATCTCTGACTAGCCTTCTTGTCAGCCAATTTGTCCGTGTGTCTTTTAGATTCCTGTGAGTAACTCATCCAATTGCTTTTCCTGTGATTGTAAAATTATTTCACAAGAACATTTCACTGGTTTTCCAATTTCCTGAGATAATTTGAATTCATAAAAGGGGCTCTTTCATATACATAGTGTAATATAGCTGAATTCAACAATTAAGTGCCATAGCCACATTGTTACTATCAGTGGCCATAAGTGGGTTCAATTCACTTTTATTTGAATAGCGGCAAATTATACCGTACTCCTAATAAAATTATTTGCAGAGACCCAGCAGTTCCCACCATAAGCAAGCACTTGACAACAGTGGCAAGGAAAAACTTCCTTTTAAGAGGCAGAAATCTCGAGCAGACCCGACTCTAGGTGGGCGGCTGTCTGCTTCAACCGGTTGGAGGTTGTACAATATACATAGGCTGCAGGCTATGTGCTTCTTGGAGTACAGTGAAGTATACCAGCCAGACTGTAGACTCCTGCCCAGCCCATCAAAAGTACGTTTTCTGCTGCATGTCAAGTTGAAGTGTCCTCCAACTGTGCTCCTGATGAACAACAAAGGCATATAAAACTGAGATATGAGCCATATTCCAATTGTTTCCAATTGTATATGACAGTACACTGATCTGAGGTTACTACAGCATAAATGTTACATGCAACCATTTTGGCATGCATAGCGGCAGTGGTGGAATGTAACTGAGTACATTTACCCAAGTATTGTACTTAAAGGATCAGTGTGTAAGATTAAGTGGCATCTTGTGGTGAAGTTTCAGATTGCAACCACTCGTTTGTCTCCAGCACTCCCCAGCTAGACATACAGCTTTTGCACTCATTCACACTACAATCCACACAGATGAATGAATAACTTGAAAACGCCACTGAAAAGTTCATCCACTTATATTTTTGTAATAACAGCATTTCAAGGTCAGACTTTGACAATTGCATTTTTGCATTAATGAGGTTTGGAGGAGGCATCTTTGTTTCAGTACAATAGCCTTCAGTATGCAAACACACACGCGAACACAGACACACATGCTACAAATCCAGTGGTCACAGTATTTTTCCCGAGTAAAAGTGACAATGGTTAGGATTCCCAGAATTCAAACCAAGTCTCAACCCATCTTCTTACAGCACAAAGTGCTCTTTGTGTTAATCAGTTAACTAATCCCACTTAAACTGCACAGTTTGAGACCCATTCATTACGTAATACAGTGTGAATCATGGAACACACAGCTCCCATACATCTTTATTCCGCTCCTAATGGCACTCTATCTGTGTGTGTATGTGCGTCTGCATCTGGTCAGTGATGTGCAACCGAGTGTGTTTTTGTGTGTGTGT
>NW_023339873.1:8336494-8346412 GCF_004916995.1 Morone saxatilis
GTGTATGTGTGTGTGTGTGCATGCTTGCATAATTGAATTCCTCTACAGACGTTTGCAAGGTGTGAGATTGTGCTTCAGCTGTGTGTGTATCTGCCTTCGTACCTCATATGTCTTTATTTTACTCTCATAATTAACAATCCAGCTTCATAGATGCTCATCCTCTGTGACAAATGAGGTCTGTGTTGGCCATGACCTAACCAAGGTCTGTTGTCTGTTTTAATGCTCCGGGGAGAGAAGCTGAGAAATGGGTCGGGAGAAAGAAAGGGATAGAGGAGTGTGTGTGCTTGTGCTGACCTGTGTGGGTTATTAAGGCCAGGATTCATGTTATTGTAAACCCCACAGAGAGAAGACTTGGCTTTGATTCAGAGGACACTCTGAGAAATAAGGAGGCTAAGATGCTGGTGGCAACACCTCCTCCCTGTTTAATCTTTTCTTGATGTTATACTGTAGGTGCACTGTAGACGATATGATAAAAACAAAATCCAGCTTTCAAGATGGGCGCTTTCAGCTCCTGTGAGATTTCATTTAATCATAACTTTTTAACTTTCTCAGTTTTCTAAAGCGAACACCAATTTACACAAGCTGTGGTTTGCAAACAGATTCAGAATTGAGATTTTTTTTTTTTTTTGAAGTTCTGCCAAGATTTCTTTAAAGCCAGTACCACCAACTCTTTCCTAATGAGTCAAATTTTACAGCTTTTCCTCTCTTTTGATTGCTTCTAATGCATCGCAGTGATAGCAAATAGAGGAGTTTGTCCATGTTTGAAGCCACAATGCACCACCTCACAACTTAGACATGTCTCTGTGTTATACTTAGCTATGCTTGACTGAGTTCTGTGAGTCTCTGCCCCGGCACTAATGAAACTCAGAAGATGGAACTGATGATGAAAAGGAAATGTAAGACTGACAACTGTTGAGACACGGCGATGTGGAGATAACAGGAAGCGATTCACTCCCCCGTCGAGAAACATGTCAGGGCCTGTAATGAGTCTTCCTGTCTCATATGAAATGAAAGCGTGCCATTATCACGACTCCATCATTCTCACATTACAAGTGAAATTACAGGGTGCACCGAAAGGAGAGAGGGAGAGCGAGGTGCTAAGCAGAGGACATGAAATCATCATAAGAATACCTTCCAATTTCCATAAATATTGTCTCCTTTATGTATGTGTATTCCATAGGATCTCCAAGTGGAAAAGGGATATGGTAAATTATATTTCCATTCATATTGAAGCAGAATAATTTCAAGATGAGCGTGTGATCACAGTGCCAAAGAAAAATCCATTATTAGCAGCAAAAGTTTTGTATTGGCTCCCGCGAGAAAGATCAAGGAGGAGGATGAAACATTGCCACATGTAATTACCAGAAAATTCTATCTGTGCTTAACTAAAAATAGACATGATAACAGTAACAGATATGGATAATTTTTTTGACAGGAGCAGCTATAAGGGGAGGAAATATGGTGAAAGAATTGTTGGGTCGGACATTGTTTAGCTCTTACCCCTAGCTGACTCTCCACGGTCACTATGGACGTCAATATGAATTATATTAAAGTAGCGTCAGGCTTGCTGGCTTTGATCTCAGCCGCACTTTATTTAGCTTATAATGATGAACCTACAAGAAACTCATCAGTGCGACCAAAATGAGCAGCTATAATTGTCTTTGCAAGGTCAGAGTGATCTTTTTTAATTTGACGGCTTTGTTAATTTCTTTTGGCTAATATCATTGGATAAATTAATATCATTGGACAAAGGCGGAAGATGGGCTCACCCTCAGGGGGGCCCCGTTCCTTTCATGGTCTTCAGTCCAAAAAAAAAAGGTCAGTATTGGAAAGAAGAAGAGAAGTGAGGCTGGTGACACATACAGTGAAAAACTGAGATTAAGACCAGTCTAAAGAGGTAGAATACAAACATGTAAATAAATCTTTATTTGTGATAAATGGTCCTTTTTGTCCTCGTGGGAAATTTAGGAAATAATAAAAAACGGAAATGGTAGTTGGAGGGGAAAAAGGTTAAGACTATTGCCTCAGGAACCTGCTGACCTAAGATGACATTCAACCCTGTGTCATCCTCTTCTGTCTCCCTCCATGTATTTCTGCTGCCTCAGTGAAAAAAACAAGAGGTGCAGACCTCCCTGCTGACCCTTAAAAAATAGGAAAAAGGAAAGGGATTAGCCCAGTGTGTTTTGGGACATTGGGGATGGAGCCAGAAACCAGCTACTGAGTTCACACTCTAGCGAATTAGCCCAACTACTGTGCAGTGTATGGGAAGCTATCAATCACTGCACTTAGTCAAAGTCCTGTGTGTGTCTGCGTGGGTGTGGGTACAGCACTTCACTCTATCGACCGGTTATGAACCAATCAAAGATCTCTGTCATGCAAGCAGGAGACAAGTTTAAACTCTGAATCACTTATCAGTCTGACATCTACCTTGATACACAGCAGCGCTCAGGGTGGTGATGCATCACTCGTTCTGCTTTCAGACATTTAGCGTGCATAACCGTATTTTTGGTGTACTATTGCGTCTGTGTGTGTCATTGAGCACACAGACGTTCACTGTATGAGTGTGCAAGAAATAAAAATCCATGTAAACTGCATTCCTACTTGTATTGAGGGTTTTTGTGTCTACATGAATCTGCAAGCGTTGGAGCTGGTTTCACTTTGTAGCATCTCACAGCAGACTGAAATGGAAGATGAAAAGGGCTGAGGCTGAGGGCTCCAGGAGCAGAGATGGTGGTTTAATCAGGTCCTTCGTTCTTCTTCCCCTGCTGTGATGAGCGCTGGGCTTTAATTCTGCTGCTCCCGTCTGCTCTGGCATTCGTCTGTTGCCATGGCAAAGCCACACTTATTCTCATTCCAGTGGCATTCTGCTGATTCTGTGCCCAGCAAACACCCGAAGACGCTCACACAGGCAACAGCACACATGAATTCTTGAATGCATGCATGTGGAACCGCGTGAGTTCTGAATATTGAAAACACAATGCAACATACACACATACACTCACACAGAGCCAATACACACATGTACTGTTTATCATGGGCAAGCACGAGGAACCTTAAGCCTTGAGCTTTCACTAACTTGAATGCAGATTCATGCTTCAACCATCTGTCAGCTAACTGTTCTCCGTGCTGGCTGCATGTGTAATCTGGTCCCTCGCAGGCCAATATGGCATCCTGTCGCATCATAGATCTCACACAGGGTATAGCTAACTGTATATCTCAAACTAAGTAGCCCTATCCAGGGACAGAGCCCTAGGCATCTGCCCTTGGCTTCTGCAGCACTGACTGACAACAGCAGGGATGGGAGGAGGTTAAGGAGGGATTCAGGAAAATCTGGCAGAAAAAGACAGAAAAGGGTGGGGAAGAGAAATGGTGGCTGCGAATCACACAGGAGAGGTGGAGATGAGGGCATCTTTATGGCTTTGTGTTTCCCCTGTAACAAAAATTCAGAGAAGGTGGAGAGTACACAGACTGGGTTGTTTGCAGAATAAGGCCACAGAGTGAGGTAAGAAAAGCTAAGTTTCTACCGACAGTACCTGTACTGTTTATTCAGGAACTACTTTTCGAGGAACTAGAAGGTTCCTTTGGCTCATTGCTGTCTGTGTTTTCCACTATAGTCTCTTCTGTGAAGATTAGGCAAATGAGTCCGCTAATGTATGAAAAAGCAACAAAGAAAAAACTTGGACTTAGACTGAAAGCCCATTTGTCCGACAGCCCATTATCCCAATAGTAACTGGCTAACTAACTAACTAAAGCCCAATGCTCCAAAGGCCCGTTTTTCCAACAATACACACTTACCCTGGAGTTTTTTGCCTTTAATATCTGAGTGTATTTGAAAGTGCAGGAAGACAGGTAACATCAGGTAACATTCATCGCCATGGTAACATGAACACGTGGTTTTTATGAAACATGTTTCGTTAGGTTTAGGCATCAAAACTACTGTGTTTGGCCTCAGGAAAAGATCATGGTTTGAGTTAAAATACGTATGTTCGTTACATCAGTTAAGATACATACGTAAGTCATGTGTATTTTAGGAACAACAGACCTTCAGAGCGATGAGTGTTTTCAGAATAATGGACAGTTGGAACAAAGGCATGGCACCATGTTTACATTTGTAATTTTTGCATGACTATACAATAACAACTGATGTTGGTTCATCTGTTGTGTGATTTCTTCATGCTGATGTGTCAAAAAACAGTGAACTAAAAATATCTATGGCTGCATATTTTTTTTAAATGGTGGCTGAAATAAAGCGTTCAGCATTGCAAGCCCCATTCCTGTACTTTAAGATAGTTCTACCTCACAGTAATGTCCCCAGAAGTAGTCGAGTTACCAAAAAATATGCACCCACAACAAAACATTTAAATGGAAAGCTTGTTGGTTGTGTGAATATTTTTCCTGATCTTCATGATGAGCAGATTTGAAGCCAGCTGCCACTGTTTGCATTGAACTTATTTACCAACCAGCCATTAAATCTGTTCTGGGTGGCATTCCAGTACTGTATGATGTTAATATCAACATACATACACAGTCAGTCCTAAAAGATAAACAGTTAAATGTAGAGTCGTGATGCATGAGTGAAGATATAAGATCCTTTCTTTATGTGCCATAAACGATAGAAACAAAATTCCCGTGCTGTTCTGCTCGTTCTGTTTTAAATGATTATACATGAAAACAATTTCCATTATATGCTGCATCTTCATCAATAAAGAAAAAAAGTGCAATGACAAGCAAACCAGTCCTTAACCTTTATTTCACTGCAGCTGTGAAATAAAATGGCTGAAAAGGTGATCAGTGTTGATTTGATTTTGTTTCTCTGCCTATTGAGTTCACCAAGGAAATTGTCCTCGCTAATTAGCATTGATGGATGACTTACCATTGTTAACAAACACTATGGTGGCAATCAAGAGTTTAGCATTTACCAGTTTTTTTCAAATCTAGGTGATAATACAAAAGTCAGAGGTTGACGAAGGGGCTAAAAATATTCTTACGTGCGTACTTCTGATTGTATTTAAAGAGGTCTAGAGAGTAAGTGGGTGAGTCTGAATAGAAACGGAAGTGAAAGATGGACTTGTTGAAAGGATATAGGACACAAAGGTTGCAGAGCAAGCTACAAGGACAGAGGAAGATGGAGGAAGAAGAGTCATGAACAGTAGCTGAGAGAGAATGATGGAAGGTAAGAATAGAAAATACTTAGGGGAGGAAAGGTCATGGGTAAGTAAAAACAGACACATGTGAATAACGTTTTTATAAAATCTCCAGATCTGTTTGATTGACCTGAAGCACTTTTATGTATACTCTGCTCTATAGTGAATAGCTCATTCGTGAAGTGAACCATAACATGGTTCTTCATCAAATTCATCAAAAAAAAATAAAAAATCCCTCAGAGCTTTAAAACACATAGGACCCAGGAAGCTGAGAACACAACGCACTTTTCCTCCAGCACTTACAAGCGCACACACTCGATGGAAGCATGTGTTTTGATTCTGTGTCTAATATTAATCCATAGCGTGATGTACAGCTTTCCATAAGCATGGGCCATTTGTGTCCAGCGGGCACAGCTATGCTCATGTGGGGTTATAAATAGCTAATGTACACATGCTCTGTTTGCCTGCTGAAATGGATATTCTTTAAACAAACAAATAGGCCTGACCCACACAACTGATGGATAGATGTACGCCACGGGGTGCAGTAAGCGGGGAATAGGCAGCCCTGTAAATGAAGGCTTCAACAACAGCTTAACAGCGCTTAACAAATATAAGCTAACACAGCAGCTTCATTTCATACATAATTCCTGTTGACCTCCTGTTGACTCTGACAGTTTCTGCGTGATTGAGTGTGCTTGACACAGACACTTGTATGCTTTTTCATTATGGATTGGTCAATACATTGATTAGCTAAAAAAAAAAATCTACACAATTTGTACTTGTAACTGCCAGCAACACACCCTGTGAGCCGATATTCAGCTGTTACAGGTCTGTCAGCTCATGAATACAATGATAATTTGTACCACTAGAGGCCTGGACTATTGAGCGGAGACTCATTTACCTCGCCGTGTTGACAGGAAGGCCGCTCAGTGTGCTTGTGCAGATGCTCGTGTGTGTGCGCTCCTGTGTTTGAGTGTGTGTAATCATGCATGTGTTGGGCAATAGGGATTCACTCATCTCTGCCAAGGTCAGAGAAGGCAGCTGTATTCATTAGCCAGAGCCACTGATTGTGCATTCAAAGGGAATTTAGATTGTGTGACTACAATGAAGACGTTACAATGAACAAAATGCTACAGATGCAACAATATATCCCTAGCTCATCAGTGAAAAACGCTGGAGGGAATACAAAGGCATGTTTTTACTGTATAGCATAATTGTCATTTCTAAAGTCAAACACAAAAGAAACCAAGCTGTGATTGTCGCGTGTTTTCTTCTCAATTTCACAGGAAACCAAACCAAAAGCTGTGACCTGACTCTCAAGTTGTGTGCCAATATGGCATTGGGAGACTTCGCGGGGCACTTGTTCAGCTCTCTTGTCAGAAAGAAAATTGGCCAATCTAGAAAATAGTGATGTGAAAACTACTTTTGTAGAACAGGCTGTGCCACAACGCCATAGAGAGTGATGGAGAGAGAAAGAAAGCACTATTACAGTCTATGAGGCCCATTGTTGGCAGAACGGGATGAGAGAGAGATGCTATCGGTTTATCACTCTGAAGCTGGGCGCACACACACACACGCATACACACACACATGCATGCACACTTAGTGCACACAGACACACAAAAATACCACAAAGTTGAACGGAGCTGAATGAGGGGATTGCTGGGTCCAGTAGATTAGAGATGAGATGAGAATAGGGCAAGGAGATAAAGAATTGGTTGTTCTTTTCATCAGTCTTGTTCGGAGCTTAGTGGGACATGAATGGAGGGGGAAAAAAGACACACGACAGAAGGAGGTAACAAGAGAGGGAGAGGAAGGGTGGAGGGGAAGGAGGCCAGGGGCAGACAGATGGAGAGGTGGACGGAGGAGGGAAAAAAAGATGGATAGATGGGAAGAGATAGAGGGATGGTGCTGACTGCTTGATCTCTTCTATCAGATGAGGAGGTTGGATGCAGTCAAGTCAACTCAAGGTCAGATGAAACGAGTCAGTGAATTAAACAAAATCTTCCAATTCAAAAGTAATCCCATCAAGAGTTGAGTTTTAATTAAATCTCCTTATATACACTCCCGTGTTTCTCCGCACCATAGACATTTTTCCCATCACATATCTTTTTTCCCATGGCATAACTCTTTCCCACACTTATATAGGAATGAAAAACTTCTTTTAACCAGACTCAATGGCTTGTTTCACTCTTATCAGCCTCCTGCGTCTCTGCGGTTTCTCTGCTGTGAAAGCTTGCCGCTGTTCTGCTCCGGCGAGAGCGACCAGAGGGCGGGGGGGAGTTCCCAGGTCATCCGTGCCCGCCTCCCTTCACTGCTCTGGGGGTAAACACCAACCACTCGACCAGCGGACCTCTGAGGCTTTTTACCACCCAGGCCTCCAAACAACGCCTGCAAACATCCAAGGCAAGAATGGGCCCTTTTTACGAGGCAGCTTTGGCCCTCCATCAAAGAAAAACTATATCAATAAATCTATTTTCGAATGGGAGAATGAACAGTGTTTTTCTGTTTTTAGTCCGTGTGATAGACTGATCTTCAGAGAGCTGAAATGAGGGTAGAATGCCCTCTAATGATAAGGGTGGGGGGAGAGGAGTGAGTGTGGTGGTGGGGGATGCTGAAGCTGATTAGTTGATTATGTGACGAGGGCCTCTTTTGAGCTGTCTTTAATTTGCTCGACCGGAAAAGAAAAGTAATTAATCTCAAAACTCCCAAGACCTCTTGAGGCCTTCAAAAGCACACCAAGAGTAGGAAACAACAAAAACGGCAAGTCTTATTGAAAACATTCATTTATTAACTAAATTGGTTAATTGTCTGAGAGGCTTAAATCTAAGATTTCTCGAGCGAAACAATCATTTTTCTTCCTCAGAAGCGTGTCGCTTCTGCTGCTGCTTCTGCTGCACTACCAAAGACAGAACTGTGTTGTAATTTTACAAAAATGTGTTTGACATTTCCACAGAGGTTGATAACTTGTCCATGAAAATAAGTCTTTTGAGCTACTGAAAGGAGAAAAAAAGGGCAACGCGGAATTGCACAAGATGAAGTCAAAGAGATTAAAATAAAAAAAAAGCAGGTATCTGCTTTTCATCCTCTGTGTTCTCCTGCTGGTTACAAAACAGTCAGTGCCTCTGAAAATTAATACCATAAAGGGGGAAAAAGAAAAAATGAGGAGAGAACGACAAGGAAGAGGATGCAGGAGAAAATGGTGTGATGAATGGGGGGATAAGATGAAGAAAGAGGAAATGAAAAAAACGAGAGATGATGGCAGGAGAAGGTTAGGAGAAGGATGACGAGAGAGATAAAAAGAGGAGACAAGAGGATGAAGAAAGGTTACAAGAGGGAGGCATGCGGCAATGGAACAAGACTAGGACAAAAAGGATGAGAAAAAGGAGAGAGGGAGGAAAGGATGTCCCCCATCGTTTCTGACCAGTAAAGGTTTCATTACACTCCGTGCGATAACAGCAGCTGGAGATCGTCTGTGAAATCTAGACCGCTCCGTTATCCCTCTGTTTCCCGTATAACAATGCCGTTTACCGCTGTATCACTTTACCCTAACAGTAACCTACCTCTTCAAATTACACTCAGAGCGCCTGAGCACAACAGCATCCCCACAATGGAAGTCACAACTGATAAGGAAAGAGTACACACCGACAAGCACACCGACAAACAAACACACGTAAAGAAACTTGTGCAACTTACGCAAGCCAAGGAATTGGAGGTATGGAGTTATTGAGTGAGAGCAGGCTCCAGAAATTCCACAATTACTTAAAAACTCAATATGCAATATATATTCACTTTGTGCAGTAGATTGAGATTTTGGACACTTCACTTCATGTCAATATAACTAATTTAAACATGTGGAGATTAGAAATTGCACATGCCACTGACAATACTTTCATTTCATTATGAGAAAGTTTGAGGTTACTATATAGATAATACATTTCGACTTAGGATTCGGACACTCAAATAAAATGGCAGAAGATAAATGTACTTGAAAAATATACATAAATACGTTACATTGGAGACCTGCCAAGGCTTGGATGAAAATAGATAGAAAATACCTTTCTTCTTTAAAAAGGAAAGAAGTCAGATACAAGCCTGTGTATGTTTAAATGAAAAAGAGAAGAACATTTTTAAGTGACTGCGCCGTACCAGTACCAGCTGTACCAATTGTACTTCCCTGGAAACCTGTTCTGTTGCCAGAGATGTTGCACAGAAGTAATAGACAGGTGAATAAACTGTCCAGTGTGTCACATTTAGGAGAATCTAATGGCAGAAATGGAATATAATACCTCAGTTTTACCACATATGTGTCTTTTTTATATATTTAGTATAATAATAATATTGTAAAATTAGACTCCTGTGTTTCTTTGGGGAAATTGAGGATAACATTAAAAAATAATTTCAAATGGAAACTTAGAATTGTAAAAAAAATACACGAGAACCAACAGTTTCGCCCACTTTGCAGTTGTATTAATGTGTATTGGCAGGTATTGGTATTCTCCAGCTGTGGGTTTGGGCTCCAGATCCTGCGTTCAGAAGCCTTTCACGGTCTAACCACCATCACCTCAGGGCCCATTCACAGCAATGATGATCTCTGCTTAAGACTTCAACAGACATTCATCTCCTCCTCATTCACCACACACACACATGCACCTGACGCCTGGAAGATTTGTTTGTGTGGGTGAGAACGTCTTCACATACACTGGCTGGGAAGCATGCCTGTGAGTGGATTCATGTTTGCACGTACATACTGTATCTATGGTGTGTGTGTGTG
>NW_023339873.1:8346485-8346692 GCF_004916995.1 Morone saxatilis
GAGAGAGAGAGAGAGACAGGATGAAATGGCTTTGACTGCATTTTCCACACAACAGATAAGGATCACAGGCGCCCTGATAGTAGGAATTAGGAGCAGGGATCCCATTGATCTCTAATGGACCGCTACAAGCGGTCTGAGAGCCCATCAGTGTATCCAAGGAAACACGACCCCTATCCTTGAACACACATACATAAGCACACACACACA
>NW_023339873.1:8346737-8361825 GCF_004916995.1 Morone saxatilis
CACACACACACACACTCGCACAAAACAAATAAGATAGACACACTTGTGTTATGAATGCAAGAAATATTACTGCAGGTATTAGGTTACATGGCCAAACGCCCCCAGAATCAATGATGAAGGCTTAATTACGGAGGGTGAGAGATGAGACTGCGTGTGTGTGCGTGCATGCACAGCTGTGTGTGAATGTGTGTTTCACTGGATGTGTGTACGTGTTCATGTACAAATATTTTTTCCTGCAGAATAAGAGAAACAGAGAGAGAGCTAGTGTTTCAAGGCTGAAAGTTTAAGTGAAACTGGAAGCTCAGTGGACAAGATTGCCTGGTCGTCCCAATCCTTTGCCAGAAGAAGAGGGACAGAAAATCAAATTACCCTTTTCTCACACACACACACACACACACACAGTCACGCACAAGAGCAGAGTAAAGAGACGGTGAAAGATGGCCTCCCAAACGTCTTGATATTGTGTCTCTTGTCTTTCATCGCAGATGAAATGAATGTATCCCTCCTGCCGCTCTCCTCCTTGCTGCTCCTCGCTTTCTCTTGTTTTCTGGCCTACTGGGCACATCTATTACCCTCTGATGAATGACACCGAGAATCGTATCTATGCTTACTATTCTCACTGTACAGTGTCAGCAATTCATCCTGCGTCTAAGGCCTCAGGGTCGTATGATCAGCTTCAATAGGACTCTGTTAATCTCTGCAGGACCAATTAAAACAGCCTTACTGGAGAAACTTTTCACAGGAATGTTATAGTGTCCACATTCTGGTTGGTGTTAATGGCCAGAGAATGTAAGATTTCAAAAAATATTTGCTTTTTTCATGAGGGAAATGTTGGGAATTGTCTGGGAAGAGAAATCTACTTTGGTCCAAGATTAATAAAAAAGTAACCTTTCAGTTGTAGACTTTATTTTCAATTTGTTGTGGTTATCGCCTCAAGATCTGTGAACAAAAACACTAATCAATTTAAAGGGATAGTTTGACATATTGGTAACTCTTGTTTTTGGACAGTATTTGTATTAATTATGCTGTAACAACTATAAAATGAAACCAACATGGAACCATTACCATTTCCTTCATATCCTTTGTTCTTTTTTTACCAGTGTGAACGTGAAAAAGGCCTTAATTTTAATCTGTTGAAACCTATCAAAACCTAGGGCAAATGTGTTTATTCTCTTTGCCAAATGTCAGATGACAAGATTGATACCACTCTCGTGCTATCTAGATATAAAGTTACAGCCAGCAGTTGGCTAACTTAGCTTGGAAACAGCAATCTTATGGTCTGTATGGTAACAAAATACACCAGCACCTCCATAGCTCCCTAATTAACACCTTTGTTTAATCTGTAAAAAACTAATGAACCCATTTTACAGAGAGGATTATGTGCCTGATTATTTCTTGGCTGGGAGCAGTTCTTAGGCTGTTTTTTGTAATTGTAAATGAAAAATCTTGGGATTTTAGGCTCTTGGTCAGACAAAACAAGCAATTTGAAGAAACTTTAGATTTTTAGAAGTGATGATAAATAATAATTCTAAAAACAATATTTTCGGCTTTCTGATTCATCTTTTTTTTGGTGACACACTTGCTGTGAGACCCAAGTTAGTCTAACTTCAACAAAAAGGAATTTACTGGCTGACAAATCAACTCTGGTTTCTCTTTTGAAATTATAACATCCATGTGCATTACGTCAGCACAGTATAATGGATGTTGAAACCACTGGCGGGGACCAAACGCCTCGGAATGATTCGAGTGGATTCCCAGCTGAGCCTCTAAGTGCTACTTTTCAATTCTAACTCCACTTTTCTTTCCACTTCTCCTCCACTTCCCTCTAAAATTACATTGACATGACATTGTGATAACCTGATACTACAATAGAAAAGGCTAATTATGAGTGTTTAAGCTCCTTTTGTAATTAGCTAACTTGGAGTTTCTTACATTTCATCCTCAGAAGTTTCTTTCTTACTCCCCTGACACAAGTGGCAGCAGCTGAACCAAGATGAACTTAAGATGATATTCACATACTACTTTCAGGCCTGGATCTCACAGTCTTTCTTTTGCACCGAGGCAGATTTAACTACTGAAACAGAGCATTAAAGGGATTCTGATATAGGAGTCAAAGGACAATTATAGTTTATTACAACCTAGCTCTTATTTTTGTGATTTGGGCCATCTTTCCTATCAGTAATAAAAAGCATTGTACTTAACTGGAATTGCAGCAAGTTCACAAAAAGATTTATTTTAACAGAGAAAGGAAAGCCAGACGGTGAATAGTTACTCAAACTGTCCATCGTAAACATATATCACAGACTGACTTACTGGTTCAGATTGGACCTTCTGCCCTTGCTGTGCAGTTTTCCAGCCAGTGTTCCTGCAGTGATAATTGGGTGATTCTGCACCTCATGATTTTTGTCCAGTGACAGCGTTCAGCACCACATGCATGAAAGAAGTCACAAACTCTTTGGATAGAGAGTTGAAAAGAAAGTTTGGGTGTGTAACATATCTGACCCTAAAGCAGGGAAGTTCATGTTACATCACAGAGCTTTCTTATTAGCGCTCTAGGAATGGCAGCATCATCCCACCACTTTGATCCTGGCTGAAATATGTTGTCAATTATTGGATGACATTCCCGTGACATTTTGTACAAACATTCATGGTTTATGGTCCTTAGAGGTGCTCCTTTGACTTTTCCTCTCGTGCCACCATGAGATTGTGGTTTGAGTGAAACTCCTCAAGAATTGCTGGATAATGGATAAAACTGGTAGAGACATTCATGTACCCCTCAAGATGAACTGATAATTTTGGTGATGTCTTCATCAGCCTGCTTAACTGCACTGTGTTTAGTGCCAGTTAACTAATACTAGCATGCTAACACACGCTGGTAAACTTCACTTGCATGTTAGCATTTCCATTGTGAGCATATTAGCATGCAGATGTTAGCATTCATAGAGCCTACAGTTACTGTACTGAAGTAGTTTTTTCAGGTATCTTTACTTAGAGTTTTTATTTTTGTGACACTCTTTTACTTTTAGCCCCTACATTTATACACAAATATCGGTGTTTTCTACATTTTCAAATCTCCTGACTTCAGTTTTAACACATATGAGGGGAATTATTGATTATTATTATTTTTTGCATCATTGCATGGCTCCCCAACATCAAGACCATTGCATATCGCATGACAGATGTAACGTGAAAAAAACGACATAAAAGATGTAACGACGTAACACAATGACACAGACAAGAGAGGGAGACTGGACCCTATTTGAAGTTTTAGTTAGCGTTTCACAGAAACAGCCAGTAGAAGTGTACTTCAGAAAAACCAAGACTTATACATTGAGTACATTTCAGAGCCTATACTATTTTTTATTTGAGTAAAGAAGTTGAATCAGTCTTTCACTTGAGTAAAGAATGTGTGTATTTTTGCCAACTCTGACCATAGCATATAGTTACCATGCACAGATACTGTCATTTTGTTTCATGTTTCCTTGTTCGATGAGAGATTATTACTTTTCATATTACATTTCAGATGTGGTCACATGAAGTTCTGCATCCAAATAAAGTGGAGTACAGTAAATAACCTGGCTAAACTGACTGATAATCTGACCCCTCATGTTTTTTGCACAGTCATACTTGCACCATGTCACCAGCTCTCAATCATTTTGGTGAGTACAATATTATCAAATTAAATTAAAATCACAATTATCCTTGAAGGCATGGTCACGTTATTTAAACACCTTTGATAACTATAACTTTAACTATAATGACTCTCTGCTCGTATATATATTCTCCCACCATGAGCTTCATGGGTAATTTGGGTCACTGCCTACATTTCTCTGTGATATTACATATCATTATTACACTGGGATTCATATAGCAAAGTTATTCTAATTAACCTGAGTCATATCCTGCAGTTATTATATGTCACTTAACCTCAAGATGACTTACAGCCACACGAGAAACTCTCTTTGACTCTGCTGGACTTTGATCATCATCCCTTTCCATCCATCTACTCCTTGATCTACGCCTCACTCACTCGTTCTTTCATTTTCACTCTTTTGCCACAGCTTTTTTTTTCTGTGAGTGCTGGCTTAATTGAACGCGGCAGTTGTCTCCTTTTAATTTCAGAGCTTGGTAATGTCATTAATAATGTATGGATATTCTAATTAGAATCTGCCCCAGTCGCTTTACAGTGTAAACACTATTGATCATCTGTTAATTAAGTTTTAAATATCATTGACGGGACGTGGAATCGGAGGCAAATATGAACATTCTCATCAAGCCTTTCCCATGCAAGCGTTCAATGCTGAAAATCTTACACTAATTAAAAAATACTGCTGATCCATTCTCTCAGTTCATTTCAGTCTTGGAGTGGCGCTCTCACTGCTTCTCACCAAAACACACACACACGTAAACAAACAGAGATCCAAGTACACTTAATTCAGAGTGCATAACAAAATAGTTCTGATCGGTTATTCAGCTGTACATACTTTCCACCGTATAATTTCCGTGATAAAATAGACCCAGGCAAATTTACACACTTATCCAGGAGACGTATGAAGCTTTTAAGACAAGCACGCTGTCGTGCATAACAGCTGGTCTCTTAACGCTGAGGGATTAGTCCCTGATGCTACAAGAAACTCTGCACCGTACTGTGCGATCTATCTACCAACAAACACAAACCTGTAAAATATGCCCACACACAGAGATGCAAACATCACACAAACAAAAGCAACATGAATGCGTAGATAAATGCAAAAAAATCATACATATTTTCAAATCTACATAGGGATACAACTGCTAAGTGAAGGCAGGGAGAGCCACAAACTGCTAAGAGGGAATAGGCTGCACTGGGATTGGGGGCAGAGCCCACTGCATACCAAACAGGCAGGTACAGATGGCAACCTCAGGGCTAAACACACCCCACGGGCCTGGCTGCATGGGTGTGTGTCGTTTTGTTGTGCCTGTGTTGTGTGTGTTGGGCTGATAAAGTAAGGTGGAGCAGCATGTCGTTTGAAAAAAAAAGAGAGGAAAAGGTCAAGTGCTTGTCCAACTGCTAACAGCCACTCCCTCGTCCCTGTCTCCCTGTCTTTATCTACATTCTTCAATCCATCCATTCTCGCCTACAGCTCACACTTCCTCTCTACATGCATCCTGATGTGGCTTTATCTCAGACTAATATTTTAGGATCTACATAACCATACACCAGGGAAATATGAAGATGTGTCATATTTCAGGTTGAGCTGATTGTGGTATAGGTGCATGTATTATGTTTAAAGGTTAGTTAGATCAAATTAATTATCTAAGCACAATGTAGTACGGTGCCAAAACATTCACTTTAGACAAATAACCTTCTTCTACTGTGAGCACCAGTGCTGTAGTACTCGACTCTGGATACTCGAGATGTTTTTTTCTATTATCTCTCTTCTTGGACTCATTGGTATTTGAGCTCGGACTTGGCCAAACATTGCAGTTGGTCTCGAACGAGTTCAGCAATACTTAAGTAACTTCCTCCTTCAAAATAAAACCACTGATGAAGCGTGCTTGTTCAGAAAATGGGTATTGGTTTAATTCAAAATCCATATAGAACAGGCATTGACATTGGTAACCATGGTTACCAGGTGGCCAATCGATATCACTTGTAATTGTGTGTCTGGCTACCAGAACTCTCACTGGCAATGACAAAAGCCTTCTTTTCTTCCCTGTCGTGGTCTTGACTCTGTCTCTCTCATTTGGAGTCGGTCTTGACTTGATCTTAACTAATCTTGGTCTTGGAGGACTGGTCGAAGGTGGTCTTGACTACAGCACTGGTAAACAGTGTCAACACTATCAGTTGTCATCAAGACAATACTAGTCACCGTTTATATATGTAAATACATTTATATCCATGCAAATATGGTTTTCCACCGGGCCTTGATAAGCAGGTGATAGAGAGGTGTGTAAGAGGAGTATCCACAAGTGTTTATAAACAGCATCCTATGAAAAAACACCATGTGGAAACATTTATGTGTCATGCCTACACAGGCTCCTGTTACACTTTTACATGCTGTTTTGTGTCACAATCATTCTAATGTTAGGGAAATTTGACATCGGATGATGCATTGCTCATATTTGATTTGACGCCTCAATCAGAATGAGAAAAGCAATGTTGGAATGAGGTTATATTTGAGACCAGTGCCTCAATTCACTTACATAGCTTACAACAAACTTGTCACACAGAAATACTGTATCCAGATAAGCTAACATGGGCTGACGTGTCAGCAGCAAAAAAAAAAAAAAAAAATGTATCACATTTTTCACCCAGATTGACACATCCTGGCTACTGTACCTACTTCTGTCTGTATGACGCATCAAGTGTGTGCTACTGTGTGTGCGTCACTTGATGCACCTCAAATAACCTGATGGACCTCCATCCAGTTCTTCAGCAGTCGAAATAGCGGAACATCTGTTTGATATATTCTGTTTCATGGGACAGGTTGCAGATGTGGATAAGCACTTCCAGGAACTCCAATGTTCATCTGTTTCACGAAAGTACCCAAGGTTGCATCTTAGGGAAGTGAGTTCAGAACCTGTTTTTAGTTGCCAGGGAGATGGCGCTTTGCTAAAGTGAATGGGAATAGTCAGTTCTACTTACTGTACAGTAACTGTTTGATTCAGTTCACAGTGAGTTTGTGTAGTTCCTGTGGTCCTTGTGAGGCCTTGTTCCAGTGTTTTCATGAAAGTGGCATCTTTGATGGAGACTTGTTAGTGTCTCTTCTCTGCTGGAATCATGTACACCACAAATGATCTTCTTTTCAGCAGGTAAGAAGAGTAGGTATGATTGTTTTTTGTCTTTAATGGCAGATATTTCAGCAGGGCTAAGCCAAGGTAGAGTCTCCTTTTTCTAAGGTTCAAGTAGTCACAGTGAATACTTAGCTTTTTTTAAAAATAAATAAGAGGATGGACCAGACTACTTGTTTAGAAAGCAGTGATGTCGCAAGAGAACGACAGGCATTGTTCAGCTCTTGAAAAACCCTGCTGATGTATTATGTTCATTTTGTACAACAAGGCAGTTAAATGTCACTGATTATTCCTTAAAGAGAGCTGCGGCCTTGGGCACTCAACACATCAAAGGACTCAGAACAAGCAAGTGATCTGTTGCAGGCTTTTTTGAGGACCACACAGACACTACAGCCCTCTAGTTCCAGTCTTTTACCACAAAAATCTGCCAACGGACAAACTTTGTGCAGGATGTTGGTCCTGATTGAAGAGAAAACTTCCAATTCGTCTTACTGGCACATTCTGTACACTTGTCATTGAAAATGTTTTGGTACCAGTCTCATAATGCTTACAATATACAGGTTTTTAATACAATTAATGGCTTTTTAATTTGTAATAAATTATTTATTAATGCTTTATATGTTAGTAATAAACAATTAATAAGCACAACATTGTGGCCAAATCTCTTTGGCTGATATAAATCCTTTTGTAGTGTAATGTCTACCTGCAGGACGACCCTCAAAGACAGCTTGACCACGTAGAGAGCTGCAGAGCATCTGGACCACAATCCACTTTTTTATTCTACGACTATCACCCTTCTTAAAAGGACACATGCACATACATGCTAATTGCATTCTTATTACTATTATGATAATGTGCAATTACAGTAAACTTCTGGCATCTGTAGTATGAGTATATACAGTTATTTCTGCAGTGTCCCTGTAAAGATTATTACAGTATTTTACAGTATAATGTAAACAGTGTAGTGTAGCTAGGCATGCCAGTACAATAGTTCAGTGTTGCTATTATAATCTACATTAAGGTTTTTATTGTATGTATTACAGTAAACTACTTAAAGGTTTCTTCATATTAATAAACACTGTAATGACAATGTGTCTTTAATCTTAATTGTGCAGTATTGGAATCTAAAAATTATAAATGCACAACCCCTAAAACACCAAAAAGTGACAACTTTATGGAACTTACTATTGATCCAAAGACAACACATCCAAATATCTTAGAAACCAATCAATATATGACATACTATGTGTCACTAGTGCACTTCCTGTCTCAGGGCTCAGTACAAACGCGATGATAATATCCTAAGCTGCCTCTAAAACTTAGTTCTAAGTCTAAACATACATAACTGCTTTGCAAACTGTGCAAAAACAAAAAACAAACTCATTATAAAAACATTATAAAAGCACTATTAAATAGATTGCAGGATAACAGTTTAATTTGGCATCCAGGTGTCCCAGTTCACTGAGAGAGATAAACAAGTACAAAGTGAGCAAGGAGAGATAAAAACAAAAATAAAAGAATAACCTTTTATGTGCCACTCAAAGTACTTTGTAAGAGTGGCGACATGAGGCCTCAGTGTGAGAACCTTCTTTTGGAGCTTGTCTGTCTTTACCAATACTTCCCTGACTGGCCTTTTTTCCCTTCTCAGGGTTATTTCCAACAAAACACACTTGGGTTGAGCTTAGATATCTTATAAACCAAATGATCTTGCAATGCAATATAACCAGTGGGTATTGGCAAAGTTGTTTCTCATCTTGGTTATTTGCATCAATATGTTGTGTGCTTTAGATAATATGAAATACAAATGGGGTAAATTTGGCCAGTCTTACAGTGACTTAAGTGTAGATCTAATCAAGAAAAAAGGTGTCATACAAGGATAATGTTTTAAATATTAAATATTTAGCTAACTGCTAAAGACACACTACCTCTTAAACTAGGTAACCAGATGTACAAATTCTGAGTGTGATGTTACAAACATATTTGTTTGATTCCTGGAGGGAGGAACAATTATGTCAATGGTTGCATGTGGCTTGTTCATTACTGCTACAAAAATGGAAAAATTGCATTATGCAGTCAAATCTTGTCGTACCCTACTGTTTAATGTTTGTTCACATTTCTGGCTCCAAAAAGCATCAAAATTTACATTTTTTTCCTGTTCTGTTGTTTCGCTAACATTTTTAATTGCTGGAGAAGATTTAAGTAGAAAAGTCATGAACTTTTAGAAATGGCTTACTCATGAAGCAAACAGGTCTGCAGTTATAGAAAAGTCATTTAGAGGTTATTTGGGTTTCTCACAGTGAAATAATTAGTCAAAGCAAATTAAATAGCTCGCTGAAAAAAAAACATTTTTCACAGAAGACAATTTCACTGTAGGAAAAACACAGGTGGTAACTAATAAAATTAATGACTGAATTTCTTCTATTGTACACACTGGCTCACTATCTACTCTTTAATGAAGAACCATCCTCAATGTTATTAATAACATTTCCACCAACTCAAAATGTCTGCTGTGAAAAAGGCCTATACAACTAATTATATTATATTAGCTAAAATATACTTAAGGTAACAGTACTCAGTAAGTCAGTCAGTGATTTACTATTATATATGATGTTTGTGGATTAATATTACTGCTGCATTAATGTGTATGTTGCATTTTACTGTATTTGTTTAATGTTCTAATTTGAACTACTTTATATACATTTGGGTACTCTAAGAAGTAATTTTTTTCATGCATGTCAGTTAATCCAAGTGAATATTTCTGTTTTCAAGTTGCATAGAACAGAAATACTCAAATAAAGTGTAACTTGAACTTGAGCCAATTCACTTTCCAGCAGTGCTTATACACACTTTACAGAGTAGCCTATCATTATTGGCCTTACTGGAGCTTTTTCTATGCAACACAGACATGTAATATTCAAAGATAATTTCATTCTCTTGTAATAATGTTGAAGAAGGGCAGACGACCATCAGAAGCATCAGTCTACTTGTCGGGTCCTCCTGTTGGGAGTTTTCTGTTACTTCCTGTTAATGACCTCTCTGCATCAACTGAAGCATCTGCTTAATCTGACAGACTGAAACTTTCCTCGTTTCTGAGTCTGATGTCTCAGTCTCCTGGATGACAAAATCAATAATGGTGAACGGAGGGCCAGTCGTGGCATGAGTGAAGAGATAACAACTTTTCCTCCCTCACAGTTTTCCATGATGGCTCGTTGGACTCTGGGTGTGAGTGTCTTATTGATTGGTGATGTCATTTAACTGCCGCCGCCTTTCCCCAATGGGCTTGTTTTATTTGTTATATCTTTCTACTGATGCTGAGGTCACACAGACATGGGTGGTGGTTCATCAGACTGGTTTGTATTTATTTTTAATGGGTCGTTTTAAGCCCTGAGTTTTTCTTCAGGCTGTTTTGTTGTTTTCTGTATTCAACCTTAAACTGATTTGAGACATGTGATGGCTTATGTTGATCTCATTTAGACTTGTATTCTTATATAATTAGCTATTTTTAATTAAGTGAAGGTTTTTCTAATATCTTGTCCACTTCTGTATGTAAATGAAAGTTGACACAACAGAATATAGAAACACCTTTTAATTTAGTTACTTAAGGGTTGGTGTAAGTTATGAATGTATTTCTGTATACATTTTGTTAAGTTAATATCTTAATTTAATGTTTTATTGCAGATCAGTGGTTTACATTTAAGTCTGAAATATTTCCAGGTGAAAATCAATGATATCTATGGGTTTGTATTCCAAGCTGTATTCAAGTATATATGCCTTAGATTCCAGGTTAATTTTTGTTTTTAATAAGTCATTTTATTGTATTGCTTGACCTAAAATGTACATTTTATGTTTCACCATGGACAAATAAACCTTCAAATCCACAAATCCTAGAACATTTTAAAAGGGGTTCACTCCAAACATGGAGATAGCTAATGGCTAACAATATTAATAGTACATAATAAAAAAAAAGGTATTTTTAATGGATTTTATGCACAGTTTAAGGGGATTCATAGATGGTTTTCATGTTTTGTTTTTTGTTGTTGCTGTTTATTTGTTTTTTTAATCAATTTTAAAACCATACGCATAATCCATTAATTTACAGAATCCATTAATTATCCTCTTAAGAATATCTTAATTACATCATTATTAATAGGTGTAATAATGAAAGATAAATTATTAAGGGATTCAGGGGAGTGTTATTTCTTCATATTGTATGAAAAAAAAAATTAACTATCTTTGCTCCTGTCCACTTTATCATCATAACACAGCATCACACCGTGACACCTGTGGATTTATTTTGAGTCTGAAACCCATATCACAACTTCTGCCACACTTAGTTAATCAGAGCACCAGCCCACATGCTGTTTTGTTGCCCACCAGTAGGAGGGGCTGTTGTTGTGGTAATAATGAAACGCAACCTATAAGTGACTTTTCTCCTGCTGCATGTAATAGAGGATAGTAAATGGTGATAAGCCGATCTGTGGAATCCACATACTCAAATTCCCAAATTTTATTTGTCCAGTAAATCGTAATACTGTGGTTGGTCCCTTTACACTCACTTGGATCCCAAATGCCAGTAATAAGCATAAACAACTTCAGGGTCCAGGTTGTGTATCTGCATAAAAAGTGTGTTGATTTGGGAAAGTTGCTGTTGTTGCAGCTTCGACTGTGTCTGTTTGTGTATCCAGCCTCTCAGTGAGTGTTATCCTTTGTGTGAACAGGGTTGTTGGTGGGGTTGAGACGGTGCAGGTTGACATAGTGCTGAGTTGCATGGGAAAGAGAGTGGCGTGCTGTGTTTGTGGACTCAGACAAGCGTGGGGTAAACCGGGTACGACAGGAGACATCATAGGCAGAAAAACAACAAGATTAGGAATCACCCTTCCCACTCTTTACCCGCTCTCCCTTCACCCTTCATCAGCCAGCTGTCCATGAACTCATCTCTTTACTTCCCCACTCTGTTCCTCTTCCTCAAGTTCTTCTCACCTTTCCTCCTCTCACTGCTCTCCACCTTTCTTTAACTCTCCACCTTTGTTTTCTTATTTAACACCTCCCCTCTTCTACCTACCAGACCAATTATACAACTAACTCACTGTCTGGTCTGCTCTCACAGACCTCTCTTAATTCAAATTATTTTTACATAGTCACGTCCACTGTTTACCTAGTGTTTATCTGCCATTTTCTCAAACAGATGGTTTACTGGTTACGCAACGCTTTTATCCATGCAAGCGTGAATATGTCAGAAGTGCTCTGCACATGTTGGGGCTGGATTCAACATGCACTCTCTCAAGGGAATCACACTGATCCTCTTTGTGGAGGAGGTGATGTAAAGTTTTTATCAGGTGCGAGCAGAATCTGACGATGTTTTCATTCCAACAAGCCACAGCCATTTTATTTCATTTCGATGAGCATTTGCATTTGAGGGATAATACAAAACAAATATGTGATATTACCCACAACTGTCCATGAATACAAAGGCGAGGTTGAAGGGCGAATGCAAATGACCAAAAATGTCACTTGCACAAATTTTGTCTGTCTGTGCTTTAAAAAAAAAAACCTTCAAGCACAAGAAATTTAAAAAAAATATATAACGGAAAAATTAAAACACTCGACCAGGGGTAGCCAACCTGTGGTTCTTTAGCTCCTCTACAGTGGCGACCTGTGGAATTCACAAAAAAATAAATGGAAACCAATAACTTCTTTTTTAACGTTGTCAGTGTTTCGTACATTCTCCAATTGTAAAAATTTGTAGCCATTACACACCAAATATAAAACATTTCTCCAACTAAAATGAGTGTCATATGTTATGTCCTGAAATGCCGCCTTTGCGTCTATATTTTGCCAAACCTCAGTAGCGGCCTACTTGCCTTGAGTATCCATATCTGGGTTAGCTATTGATTCCAAATTCAAATCAAGAAAAGACTTGGAGGAAAATAGAGCATTTAATAGTGCGTGGACAGATGTGTTTGCTTTCACCACCAACGCTGTTGGCTTACTGGTATGTTGGATCTGCAGAGAGAAATTAGCGTTATGAGGCTCTAATATATTGTGGCTCCAGACAGATCAAAAATGTCTCCTTTGAGAGTAAAGGTTGCTGACCACTGCACTAGGCTGAGGTGGAAAAAGTGCTGTATCATCTTCCACTTTCGTATGTCTTCTTCTGCACCACCAACTGTTTATTTTGATGCACTTAACTCCTAATATTCACACAGTAGTGGATAGAAACACAGTCATGCAAAGTCATTCACATTTTCTTTTGACTTTTTTTCTGAAAATTCTGTGAAAAGTGTTGTGGCTCAGATAATATTACAGAAACAGTTAATTTTATAAAAGATCTCTCATGTTAGTGTTGGGGTCTAGCATATATTATGTGCCTGATATACAAGTTTAGATAGCCCTTAGCAACCCATACAACATATACGAATGCATTGGACCTCAAAGGCATGAGGCACAAGGCATCTTTGAAGAACTGACAAAGAAAGTAGATTGGTATATAGAGTGGTTGACTAGGGAAAGCGATGCAGGTGAGGAGGTGAGCAGGGATGGCCAGGCAATTGCAGAGCAGATGAGGGAAGTGGGAACAGGTGTGAAGACCGAAGACCAGTGGGGCAGTTAGGTGAAAGTCTGAGGGCATCTGGTGGAGAATAGGGCTGGAGGGACTGGGAAGACAGACTAGACCATGTCTTAGTTTGCAATAAAAATGCATTTATTAAATAAATTAATACAATAATAAAATAAATCCAAATAAATGAATCTTTAAAATAATTAAGGTATTATAGGAGTTATATTTTACTGATCAAGGTTGTCTTTATTTTTAAAAAACATTTTAAAGCTGATGTGTGCCTGGTCACTCTATAATTACCTTGAGGTGTCCTTCCTCCGGTCATGCCCTCTCCCCCTTGCCGGCTAATGACCTTTCACTCTGACAGACAGACAGATGACTCCATTTTACCCCCTCTGTGCATATGTCAAAGGGATGATAAAGGAGAGGAAAGAAGGATGCGATGAAGAGATGAGGAGCTTAGCAGGATTTTGACAGCACACTGTTAGAAGAAGCGGAGCCAAGAGGATGGATAGATCAGCAAAAAGTAGACAGGAAGGATAGCAATGTTTGTTTGTCACTGAACCGGTCTTAAAAGCTCCATTCACACACAGGAATAACAACCTTTGTCACATTTGTCACCTCTGACACCTGCAGCTCGGTCTGGTGGAGCTGAAAATAGGGACAATTTAATCTCCCATGTTGACATGGTGGACAATATTTAAAAATGATTACTTTAAAGTGAGGTTTTTCAGTTTTGTAATTAGCTTTTTTTTCTGATTCATGTATCAATGACCCAGCTCTTACCACAAAGACATCTTTTAACACCACATATGCATGCTTATAATCTGTATTTATTGAATTCTGAACCAAAAGCTTCTTCCTCTGTGCCACAGAACTCAGCTGTCGTCTAATAACTTTTATAAACACATTGATGAGTCACACTGTTACACCGAGAAAATGCAACGAACAGAGGCACTGTGATTTATTTTGAGTCATTCCTATATACACCATCCTGCTTCTGTAAAAACTCACTAATGCACCAGACGCACAGCTCAAAATAGTACCTGACAGAAACACTATTTACTCCTATTTGCAACAAACTAAAGTGTCCAACTGTTTTAGGACATTATTTTATTAAAAAATGATATTTTGTATATATTCTAAAATTTTAGGATGATCCAGACGGACAGAAGAAGCTGAAAAATGTTGAGGGGTGAACTTTTCATGGCATTTGATGTTGACGATAACAAAAATATAGAATATCACCAGCCTTATGCAAGCCCTCATCCTTTTCAAAAGCAGTTCTGACAGGTAATACACTTTGTTAAATGTTGCTTTCTACTTACATTTTCAAGTATATGGACATTTTCTCTACCTTATGACAAATATTTAATTTAATTTTAGTAAGTTCAGTATAGTGAGGGCACAGGGACATAACACGGGAGGCTGAATGCATTTACTACAAGTGTACACTTGTAGTAATTGTACTTTGTACATAATTTTACATAATTGCACACCTGCATGCAGTCATCATCAAAAATATAGACAGGATGGAACTTTATTTAGATATCTTTGTAACTTTATATGCCTTTCAAAACAAAGTTACAAAGTGCTTTACAGTAAAAATAAATAAGGTATGACCAATGACAGGTGAGGAGAATAACACTGGTTATCCCGTTTAAAAAATGTCTTACTTAGCAAGTTGATGTGTTAGAAGCAGGAGAAATGGGCAGTGTGAGGATTTGAGCGACTTTGACAACGGCCAAATTGTGATGG
>NW_023339873.1:8361956-8377715 GCF_004916995.1 Morone saxatilis
TGGGGAGCGAAGGCTGGCCAGTGTGGTCCAATCCAACAATGCTAAAGAACACACAGTGCATCGCAGTTTGTTGATCGGTGTATACTTATACCCCATGGCTGCAGAAAAGAAGCTTAACCTAGCAAATTGAATAAATAAACAATAATGTGTTATCTATGGAAAGAAACTGTACGATGAAATGGCCCATATATGCTAATTAGCGTTCCCTGGCCCTGGTTTTTGGCTCTATTTCACATTCAGACATGATTCCTTTTACAGAAAATTTACATAATATTTCCAACAAAGGTTACAGGTGTAAAAGGGGTTATTGTATGTCTGTCAGTTAATATAATATAAACTGAAAGGTGCCCTCTGTTTTAGATTGTACAATCAATATCAACATCTCATTTTCTGGTTTTCCATTTCCCAAGATCCCCAGACCCTGATGGAGGCTGAAGCAACTTAATCAGCAGTTTAAGGAAAACACTTTTGCTCCTCTGGCTGACAATGAAGGACAATGAAGACAGCTGCTGTACCTCTAGCTGTGTGACTGGAGCCCAGTATGAGCCCGTATTTACATTTCAGTCAATAGAGTATTCACTCATCTGTTTGAATGACCTTGTAAAGTCAGTAATCCCTGCTTCACAATGAATAAATACATAAACAATGAAATTTCATCTGCTCACAGTCGCTCTTTTTGAGAGAAAGTGAGACAAGAGGAAAAAAGAGAGAGGTGTGTGTGACTCGGATTTCACAGTCATTCCTTCACTGATAAGTAATTGCTCTCTCATAAAGTGTGCAGATACTGTTGTTTGTTACCACAGGGTAGGGACTGAGGTAATGGCCCAATCTATATTGCACTTGTGCAGCAAACAGCAAGGCAATCAATGTGTCTGACCAATTACTATGTTGCCCATTGTTAAAAGTTGTGTATATTACATGTTCTTAATGTCGAGTTGACAGAAGAACTCTGAGCTGTGAATGCTATCTGTGTCAGCACTGTTGTGTATGTGTTGGGTTTTATTTCACTTCTGTATTAGTTCCAGCTCTGCAGAATACAGCAAATTTTAAAGAGCAAAACAGAACTGTTTCCAGTGTGCTCTGTCTGCAACCTGATGTTTTATTCAGAGATGAGTTCAGTTCACTTCACTCTGCTATAGTGATTTATATAGGGTCTGCTTGAACAAATGAGGGTTTTTTTCTCCTCAACGCAAAGACAAAGACAGAAGGAGGGTAAAGCTATTTGCAATTTGGAGCATCAATAAAAATGCAAATAGTGGGAAACCATTTCTCAGCTGTGACAATGGAGGCGTTGTCATTGCAGCGCCCAAAGACAGCGAGACGGATGGACCCACCCGAATCCACAAGCCAGAATTCTTTATCTGAGACTCATAGAAGGAGGAGGAGGAAATTTCTGTTTTTCTGCAAGTGCAGCTTTTTGTGAAGATTATATGTTTTTTGTACCATGGCAGCGGCTCCCGTTGCAGAAGAGCAGATGCTGGACTGACCTCATGTTGGAGATGTCACTGTTGACGCGAGGAGAGGGCCAAGGTCTGTCAATCAATCAGTAGGTACAAGATGTCCTTGAGGAAAAAATCTTGAGGGACAGGTGTGTTGAAAAAGTCCTCATCTGAAGCTCACAGCTAGAACATTTTATTGATAAACAGGCAACATTTTGAACCAGGAGCAATCTTCTTCTTACACTTGTCTCGACAAGTGTACATAAAAATTTACTGTTCTGACTGAATAACGATTGTCCATTTATAGTTTAGCAACCGTAACTAAGCACAGCCAAGTCTGTTAAGCATGCATTTCTGTATTTCAGCATGTTAGGGCGGTGTGAATAGGGCTCCAGTCAAAGAGATACTCTTCATTTAAAGAGTTTGGAGGATCGTGTCCTTTTTAGCCTTTGACCAAAAACATAAGAGTAGTGTGTAAGGAATAGATTAAAAAGTAGGTGGATTTCCATTTTTTCACTTTAAAGAGTTTAGAGGGTGGTGTATTTTTTTATGGAAATAACCCTAAAAGTTTAAATAGCTGATATTAGCTACGTATTTCACATTTCCATGAGTTGGTAAAAAAGTAGGAAATGACAACACAAATTAGAAAAAAAAAAATGCCACTGTTACTATTGTAAAGTGAACGTGTGCTGTAAAAGAATGGGCAGAGTCTTTGAGACAAGCAGGGCCTAATGGTATCAGCCAGACAATCCATCAGCGAACTCTTGCAGGCCTTTTACTCCAGGAGCAAGCATTCACATGAGCAGCTACCTGTGGCATACACGGAGAAAAACAATCCATCACTCAAATGTATTTGTCACATGTTATCACATAAGATACAATCACAGTGAAATGTAAACAACCCCATTACTTCACAGTACAGTCCCTGTATCAGCTTCTGATGGCAGTGGGGGAAAAGCAAGCAGCTGGTTGAGGACAGCAGGACCTTGAGGCAGACGCATTAAGAAGCATGTGAAGTCAATGAGAGTTTTTCTTTTCCCTGACTTGGTGTTTCCATGCTCGTTGATTCTCCCTCTGAGTGGAGTAAGTGCACAGGTAAGCTTCCAGCGTATTGGTCCAGACTTAGATGGAAGAAATTCTTGATCGACTCTGACGTGCAGCCCAATGATTTTTTTTTTCTTGTGACTGTGCAAACAGAGAAGCAAACGTGGTTGTTTTTGAGTGTGCATGCAGAGACACACTCAGGTGTTTGTTGCCTCTTACTGAGATCAAAAGGTAAATACCATCCTTGGGGTGCAGAAGTTCTTCACTTATCCTGTTATTCTAAACCGCCTGCCTGCAAAAGTTTTGAATATTTCTCTGAATATTATAATGCTAAGCAGCTTATCAGACATTAACAACAACAAAGTCACAACTCCTACATCACCTCTGAAATATTACGCCGTTCTATACAGTGAAACCTTTCCGAAAAAGACAGACACATTGGAGCACTCTTGACCCCCAAGGGAATATAAGGATTAAATGTAATCTCTTTCATTTCCAACACATTCCTGTTTCTTTCTTATATTTCTTGTCATTTCCTTCCTCTACTCTCCGGTCTGTGTGAATGCATATACGATTTATTCATGCATATACAATGTGTGTGCAGAAGAAGATTTCCAACGCGCACAGGCCCTGCTGTAAATCCTACCTATCTGTTGTCACAACTGCATGTGTGTGTGTGTGTGTGAGAGAGAAAGCACTAGTGTGTGTCCTCACTGGTTGGCAGAAATGCAGTAGAGTTTAGGCAGAGTGAATGATCACTCTGTTTATAGGGATTTGATTGCAACCCAGAAACCAGCCCACATTCTCCGTCTGTCAGCTGCCAGCGAGCAGCCTGGCGTCAACATTTTACTCCCTGAAACTCTGCCTTTCTTTTTCCTTTTCCTTCTCGCTGCCTCTCCCTACTCTCTCCTAATTCTTTTTCCCGCTCCCCTCCCTTTCTCAACAAATTTATTTATTTGTACCCCCCACCTCTCCCGCCCCTTTCTCCCTACCCCCACCCTCCCTCTTTCTCTTTCTGTATGTGCTCTGATTTCCCTGGACTCAGCAGCAGCAGCAGCCAGGAGCAGACGTTATGCCTTTTATTCTTAAAAAAAAACAAAAAAAACAAACAGGCACACACAGTCACACATACCCACACACGACCACGCATATATATAGGCACACGTAAGCAATATACACGATTATTCCATGTGGATTACCTGAGAATGTCGACGTGTGGATGTAATAATTTAAATATTTGTTTACTCTGAGCTCCCAGTTGCCCAGTATGTGGTAACAGAAGTTTATGAAACCAAATTAATTATCTGTGCCAGTTCCCACAGGACTAGCAAAACACACTGCTCATCACAAATTTGTACAGAAGATTGGAATGTTAGTCCCGTCTGACCTGGAGCGATGTTTATGTGATGTTTAAAGTGTGTGTGTGTGTGTGCGCGTATGTTTGTGAGTGTGTCATGGAGTGAAGTGTGTGTTTTCTTGGCAGAGATATATGTTGCATGGAGGCACGTCTGGTATCTTTTAGTGTGTGTGTGTGTGTTCATGTTTTGAATGTTTTTTTTTTTACTTTCCTCACACACGCATACAAAAAGGATTCTTGGGTGTCTACCCAGCAGGCTTTACTGTTGAATAACTATTGTCTTCATGTCCTCACAAATCATCCTGTAATTGTGTTCAGATTATTCCGAAATAAAAGTTGAATAAACAGGACGTGACCTGACCGGCACTTGCTACCTCACAGCAAAATATTTTTAAACTTTTTTGTCACTCAGCCCAAGAATATTTAAAACATACAAAGAAAATCCATATAATTAATGGAAGATACGCTCAAATTAAAATGATTAAAATAATTAAAAGGCAAAACAGGACATTTGAGAAGCTGGATTATAAAAACAATAATTAATTTTCTCAATCGACTAATTGATTAATTAACTAATCGTTTCAGCTGAATGTATATAAACCGTTGGTAATTAAAACAAAACAAAACATCACATTTTATTAACTCTTCATATGTTTTGCAGCTAGCAACATGGGATTCTTCTGGATAAAAGCTAATGATCCTATGGGTTTATTTTATGGTAATCAGTTTTAATTATTTATTGTTGCATGTCTTTCCTCATTTCTCTTACTCTCATTCCCTGTCATCTTTTTACTATTGGCTCTCTAATAAAGACATAAAATGCCCAATTAAAAACCAATAAAAAAATTATAATAAATCATAAAAATAATAAATTAAGATCACTCTCAATTAATGCATTTGGCTCCAGTTTCCATTGAGGAGGCGCTGTGACTTTTAAAACAGCAAGATGACAATCCTCGTTTGGATCTCCGTTAATAAAACCGAGGCTATGAATATCACTGTATGCTTCAAATAAACTAGTTCCTACAAAGTGCTTCTCAAACAAGCCTAAAGGCAAAACTGTTCCAATAGGATATTTCTTGAAGGTGTTGTGAAAAGCCCTGCGGTAAGGAGCACCGTCTAGACCTGTTCTGTATAAAAAAGTGTCCTGAGATAATTTCTGTTATAAATTAGCGGTGTACAAAAAACATTTAACTGAATTGAATGGAGAGGGGCGGGACACTTTCCCTCACACAATCTCTTCTCAGATGCATTCACGCTGTTGCACTTGTATGTGCGTAAACAATGAAAACTTGAGAGAGGTGTTCAAATGTTGCATACTTTCTCACCTCAACACAACTGTGTATGCCAAAAAACAAAAACAAAATGGGAAATCTGCCAGGCACATATCGGAAAGGTGTTTGTCGGAGAAGGGGGTTTCAGATGTTTTACAACACTTGGTTTAAAACATACTGACTCCTTTAAGAATGCTCACATATAAGGAAATCCCTTAAACACACTGTCCTCTTGTGCTTGTTGCATTTCAGACTCTTCTGCGCACCTCTCTTGGCGACAAAAGGTGTATTCTTACCAGGCTCAAACATGAATTATGAACAGAAGGCTGGAGTCTAGCTGATATAAATCAGTTAATAATTAACATTCATTAACCCAGGTAAAGAGCTTCCTAACCAACTAATGTAAATATAAATAATATAAACACTTATGTGGCAACCACTACCACTACTTAAACATAGAAAAGGTTATTGTCATCAATTGTCATGTGTATCTTTGTTTCTGTACATGTGCTGCCATGTGACTTAGTGTCAGACATCTGAGTATACAGACAGCACTTTCACAGTAGTCATGAAATATACACCTCCATTAAGTTCAACAACATCTCACACACACACGCACACAAAGCGGTCATCATCCACTCCTACTGAGCCAGAAATAGGCACGTATCCCATCTCTGCTGTCTCAACACAGCATTGATATACGAGTTAGCTGTGATGTGTGAGGTTAAGTACAAAGACAGTTGATTCTGACGGCGGCTCATGGTGGGCGGCTTGTGAGGGTGGGATGGGTTAGGCGAGTGGGTGTCCTGAATGATTCATACAAGCTACTTCCAGAAGCACTGCTGCTGTACTCAACGCTGGCAGCGGGATATGATAGCGCGCGTCTATTGATGTAAAGACTTTTTCTCTCTGCTCCCATGTTGGAGAGTTCAAAGTTATCGATTTGGCCATAGCGTTCACTCAGAGTAGGTGTTTCAGATACCTGGCCCACCAGATAATTTTATTTTTACGCAGCAAAGCAGGACCATCACTCTGCCTGCGTGGTGCGACATCACAAAGAAACCTAGCTCTTCTCCCTCGGATATCCTGCTTCGTTTCTATTCGTCTACACTGTTTCCCACCTCTGCTGGCCTTTCCTGCTCGTGTTCTCCCCACTCCCTCCTCCCAAGTTCGTGTATAGCGTGAGATAAAGAATGTCAGAGTGGGGTACAGAGGGTAGGCTGGCAGGATCACTGTTTATGGACGTTTGAGCCCAGTCTCTGAGAAAGGTAATTTCACGCTTGGTGGCTTTGACTCCAGTCCTAACGTTGTCCCTGTGATTAATTAGGCTTTTTAAACGAACAAACCAGGAGCCAGGTGAAGATGTTAATTATCCCACCGTTATGCAGATAGAATATAGTCACGGCCCTGCAGCGCTGGTTAGCACGTACGTACCCATACACAAAGGCTGACATACATCTACTCGCACACGAACATGCACTCATATAACAGAGTGGAATGTTGAGCCCAACATCATTTTATTACAGCTGTCTCGAAGAACATTCACCTCTTTTTACTCACCACAAGCAGTCTTACATCGTTAGGCAAAAGAAGCAACGCTGCACTGACTTAAACAATATCAGTAATGATCCAAACACACTAGAGAGTGTAATCTCTGAGCCATCCGAAGAGACAAACAATTCTTTTATAACACACTGGAAACCTGAATCATCCACTCACTGTCATCCTCATTATATAACAACCATAAGATATATCTGTCTGGATTCTTGGACTCCATATATAATGGGAAATTATGGGATGTGTAGGATGCTTTGTAGTTATTTCTATGAAAAGAGTGACAGTCTCGTCATTAGTGTTGTGTGCTGTTTCCATCATTTATTTCTGCTTGTATTTGTTTAGTTTGTTTAGCTGCTCAACTTATATATGAGATATTATGACAGCTCAATAATGTATTTATAAACCAAGCCACACACACCGAACTGACAACTGAGCAAACTCCATCCACTGCTGAAGACTACCAAGCTCTTGAGTAATGGGTAATAGACCTTGAGGTGGGATTTATCTAACTGCTGTTTCCAGGGTCAAGAATAAAACTGGTGCTTAAATGTATACTTAAATGTATAAAATGTTCACTATATTTTACAGTGCTGCTGAACTGTCATAGCTATACATAATAACTAACTTATTCTGTTTCTTCTTGCCTCACTGTGTGTGTAGCTCTACTGCTATGCAGAAAGCTAAACACGCTTCCAATACAGTTTGAAGACGGGAGTTGATCTTTGAAGTCTTTACTGGAGGCAATTGTGATATCCAACAGCGCTGGATATGAAAATCAATGAGATACCATAAACATGAATTCAATCACAGGTGTTGGAAAAAATTTATTAAAACTGGATTCCCACAAACTGTCGACTGCTTACACTGTCACAAACAACAGGAAGAAACAAAGTACATTCAGTGAAAGATCGGTAAAGTGTCCGTGTGAGTTTGCTATGGTTCTGTGCTTTGTCCCAGACCGCAATGATGAAGTGGTTTGAATTCGCCGCCAAGGCTCATGGGTGTTGCAGTATTTAGACAGACCAAAGTTGTCCCATTTCTATGTCAGGATATGATTAAAGGTCCAGTGCGTAACATTTATGAGTACCTATTGGGAGAAATTAAATATAATATCGTAACCTATTAACCTTTGAATTAATCATTTTTTTAATCTCTACAGACACCGCAGGTTACCTTCAAGTCCTCCATGTTTCTACAGTAGCTAGATAGAGGTGTTTGAGTTTTTGTGGCCACCATTGTTTTCCCCTTCGTTCTTGTAAATTAGTGATTTACGAGGCAGACGACCACCCACCTAGAGCCAAAAGGTCTGTCCTAGGTTTCTGCCTTTTAAAAAGGCAGTTTTTCCTTGCCACCATCGCCAAGTGCTTGCTCGTGGTGGTACTGTTAGGCCTCTGTAAATAATGTTATAAGGAGTTCGGTCTAGACCTGCTCTATTTGAAAAGTGTCCTGAGACCTCTGCATGGGTGCTCCTATGTTTGATAAGTAGTACTGTCTAGACCTGCTCTATTTTAAAAGTGTCCTCAGATAACTTCTGTTATGAATTGGCGCTATACAAATAAAATTGAACTGAATTAAATTGAATTGATTTGGATGAAGCAGATTAGTACCTGTTTAGGGATTTTTTTTTCTGTTCAGACAAATTCAGTAATTTCTTCAGCCTGATGCTTGACCATTGATCTATTAGACAATTTAGTGAACCAAATGCAGGGATATAGGCCTACTGTGTATATTTTAATTTATTTTCTTACAAGCCTTAAAATCAAAAGGGCCTCGCGACCCCCCATGAAGCCCCTAAAGAGTATTGAATGAGTTAATGGGGAAGTAATTTTGGATACAGCCAACATGTAACCCACTTTCCTATAATTCAATCCAACTCATCAGTTCACTTTAAACTTTAATAATTAACTTAAGAGATATCCTTTCATGTCAGCATAAGTTTTAACAGAGTAGGTGTCAGTTTTTTTTAAAGAGTTTCATTTTGAGATTAAACTGTTGTAATGAAAGTACATTATTTATAACTTCTTTTTCTAACTTTGTGTTTGTCAAGACTTGCGCATTGGGAGTAAAACTTAAATCAATTCACCAAAACTTTAGGGATGAACGAAGCTCTAATGAGCAGGTTCTCTGATCAACTCTCTCAGTCATTCTGACTGTGCATCTCTATGAAAAAGGAATGTGGGTCTTTTTTAGCAAAGCAGAAAGATTACCACAATATTTTCTCTAGATGATAAAAGAAAGAAAAACATGTTAATGCTGTTGATCCAGCCATGTAGAGTGACCTTTCAAGACGAGTCCAGCTGGCGGTGGTGTGTTGTTTGAAGTGTGACTCTGTCTCTGTGTCTCTCTCAGTGTGAATTAGCAGCAAGCAGACATCAGACAACCTATTAAAGACTCAATTAGATGGTCTGCGTATTGGATTCCTGTGGCTATCTGTCCTATTGAAATACCATTACAGAGAGACAGAGGGGAGGAAAATGAGAGATAAAGAGTAGAAGATAGAGACAAACACACACACAGGCAAAGAGAGATAGAAAGAGTAAGAGAGAGACAGATAAAGACACGGAGGGGGACGCTGAATGAAACGCCTCTGGCATCAAAGAACGATTAGAGCTCGGCCAACATAATGTGACACACATAAGTTATGGCCTCGGTTTTTCTCATACAAAAGCTGACATTACAGATAGCTAGCTGGTAATCCAGTAATGCAGTGTCATAACAATACAGTTTTTGAATTCAATAAAAGCCACACTGATGTATTTTGATGACTTGATTAATTAGTTTTATAAGAAAAGGGCTGTACATGTGTGCCGCAGTCTTTACAAGTAAAAAAATAGGTGAATTAAATATTAATAAAAATAGGAATATGTATTTTCTGAGCTCCTTATTTACAATATTGAGGTGTCTCTTTGTCACTCCTAGCTGCTTTTCACCTGCTCGCTTTGTTTCTATTTCTGCCCCCCTAATTACCGGCTGTCTATCACTCTTTCCAAACCCTGCTGTCGAACTGTGACTTATACTCCCTGTGGACTTTTTCCTGTTTTATTATTTTACAACACAGAATCACTGTAGAAGTATATACTTATTTATTTTTTTTAACCCTGACTCCTTATGTGATAATTAATATCTACTGTGTGATTTAAATGAACACTGGAGATGATGATGGTTTCAAGAAGTCTTTCAAATTAAACAACGAAATACTTTGTTTGTCCATGCAGTAATGATTGTTTGGTTTACAATCACTACTTCATTAAGTAAAAATCTGTATTTTGTTAACCCACCCACTCACCCTGACCTCCTCTCTATGTGGACTTTGTCACCTGACTTGCCAAAACCACTTTTTCTTGGAAACGTTACTGGAGCTTAATGTTATTTCACTAAAGTCTCTCTTGCATCAGCTGATTGGCATCATCTGCTTCATGCAAAATCACTCGCTCCTTCACAGCTGTTTGGCTACCAAGTAACTATTAATGTCCAATCACATTCATCCAGAATTTGGCAGTATTTTGATGTGAGACACAGTGGTTTGAACCTCTCTGGAGATTTGAAAAAAGTCCTCAGTGCTCGGTTAATGAATTACATAAAGTACAGCAGCCATTCCTTTTCTGGTTTTACTATGTACTACTATTATTACTAATGATACTATTGGAATGTAAATATAATTATAGGGCAGCTTTCAGACATGGGGTCTGAGTTTGTCGTGTGTTGTCCAGTTCTTCAGGAGATGGAGTGGGTGGGATGCTGGAACTTAAACTATATCGTAACTTAAATGATATGTAAATGTTTGAATACACTTCATATTCATGCAGGTGTACAGTGTGGGCATTATAACCCGACACTTTTCACAATCACCTGTGCTGATACATTCAGCACAGTTTACTAAAATCCAATGTTCATATATTTATTAAAAGGGAAATGTTTTTTTTTCTGTAGTGTTGCTGCTCATAGTTTTTTATGTTCTCCCTACAGCAGAGCCTTTTCTAACCAACTCTGTATTACTTGCAATAAATGGTCAGTTCCTTCACACAAGGGTCTCTGACTGAAGTAGCATTAAGTGGCCAGGAGGCAGAATTTTGGTCTCTGTTACTGTTTTAATTTAAGAGTCTCTGGCATGTTTTTTGGCACTAATTCTATTAACTACTTTACCCTTCGTTTTCTTGTATCCTCCCTCTTCACCTACCATGTCTTGGATCTCTTCAAGGTTGTCTTTTAGACCTTTTGATCCAGTTTATTTGCATAGCCCGCCTACAGATAGTTGTAGCATTTCAACAGCTTGTAAGTTCAACAATTCAGTTAAGGTTAAATAAAGATTTATTTAAGTTTAGGCACAAAAAACATCTTGCTTATAGTATGTTCATACATTTTTACATATATAAATAAAGTCTTTTGATCCGGGTTTTGGCAGGAAACTCACATCGTGTTGGACCTTACTGGCTGACACTGTTGTATTTCACTTAAACTTAACTGTTAGAGATTTACACACAATTGCTCGTCCTTCAGTCTCCAAAAAAAGAACTGGCTACTGCACCAGTAATGATTAAAGTTTGCCACAGTAAAGGCAGTGAACACTGTTTTATAATTGTACTTAATTTAGTGTAAATTGCAGAGATTTGTTTTCACTCTGGCACTAAATAGTCTTTCCAGTTGATCAGTTTCAAAGAAGCCTAATTACATCCACTGTTACTCACTGCTGTAGAACAATAAAACATAAAAAAGTTCAAGGGTAACACACACAAGTACTGTAGTTTACAGTTCTTCCGGCCTCTCAACCTTGTCGCTCTCACCCTCTCTCTCTCTCTCTCTCTCTCTCTCTCATGCTGCTCTCCTCCCCTCCTGCCCCCTGCGTTACCACATTAAGGCTTCCTTGTTCCTATAGCAACCCGTCCTCATCTCTCTATCAGGGTGTATATACATAGCCAGTCTCCGGGGTATTCGTTCTCCAGCTCAGCAAAGATATTAGCAATTATGTGCTTGTTAAGAGTGAGCCAGAGATAAGAAAGATGTGTCTTGTGTCTGATTACTTTTGCTCTGTGTTCCTGGGAGAAGCCTGGGAGTCCTCAGGGGGACAGTGCCAAACCCCCTCTGCTAATCTAGCCGGGGCCCTGGTGGAAATATTGCACTTTTGCTTGTATTGGATTATTCATGCATGAAATATTGAGTAAATGGAAATGTGGGAGAGCTCTTATGTGAGGTAATAGTTGCGAACATTAGCCACCCCCAGTCCTCTTAATGTCTTTTTTTTCCACTTTGGACAGTTTGTCTTTTATGAGCATGGATACCTCACACGCTCCACTGTGAGGTAAATGCTTGACCATAATGAAGAGTTTTGGTGAAAAATCAATGCTCAACATGGGTAAGGGGTTTTGGATTTTGGGTAAAAATTTCAAGGTCAAAACCTTACTTTGAGTGCTTGCAGCGATCACCCACAAGCACATAAACCATCTCAGCCTGTGCTATGTGTTGATGAGACAGGAGCATGAGGGCTGTATGTGCATCGCTAATGTAATTCCATCTCACCAGATGGCCTTGGTTTTTTTTCAAAAACAGGTTTTTTTTTACTCTTCCCCCATGTCCTCCTCTCCCCTCGTTCCTCCTCCTGCACTTCTTGTTCTCCTCTCTTCCGCTCCATCCTTCACATCCTTTTTTTTCTTCCTCTTTTCACCCTCCGCCTCGATTTTCCTCATACATTACACCAGTGGCTTCACCTCTCGTTTTCATTCCTCTATGTCGTTCTTCTACAGTACCCATTTTTCAGTTCGTCCCCAGCTCTCTCTTTCACTTCCTCTCCTCTCTCTTCCCCCATCATGTGCTCTTAAGCAGCACTCATTATCATCAATCAATGGCTGGAGTTCTTACACAGCAACTCTGGCTCCAGTCAAGTATTCTCCACTGCTGATCCGCTCACACACGCACAAACACATGCTGAAGCCCGCCGCTCAGTTGTTATCTCTGTGGCTGCTTGATCCGTCAGATAGAGTGTGTGTCAGACATTAGACTGACATGTTTCCTATGCTCAGGGCTTTCCTCCAGAGGCATGGCGATCACAAAAGCACATTTGATTGAATTGATGCTGTGGGCTCAAAACGCAGGGCCTGGCTGAGTGACAGCTGTGTTGATTATAATCCGCTGCAGCATGTGTCAAACATGCCAGCGACACCGCCCCCCCCCCCCCCCCCGCCACCCCCGCCACCCCCACCCCCTGTTCCCATTACCTGCTGCCCTTGAGCAAACACCCACGTCAGAACTCATCATCAGAGAGCCAGTCAGGAGAATTGACTGTTGGGGTGTTTTCTGTTCCCCGCCTCGTCATCAAAAAGGACCATTAGGGTTGTAGCGTCAAGGGTACAGTGAAGGAGGTTTTTGTTTTGGATCGCAGCCATGCAGCAGAGTATTCAGGGGAGCTGGGGATTTGAATAGCTTTCCATTACAGAGCACAGCAAGGCAGGTGATAAACCAGGTTTGCCTGTTTTGTTGTTTCTCATTTTCTGTGCCTGAGTATTATGACTCCAAAATGTGTTTTGGTTGCATTAAACTGTAAAAAAAAAAAAAAAGAAAGTTAGGAGACTCCAGCGTGTTGTTTTTTGTTTTTTTTTTCATTCAGCTCAGGAGGTTTCCAGAATAAATGTGGTGCTGTCATATTAAGTTTTGAATATGAGCTCTTTTTCCTCCATCCTGCCGACTTTATTCTTACTGAGCTACCATCAAATGCTATGATTCATAAGTGCTGATTTATTCTAGTGTTTTCTGTTTCCATCAATGAATTACCTAAAGTTTAAAAGCAAGGAAATGTCTGCAGATTTCTTATCTTTTATGAAGAAAAGCTTTAATCTTCACTGTCACTCAAAGTTAAATGCACATTTCTCCCAACAGCTAAATGTACGTCAGAGTTGGGGAGATGTTATCCCCGACACCTGGCTCTCTTCGCCTTTACTTTGTAATTTCCCCTCCGTTTTTCATTTTCTACCTTCATTAGAAATGCACGTACACTTTAAAAACAGTTCATTGAACAGGAGCAGAGGGGCGAACACAAAATGTTTTAAGATCAACTGTAAAAGCTTGGCACAATATTCCCTCCATAAATCTGATTTATTGCTCAAAACATAAAATGCTTGTAATCTAGACCTTTATCAGACCTCTTCCTCACCTCTTCTCATTCTCTTATGTTGGTTTTATTTGCTTCCAATTGCTTCCTGGGAGATTTGAGCTCGTTTCATACACTTCTTACACATTATTGCTGGAATGTACACACTGTAGAGAAACCCTGTCTACTACAAAATACATCCATGTACTAATAATTTGCTTTGCCAAATACATCTGGGAGAAAAAGTGCTGCCTAGAATATGATTACTAGCATCATTTCTTTCAGTCCAGTGTCTGTGAGGGTTTGCATCTTGTGACCCAACCATTGTAACTAAAACACTTAGTTAAAGAAATAGTATGTAACAAACCTATGTTATATATTTTGGTCCAACTCAGAGAAATCTGGAATTTTTTACAGTTTCACCCCCTTGTGCATGTGTTGTGGTTCATTCATCTTTTTATCCACTTTTAAGCCACATTCTTGGTTTTTTTTTTTAACTAAAAAAAAACAGCATTCTGTTTTTTCAGTGTTCTTACCTGTTTTAATCACCAGCTCCATTTGTTTCAGAGAGGAGACTCTATCGAGAGTTTGATGAGAAGATTGATGTTGTGTTGAATATGCAGCCGGAACCAGGAGACAGTTAACTTAGCATAAAGACAAATTGGGGGAATAGTGCTAGCCTTACTCTTTCCACAGATGGAAAGAAAATCTTCCTACCAGCAGTCCACTAATTGACAAATGAGTAAAGTCATACCTCAACATAATTACAATATTGGTTGGAGTTTCGGGTGTGTTAAGGTATTTGCAGTTAATGTTGCCTCAAGCAGAGATGAAATGTGCTACAGAGGTCTGGCAAGCTTACTTCTGCATAACTCTACACCCTCAGATATTTTTTTTTTTCATTTTCAAACTTCAAAGTCTTCAGACCCTCACTGACACAGATTTCATGCAACGCCTTCTGGAGCTACAAAAGCCTTTATACAACTTTTTTTTCACATATACAGTAGGACTCCCCAACACTTGTAAACAGACTTTGATGTGAAAGGAGTTCCCCTTTACTGTAAGTGCTGCTGTAGGCTGAAAATTGCATTTGGACTTGTTGTGTTTATGTCAGCTCTATGTTGACTTCTTCCAGTATTTCAACCAAGAGAACAATCAGCTTTACATTACCTGTAAAGCTGTGTGTGTCATGGCCATGGCTGTACCCTTGCCCTTTCCTTGGGTTCCCCCCTCCCCTGTGTCTCCTGTCTGTGTGTTGTGGGTGTGGTTTTCCCTCCAGCCTTCCAGCTCTGTTCCACAAACTTATGTGCAATCAACTCTCCCAGTCTGTTCACCTGCCCCCACTCAACCCAACAGTATATCTACTCGCAGTTCTCCCCCCAAAGTTACTCGTGGCCTGATTGATCAGTTTACCAAAAACAAGTGGAGTAACACTCATCAAGTAACCTTTGTGTTTGCAAGGTTTCTAGTTTTTTGTAGTTTTACAAATTGTTTCCTGTGTAGTACTCCTGACCTGCTACTCCTGTGCTTTAGTTTTACACCTACCTGCCTTCCTGTCTGCCAGTCAGTAATCCATCAGCTCTTCACCAGCCATAATTGGTAAAGGTGCTGCTGCAGGAGGAGGTAGATAGAGAGAGCTGAACAAAAGGCCCTGCTTAAATAGATTCAGTACCCCAACCCTAAATAAAGAAAAACATAAACTTAAGAAAGAATTAAAATAATGGTTTCAAAAAATTTTTTCATATCTTTATTGTCCCTCGAGGGGAAATTTGATTAACAATAATGGGAAAAAACACAACATACAAGGGGACAATAGTCACAACAGTGATTACTAAAAGTATTCAAACCATTGGAATGGTAGCTACAATAAAGTGCCGCTGGGCAGAACTGAGTTGCTAACATTAACTGTAGGGAGTATCAGTACTTTCAGCAGCTAGCCAATCCTAGTGATACTGTAATAATTATTACAATTATTAATAATAATATGCAATTCTGTTAGCTTCACCTAGC
>NW_023339873.1:8377815-8381102 GCF_004916995.1 Morone saxatilis
TTTTATACACCCTGTGCCACTTTTCACACACACACACACACACACACACACACACACATATACGGTCAACCAATCCACTCCTCAACAGCACCTAAAGTAATTTGTCATGTTCATGATAAATTATACCCTCTCCAGTTCATAGCCTACAGAGGTTGGAGAGAGAGAGAGAGAGAGAGAGAGGACGAGAGAGAGAAGAGCAGTAGAGAGAGAGATGAGAGGCAGAGAGAGAAAGAGAGAAGAGTATTAATCGAGAAAGGGAGAGCCAGTTTTTTACAGCTGTCATTTGTATTTGGTGCTAAAAGCAAACAAATGAGACATGACAAAATATGGTAAGATGAGGAGGTGTTTGTGCGCCGTGTGGTTACTCCTGCATGGTATTTGAAGCTGTGGGTGGTAAACCGTGGGTCATTTACAGGGTGGGCAGACTTGACAATCAAATTTGTCCTTTTTCAAGTAAAAAATACCAACAATCACAGCAGTTAAAAGGTCACACAAAAACATGCTGTCTGTCTTACCTCTAGTAGTATCTAGGTAGTTTTGGTTTCATTTGCTCATGTTGGGAGATATCTGTCTCCATCCCAATACTATTTAATGTTTACAGTATTGATAAATTACATTAAAAACTCCATAATGGAGCGCCTTGTTGGCGGAATTCAGCCGGTTCGATTCCAGCTGGTGACCTTAATTGCATGTCATACACCTTACTTTCCTTATTTCCTGTCCGCCTCTTCAGCTCTCACCATCCAATAAAGCAGAGGTCTCAAACTCAAATTGGCTTGGGGCCACTGCTGGTATTGTCATCTCATAGGAGGGCCACTTCAATGTTCAAGTACAATAAGAAGCAATATTTTGTTCATTTCAGTTCGGATTCTATACATTGTTATATCATCATGGTTTTTCTCAGCCAAACATCAAATGAAGGCCTGAAACCAGCTCTCTTCTTATCAACCCTTTATTTGCAGACATTTGCAGGGACCTTTGACCTTTGACATTATTTTGCAGCAAACAAATATTTTTTAAAATAGAATTTTTTATTTTTATTTCAATTGTATATGAAAGGGTAGTTGAAATTGATATGAAACTAGAAAAAAAATAATCTTGCAGCTCATATTATATTATATTTTTGCCCCTGGCGTCATCATCCCAGTCCCTAGAAGCACAGTTACGGCTGTTTGTAAAAGTTTCTGTGTAACACTGTTGTAGTGTTAGCTAAGCCTTCAGCTACAGCTGTTTTCTAATGTTCACCTAGAGTTCACCTCATATGGGATGGTTGGTAGCAATGGGAAACATTTGTATGTATATACATGTGTACGATGTGTTCAGATTGGACAATCGATACAGCTGTTTGATTGTGGATGTAATGGCTCAGAGAAACAGCAAGCTTCAGCTCAAAAGCATGACTCAGTGGCAGTCAGGTTAAGACGCAAGTTCACATTTACTAGACTTGGAAAAACAAGGGAAGGGTCAAAAGCAGGTTGGCAGGCAAAACAGGCAAAGTTATCCCAAAGGGGGCTGGGCAGAAAATCGTCAATCTGAGGGTCAGGCAGTAGGTCAGGCAGGCAGAACAAAGGCTGGAAAGCTAGCGTGGTTGCAAACTAAACAATCTGGCAAGGAGTGAGTGGAGATGGGCTGCAAGACTAAAGGGGGGAAATTGGAAACAGGTGAGCAGGGAAAGGTCAGGTGACGGGTGCTGCGAGAAAAGGGGTCACTGCAGGGTGGGAAGTAGTGGCTGAAACGATGGGAGAGTTAGAAAGTGTATGCAGAGCAGCGGGGAACAGAATGAATACTAAGAGCTGGTCACACGAAGGTTAAAAATACTGTGCACTGACAATAAAGAGTTGTATCAATTTAATTCGGATTTAATTTTCTTGAATGAAAGACTTTGGCTCACATAAGGCACATGGTAGAGTAAGTCCTTGAACCACAAACCCCGTATTCATTAGATTTTTGTCTGCTCCACTGGAAGTTTCCTTTGTTTTTTTTCAGAATTTGTTGTTTTGTTTCAGTTCTCTTGGCCACTGTGGTATAAACACAAACTATCTGCATGGCTACCACTAGGTATATGAAAAAATGTTTTCTTTGTGTTTCATCAAAAAAGCCTAATTCAAAAAAATGTGCTGTCTGTATGGGACTATTTGAATTCCAACAGTAAACCCCTTAGACGATCAATATACCTGAAACACGGGGTAAACAGTCACATGGCCATTAAAAAACAACACATGTACGACCAAGCCAGAGAATGTATTAAACTGCATTAGTCTTGGAGTCGCAGGGTGGAAGAATAGGGCAAATCTTAGAATAGCCTTATACAAAATGTGTGTTTATGGAGCCTGGATGCCCACAGGACCAGCGTGAAGCATGGATAGAGACACAGCCAGGGGAGAACTCATCTGTTCCTCGGCTCTTAGCTATTCCAACACTCATAATGCCTCCGTCCCCTGGGTGGTATTGCTTCTATAATAGCCTGCAACTATGCAGCACTGAAAAACAACCTTGCTAATTCTCACACTCACCGCGAGGGAGCGACCCGTGGTGGGAACGAGTGAGAAAGCGAGGGGGGGAGAAATCCTGTGCTTGTATTCCCAAGTCCAACAGACCTCTTTTGTATTCAGGTAACTTGGCTTAACTGGGAAAATGCTGATAACTCCTTGACACAAGGTCACACATTATATGCCATTAAAAAGCAAATACAGGTATGTGTACTCCATGCACAAACACACACACACACACACACACACACACTGAAGTTGACGGGTCAACAGAATTATGTAAACCACTTCGTTTCATCTTCATAATCACCTGAGGGTTTTGAGCAGTCAGGGTCACTGACACGATTATCCTATTATATGAGATAAAATAAAGGAAATGGAGAGAGGCAGTGAGAGAGGCGAGACGTGCAGGAAAGAGAAAGAGAATATTAAAAAGGCTCAGGCATGCAGGAGCGTCTCCAGGTACAGTAAGAAAGATGTGCAGGAAATACAATGGATTCCTCTGTGGCTACTCAGAAATTCTACCTCAGAAAAAGGTGTGTGCGTGTGTGTGAGGGCGCGCATATGTTTTGTGTGTGAAGGTGTGTCTGAGAAAAAAGGTAGAAATAGAGAGACGGGATGAGTCATGTGGAGTGACAGTGAGAGAGGGGGATTTCAGAGTGAACTTTGAGTGTACACATATACTCATATATTTTCATCTGGCCTCAGGGAGAGCCGAGACTGGCTCTCTACTTCACTGTCAGCCATGACAGACTCCCCTGATTGGCTTATTCACTGCTGTGTGTGTCTGTGTGTGTG
>NW_023339873.1:8381202-8381363 GCF_004916995.1 Morone saxatilis
AATTATATTGCTATACAGTACTTATTTGAGCTTTCCATTGATTTACTGTGCAGACCTTAATCCTCAGCCCTGTGTTCTTATAATGCATAAATCCAGTTTATTACAACTTGGGTTAATCAGTTATTATAAATCACCACTGTAAATGCTGACATTTGGGAATA
>NW_023339873.1:8381381-8406896 GCF_004916995.1 Morone saxatilis
ATGGTGACATCGCTACAGCAAAGTCTGACAAGGCAGGCAGATCAGGTTGTAAGCAAGCCACTGTTACTTAGGTGAACCCAAACGTGAGCTTGCCTGAAGTGTACATCCCTCAAACTTTGTCAAAGTCAAAGTTGAACCATGATGTCTGTAAACTGTGATATTTTTACATTTGACTTCCTTTTCTCTTCCAAATCAGTTTAGTCAATAGGCGTTTCTGATCTGTGTGATCATCTAACTGCTTGTGATTTTTGTCCCTGACTCCTTTTCTACGATGTTGCTACCAGAGCCCATTTCCCCAAAGTTGCGAAGTTCAATTTTCGAGAAAATTTCCTGTTGTGTTAATTTGTACGTTTCACTAATCAAACTAAACTCTAAACCTGTGACCTGTGCATGAAGACGTGAGAGGCCTTCAAATCTGCAATTTGTTAGCTTGTTTGACATGTGGTGCTACCACCAGGGTTGGCTAGTAACTGATTACATGTAATTGGGATTATGTAATCAAATTACAAAAAGTAGTAAATAAGTATAATTCGAAAAAATTGATCATTAGATTATAGTTATAATATAACTATAGTATTATCAAGATTACTTGATTACATTTTTTATGCAACACATTCAAACACGTGAGGCAATTTTCTCAAAATTTCCATACTTGTGAAAACTTCACAAGTACAGAAATGTAAAGGCAGCGCTCCAGCCTGCGAGCGGCGGTGAGTAATGCGTCGTTGGAGGTAGCCTGTGTGTCGTAATCAGATGAAACTGCAGCTCCTGTGACTCACAGAGAGGAAGAGAGAGAGAGGGGGGAAAGAGGTAATGGAAGGGGGAGGAAGCAGAGAACATAAACTTTCCTGATTTTTGCCCCATGCAGAGTGTGTGTGTGTGTTTAGGTGTGTGTGTGTACAAATGTGGATGCATTTGTGGGATTTGCATCTTGTGGGTGTTTGCTGTGAGTGCCTACATGTATGTATAATGAATTGTTTTTGCATTATTGTGTTTTATACATTTTTACTTTACTTTTCAAATAAACTCACAAGTCTTCCTTCATGAGTACTTTTTTTTTATAAGAGAAAGTGTTAAAATTGATACAACAAGACCAAAGATTTCATCCTTTTTATTCCACACATCCTTCTTTATTGCTAAAACCTGGTCCCTACATTACCCACAATGACAGTTCTGTCTGGAATTCAGGTGTGTTATGCTAATGGAAGTTAATGTAGTCTCGACCTGCTAGCCTCAAGCAGAGATGAGGAGCGGGCTATGGAGGTCTGGTAATCTCACTTCTTTCTAGCTCTACACCCCCAGATTTTCAAATTTGTAGTCTTCAGTCCAAACTAACACTGCATTCATGCATCTTTTAGCAGTATTTCCCCAAACCTGTAAGCAGACTTTGATGTGTACATTTCGTGGAGCTCTCCTTTATGCTAAATAAACCATTGCTTATTTAAACTGAATTATAGGAAAATATTTTTTGGTAAAAACAAGGGTATTTTTCTCAACTCATGAAAGGTAAACATTTTCTAGATGGTGGTTTTGGGACAATGAAGATTTACTGTATGTATAGGATGTGTTTACTGAACTTATTGTATGTATGCACTATTGTGTCTGTTTGTTTTGGCTTTCACACAGATGTTATCACCTGTTCTCACCTATCATGTGTTGATCTTTCTCCATCTGTGTCTCTTTCCATGCGGGAGTGTTGAGCTCCATAACAACCAGGAGTCACTTAGCAGAAGCCGGCTCTCTTCAGTGCCAAAGTAAGCAGTTCTGACCAGATTGGAACATCACAACAGAGGCCAGGGCCAAAAGGATAATAAGGGCTCTCTGATGACATACAACAATTGACTTTCATCACAGTCAGTCAGTCATGCTTTTTGTAATGGGAGTTAGGTGAGAAAATTTCTATTCGAGCAAATATTCCACCAAAGGATCCACCAGACAAGGAAGAAGAATAATTCTATCTGATAGCATAGTATTGTAGAAAACACACTCACCTGTAAAGTAAAATGGTTTTAGTGCTGTTGAAAATCATGGAATTCATGTTGATTATTATTATTATTATTGATATATTGAATAACTTCCTGTGTGTAACATTTAGGAGCCTCTATTGGCAGAAATTGAATATAATATTCATAGGCATGTTTTCATCTGTGTATAATACATTGTGTTGTAGAATTAGCCGGATTTATCTATAGAAGCCATGGATTGCCTTCCATGCTTTCTACAGTAGCCCAGAACAGACCAACCAAAAGCTGTCTCTAGATATGACCGTTTTGGGTTCTGCTTTGTAGTCCAGACACTGTCCTAGGACCCATCTGTATCCGTATCAGAACCCAGCAAGAAGAGAGAGTTTTTCTCTTCTTTGGTGATTGTTTCTCTGTTGTCTCTGCAGGTGGTTGTTGTGCAGGCATCTCTCCCATCGCCAGGTTGCTTACTGAAGCCCACACCTCACTCCTTTCAGGTCCCTTAAACCCGGGGTCTAGCACAGTACCAATCTTTAACGAGGAGTGTGAGGTCGGTGCTGTCCTTCCGCTTAGCTGGGTCTGTGGTAAAGACTGTCTTGAGTGTCTGAGGGCTCCATAACTCCCAACAAGTGACGGAAAGATGGCAACACCACTGAACAAAAGACATACTGCTCTCCCTCCAGCAGTTCAGACACATATCTGTAATGAAAAGCATAAGATGTTTTGAATATGTCTGTAAATTCTTATTAATTACAAAGAGAAAGACACTCACTACCTTCCTGTCTGTATGCTACACATGTAGACACACACAAAGACACAAAGAAGATACTGGAGGAGACAGAGAGAGACAGAAGAAACAACTATTAACTTACCTACAAGTCTCAAGTAGTTCCTCCAGCCTTTGCAGTTTGGCAAGCTTCTGTGCAGGCAACACAGCAACGTTGCTGTTTTGTTGAGCCAGTAGTGGTCAGTGCTTTCAGATTTGCTTCACCATATCTAGGGTAGAAAGTCCAAAGCTCCTGTGCTACCAGTGTAAACACTAACATTCTCCGGGTGGTCTGAGCACACAGTCCCTGGCCGTATGGTTAAGATAACCAGCTAACAGCAGCTACATTTCAAGGCAGTTTACTTTACTGTCCATCACTGTAAATCACAGACAGCCATCAGAGGGAAAACCAGAAAACATTTGCTCCATAAAACCCCAAATCGGTGACATAGTTGGTGGTGTGTGAATTAAGTGTTACACACTTTCTACCTAAAACTGCTTCTTAGCTAAGACAGTTTGGTTTGGCAGCACACGCCATCAAAGTTCATAGGTCAGCCGACGCAGGAAGTAAATAAAATGCAATAAAATATACATAAAATATATATTAAAAATGTGTTAACTGCTTCCAATTTAAAAACAGTAGTTAATTTCGACTTCACTATTTATTTATCTTCCTGTTTTAAGGGCAAATAGTCGAGATGAAGGACATCCACAGAGGGCAATCTAAACCTTTGACTAGAGGGTAACAGTTCATTGCAGTTGTTCAGTGGGCAGGACACCTCATGAATAATTTGTTTGGGAATGATTATGTGGAGGAATGCGAGACTTAGATACAGACAGTTCAACATACCAGGGAAAAAAACAGAAGGGTGAGATGCTTTAAATTTAGGTTTTCAAAAAACAGCTACAATATTTATGTTGTATTACCTACATTTTCAGAGGAATTACAGTAGAGTCTTCTCTATGAACATTATCCTTATATGTGAGATCCAGCTGAGTTAAAAATCAATGATCCAAGTAACAAAATTCATGCTTTGATTTGTACAAGAGTTAGATTACTATAGCTTTTGTGCTTAGTCAGCCACATTTTGTATACCAGTTTTGGTGTTGTGACTAACTTTAATTTGTTTTTCTTTGCTTGGCCAAGTTTGAATTGTGAGTCACACGATGCCCTCAAGACCTTTGTGCATACACAATCATTACAGAAATGTATGAAATAATGAAGACAATTTCATACAAGTTCAAACATAATTATTATATTATCGTATCTTGAGCCACTGGGTCCAAAAACTCATAATAAACGATATCAGTATATTATTTTAGTACCATTCCTGGGTGCAGGGAACCAGCAGGTTCAGCCAGAAAAGAGTTTAATGCTTGTACTATATAGGAAAATGTGGGTTCATTACAACAATTGGTTTATATCTTTAGCTTTGGCAATAATTGGTATAATCTGGGAGTAATCATTTTCTAAATAAGATATTCAGATTATCTAAACCACTTGTTTTAAGGTAAAACCAAAAGAGAATAATCCCTCTTTGTACAGTAAAACTGTGTGCACACACAACTGCAGAAAGTATGATTGGTAAAATCTGAAGAAGGAAGTTGGTTTGTAAACTGTGATAGATGTTTATTGCAGGCAGTTTGGGTAATGGGTTTATCGTCTGTCTTCGTTTTCCCTTCCAAATACGCTAATAACCTAAGCTGGGAGTTTGTTCAAAAAGCTTGTTTGACTACTTGCGTTCCTTTTTTTAGCTGTGTTTCCAGATCTCAGAAATGATCTGAAAATAACATCCAAGCTGTAATAATCCTGAATCCTTTCAGTTGCAGAGTTGCATTACTCCATTTCAGTCCACTTGTTATCTCCATTATTACTATGACTGACTGTATTATCTGCAGACTTTATACTGTAAAATGAATCTGACTGACTTGCACAGTCATTAGTGTACAGTGTAAATGGACACTACTGGGAATTAACTGGATATAAATGTCGAGAGAGCGGAGCTAACTTGAACATGAACACTCCTATACAGCCACAAACAGGTCTCTGCAACAAATAAATTGCTGTCTCACACACATACACACACACACACATACACGTGCACAAAAGGTATAAGAAACAATGTATGGAGCCAAACCCCATCAGCACCAGTCGCTTTATCACACAGGCAGAAAAAAAACTCCAGCAGGAGGACAGGGCGAGCAGAGGAGGATCGATATTCCAATACTCCCCTGTCTGCTCCACTGGCCCCGACGTTATCCCACATCATCGCAGCGGACACAGAGAAGACAAATGACTCCCATGTCGGGAACATGGGACTGGGGTGGGAGAGGGTGGGGAGAGGGTGTGATGAAGGCTAGTTGTGGGGCTGATGGGACACAAGATGTACTGTACATCCTGAACATCAGCACTGACACTGACGATGTCTTTCCAGGGTTGATGGCACAAGTGTGCTGCAAAAATCAAAGTGACAGGAAAGAACCTGGGTGTGCTAAAATAATTGGGGCAAGAAGATTGCCTGCAAGACGCAACTAAAAGCATACGACCTAGAAATGAGAAGACAAATAGACAAACATAATATACTGCATGTCTTTATCAGCTGTGTGCCAGCGTAGAGACTGCGCAAATTGAACTGCCTGCCAAAAACCCCTCAAGGGACGCGTGTATACATAGGTGCACACACTCATACACACCCGGAGTCAGATCTCTTCCCTGTGGTAGGTAGATAGGTAGATAGTGCAGGTAGGTGAGGCAGGTTGGGGCCCTGTATGTGATATGTGACAGTTCACAGAGTGACAGACTGGTTGCGAAGAAAAGATGCAGGAACGAGGGATGATGGATGAAGGGGAGAAACGCTCCCTTTGTACCACAAAGAGCCCTCTGTTGTTTTTGATCTGCTCTGACTTCAAAGTGCAAAAGTCTGTTTTTATTCCCGGCAGAACTCCCTCTGTTGCCTTATCACACATCTCATTTGTGGGGCTCCAGACAAACAGACAGCAGCACGGGGTTGAGGGCCCTGCTAGATTGAGGTTTGACAAATTAGATTTCGCAGTGATTGATGCTGAATCAACAGCTGAAACAAAGTCGAGACAGGAGGGTGGGCTGAGGGAGAGGAGGAAGGGTATGATGTGAAGAGGAAGTAAAGAAAGAAGGACAGAACTCAGAAATATGAGAAAGACTGAGGCAAAAAAAAAAGGGGGATCAAAGAAAATGTCTCACAATATTTATTTGCATCTTTCATTTCACAAGAATTCAGCCGGGCAGAATGGCACCCATATTTATTGACAATGTCAGATTGCTGTTGTAATTTGTGGGCCGGGACTCAGGGGCATTATGAGTGGAACTTGCAATTAGATTTATCGAAGCTTGTGTGTTTGTGTGAGTGTGTGTGTGTGCGCGTGTAATTAGAAGTTATTGAAATGTGGGGTCCCTGTAGCCCAACTATTACAGCTAAATCAATATTAATCAAAAACACAACTGAAGAAACGACGCATAAAAAATGCAAAGAAATAGAGAGACAAAAAAAAGAAAGACAGACAGTTGGAGCGAAAAGGGGGAAGATGTAAGACACAAATAGAGAAAAAGATGACAGGAAAGGAGAAATATAAGAGGAATATAAAATGGTGGAGATGGTATAAAAACAACAGGGCAAAACACGTCAAACCAGCCTTTGAAATGACAAAATTTTGCTGCAGAATCAATCAGTTCTAATGAATTCGCCACAATCAGTGAATTCACTCACTGAGGCCGAGGAAATCTGCATGAACTTTTAGCATAAAGGTCAACTTTTGTTCATTTTGATTGACCATTAGGAAGCCATCTTGATAGAGTTGACCTTTGCAGGAATAGAGCGTGGATGTGTTAAGAGACCTGGAAACCACCCGCACCAGCCACCACTCCAATTTGTCCAGGTGGCCACTTAGGTACTGCTATGAAACAAATCCCATGCAGCCAAAAACATTTTCCCCATAGACTGAAATTATAAAAAGAGACATCTGTAAAATGTTTGCCAACTGACCTCCAAACAAGGTTAATTATTACTCTTTGTATTATGTATTTGTAAATGTTTAAACCTCAAACCCTCTTTTCTTTTTTGCAAAACAAACACCCTACGCCACAAAACTCAGAAGTAGTGTATGTATTAAAGGTCCAGTGTGTAACCACCCATAACGCACCAAAAATCCAGAAGTAAGCTGCTATGTACCCAAAGTCCAGCTGTGTAGGATTCAGTAACATCCAGTAGTGAGACTGCAGATATAATAATAATATAGCTCATCCCTCTAAACATGTAGGAGAAACTATGATGAAAAGTCATGAAAAATGCAGTGTGAATGTGCATCAATGTATGACCACTAACACATGTGCATGCTCTATTGGCTACTGTGGCCCATAGCACATGCACATGTGTTAGTGGTTAGTTTGCCAGCTATAGTTTTCCATAGTTTATAGTTTATCTATCCCTGTGAGTGGCATCTACATCAGCAAGCTTCTGAAACCAAATATTTAGCTAAGGTGCGTGGATAAATTCCGCTCTACCACTTTCTGGCGTGATTGAGAACTTTACTTTCCACACTTTCGCCAAGCTCCTTCCTCCTTTGTTAGTTCACCTGCATCAAATGTAGTAACTTCCCCACTCTTGTTTGTGTGTGTGTGTGTTGTGTTTGTGACAGGGCCAGCATTACAGCCTGCTTTATAGGGTGGCGGGCAGAGTCTCTTTGCCAAGGTCAGGCTGACAGAGTGCATTATGGGAAAGTAATTCACGAGTTTACAATAGAGCGCATTTACACTCAGTGCGGTCTGCAGGCTGAGAATGACTCAGTCATATTTAAAGGATGGTTTTTACATCACAGTTATTTAGTTATTTCCACAAAACACTAGAACACCTGCTCTCTCTGTGTGTGTGTGGTTGGGTGTGTTGTGTGTGTTCGTGTGTGCGTGTGTGCATGCACACCATGTAGCATGCTGAGTGACATTCTGCTGCAAAGTGTGATTCAAATTATCTTTATAACAGGCTTGGAGAGATCGTGACAGGTGTTAGTCATTCCCTTGAGTTTAGGAAGGTGGGAGGAAGACAGAAAAGGGGGTTGAGGGGAGGGTTGCAGAGGTGTATGAGAGATGCAGATTATCATGACCGACTCAAGAATATCATATGACATAAGTGTGACATGACATGTGTTTGTGTGTGTGTGTGACAGAGACAGAGAGAGAGAGAGAGAAAGAGAAAGAGAGAGAGAAAGTGACTTCCCCCTATCTTGTTTGTAGCAATTATCTCTCTATTCCAATCAGTGTTGATGTCTGAGTATAATCGTCTGTAAACACTAAGTGCGCCTAGACCTTATTTAATGAGACTGCCACACACACATAAACACACACACACACACCACACATACATGCACACACACATAAGCCATTAATATTGTCTGATGGCAGTTAGCAGCGTTACCACCCTCTCCTTCCTCTGCCTCTCTGCGCAAGGGAAGGAGAGTAAAGGGGAAGTCGACACAGACTGGAATAAAGTGCTCCTAATAAGTCCCGTAAGTATCAATGGTGTGGTGTAAACACACCTGGAGCGTCGCTCAAAAATTAAATTACCAGTTCTAAATAAAAAGGTGCTCCTCTCTGCAGGAGTTTACGTGTGAATAAATGAGACCTTGGCTGTATTATGGCTGCCAGCTGTATTATGTTACAGTAGTATGGATAAACAACACTGTATATTGTTAAACCTATTGGTATCAAATTGCTATCATTATTGAGCAATTTGCCAAATGTATTAATAATGACCCTCCCCATATCGTGTAGTAGTTAGGATTCCTGGTTTTCACCCCGGCAGACTGGGTTCTGCTCACAGTACGGGAAGTTGAACGTCATCTAGTTCATTTCATTATCTCAGTTCTTGTACTGAATCTAATCTTCATCATTGAATGTGTAACAGCCATAAGTGACTGTTTGAAAGCCTTAATAGCTCTGTTACCACGTTTTCATGTAATCTTATATGTTTTAGCTGACATAGTAATTTCCTGACTCTTGCATGTGTGTGAGAAAGTTCCCATGTCTTGATTTGCTGAGTAATTGGCTGCTGACCGTGAGAATGCGTCTCGAATTAAATTGATTATCTGTTGCAGGTGTGCTGTCTTTACCCTCTGATAACCCTGTGTGGCGATTTGAAGGCGAAAAACATTCAGGATTTGGTGTAGTTGCAGATTGCGCTAAGGAGAAACTGTGGTGGCAGTGAAATGTGCAAAAAACACAACCGCCCCTATCTAGAGCCAGTAGGAGATCCGTGGTGAGTAATGAGAATGTAATAATGCTTATGTTTATGAAAACATACCTATGAATATTAGATTTGATTTCTGCCAATAGATCCTCCTAAATATTACACACTGGACTTTTAAGGTAGATAGACTATCTGTTCATGGCTCGTACGACAGGGCTGGACCACACAAAATCACTGTGCCACTTAAGACTGAATCGGCTACAGGAGTTGTTCTTGAGAAGCCCACTGTTTCGCATTTTTGCTTGATGAATAAATTAAATGATGAATTGTTGACAGTTCATTTTCTGGCAGTCTTCTCATCATTTAATTAGCTAATTTTTCAGCACTAATTGAAACAGATATCAAAATGTTGTCCAATATGTCACATCGATATCATGATAAAAACTACTCTGCGACCACTGTAGCAATGTTAAATGGTTCCCATGTTTGTTTGTAGGTATTAATATGCTAATAAAAGGAAAAAGAAGACCACAAGATAGTGTAAACAATGCAGGATCCAAAGTAGAAAATGCAATACTTGTGTTAAGATTTAAGAATTAAACATGTTGTGTTCTGGTGAGAGACGTTAAATGTTAATTCATCTTCACATAGGAATTAGACAATTGGAAACATTTAACACTTAGCAGTAAATCACAGGAAGAAATGAAAAAGAAACGTGTTGGATAATCTTCATCTACAACATACCAACACCACAGGTAGAAACTATACATGGTTGTATTGCAATGACATTAAAAATATCAGCATCTGTATCTGCATAGTACAAGATATTTAATGTTTGAACTATTGGATGTGACATTTCAATTGCATGTGTATTATTAACAGTGTTGTAACTGTAGTGTTTAAGTGTAATTCATTACTTTAAAAAATGACATTACTTTCTCCAGAAACTAGTAGTGTAATTAATGATACATTTCACTAATAATATTATAGTTACCGCACAAAACAAAGTTACAACCGACAATCAAATCACATGCTTTGATTAATTTTGTACTTCTACTACTTAAAACACTCACATTCAGTGGCTGGAAATATTCCTGTTACTTTGATTTTAACAAACAAAAGTGGATTTTAATCGTTGTAGGTCAATTTCAGTAAATTTGGGGAGAAGGGGAATTACGAATTTTGTGGGGAATAGCAGAAATCTACTATAACTAGTAGAAAAGTAATATAATTAATAGTAACTATTTTTTGTTGGCAGGGAGTAATAAGTAAAGTAATAATATTTATTTTGAAAAGAGTCATGAGTAATAAATTACTACTAGTCTAACAATGATTATTAATGACAAATCAACATTAAAACAATACAGAATGAAATCCACAATGCACACTGGTGTGTGGTGGTGGAGAGTAACTAAGTATATTTACCCTAGTGCTTTACTTACACAGACTTCTCCACAAACAAAGATAGTAACTGGAAGTTAATACCTTTGCTGCAATTGTTGTAGACAGTAAAATGCTGACCATAAATGGTATTAAAAATGGGGTTCGGTTTCATCAAAGTCTTAAGTAAAAACTTTAAACTTCTTAGAAAAAAGGGACTTTTGAACATCTGCAACTGTATGATAACTGGGCAAAGTCTGCTGATGAAGATCGTGTGTACGATCTAGAAGAGCAACTTAAAAGGCCTTGAGGTGAGATTGTTATGTTTTCAAGGTCAGTAATTCTATTGTAGGTAATAATTACATGTGCTTTCTTAGTAGCAGACATGAAGGTCTGAAAATATGATTATGTTTGTTATATGAATTGGCATTCTTTGTTTTTTGTGTATTATCGGAAAATATATTGTATATACTGCCTTCCTGCTCTGGTTTACATCAGTTTGTAGTGTCTTATAAGCCCATGGCACAAGAATAAAAATAGCTTCAGACTCAGGCACAAATTAAGTCATCATTATGGATGTCAGCAGAAGCCACCAGGTGAGGCATCAAGCTTTTACAATGAATAACATCTACATCAGCGACTGATGATGAGAAGTCATCATCAGCCTGGATGAGGATCAGATCTGTGACGCATTTTTCACCTGTTTAGAATGCAGTGTTATCGGCTGGTTAACCACCCACTGCCAACCTTCTCCTCCGGTCCCTCTCAGCTCCTCTCTCTATCTTTAGACATGCCTAGCAAACTGTTTCACGCTCTGTCTCCTCAACGACACCTGAGAAACCCTCTCGCTCTCCTGTAGACAGACATGCCTGGCTCTACCCATTACCTTACCCTAATAGAAACCTGTTTTTCCACCAAACACTATCCCCAAAAATCTCCATTTCAGCAAATCTGTGTCTTCCTAACCATCATCTCTCGGCTCCGACACCTCTAAAAGCCTAACCACTTTATCTTTGTGTGTTCAGCACATTCGCAGGTCGAATTCAGGTGGAATTGTGTTTTGATGAAAACTAATTTAGTGCTGTTTGTGGCTCCGCCGGCATGTATTTGGACCAATTAGAGGGGAACGAAGGAGACGGATAGAGAGAGGGAAGTGATGTGAGGGGAGGCAAAAGAAAAAGGATAAGAATATTTTAAAGTCCAATGGAAGTCATTTCCTCATTTTGGAGTCATTGAAGCTGTGAGTGCATGTGAGTGTGTGTGTGTGTGTGTGTGTGTGTGTGTGTTTTCCTGTGAGTGTGTGATTGGCTTTGCATTATGATGAGTGTACGGGGGTGGCGGAGTGTTGACATGCAGAGCACAATGCCTCCATAAGCAACAGGATAATGAATGCATTTGGGCTCCCACGTTCAAACACAACTAGCGAGGCTGTTTACTCTTTTAACAGACAATGTTCGTCTCTGATTTTCTAATTTCCTTCTGTAAGTGGCTGACCAGGTGTATGCATGGGTGAGAGCAAGTGCAGATTAGTGAGTGTTTGTGTGTTTGTGTGTGCATTGCCTAAGCATGTGCGAATGACTGTGTGTGCAGAGCAACAGTGTGTAACAGTGTTGAGTTCTACTGAGCTGCCAGGCACAGAAACTCATTTAGGCTGCAGCTTCAGTTCACAAGAAGCCTGAGGGGCTGTTCCTCCAGGCTGACGCCGCGGATGGCTCACATTTTTACCCCGTTATCAGAGCTCCTCTCTGGGCTGAGCCTGGTGGGAGGCCTGGCCGCCTCGCCGTTCCTCCAGGCAAGACAGATAGCAACCAATCACTGGCTCCAAAGAGAGTACCCCACGGCTCTCACTGCAGACTCACATTAGCATATGCAGGTGTGTGTGTATGTGTATGTGTGTGTGCTAATCAAAATGCAGTAGGGCTGCATAGTGTGCAATATGTGTGGGCTTAGCCTGAGCTTAATTCCCGGTCAAACTGTAGTGTTTGATCATATTTTGTTTACTTTTGTTGCCTTTATCATCTGAAAACTACACACACACACACGTGCCTGCACACACACACACACACACACAAATAGACAAAGCTTAATCACAGCAGCGCATGTGTGCACTGCATTCCCTGATCCTTTTCATCTATCTCATAGCACATGATTTATGTGAAAATTATTTGCCGCTATAAACACACACTCACCAGGATGCACACACACCAACGCACACCGTCCGTCATCGTATTTATGACAGCAGGACCGCTGTGCCAAGGGGATATTGGACTTTCTCTTCAGTTATCAATGTTTCGGTTTTGATTGATGACCTTTATTGTAATTATTTATTGAAAGGCAGGAACAGGATAATTAGAAAAGGTCTGGAGGGGAGGAAAGTGCTGATCCAGTGGGAATTCTGAGGAGGAAACCGGAACGCTGAAGGTGATAAAGTTCACGGATCTTCTCAGAATTCCGTGTCAGCGAACGGGGAGGCGGGGGGAGATCTGCAGGAGGAATCAATGATCAGAGCTAATGGCATACTAATGATGTAACTACTCATCCATACAGCACAGACAGACAGAGGGAGAGGAAAGGAGTGAGGGAGCAGGAGGGTGGTAGAAAGAAAGAAAGAGAAGGAAAAACATTTATTCATAGAGACACCGAAGCAAACGTCAGAGCCAAAGAGGTCAAAGATTGACCACTTATCCAAACAAGTCACAGACACAATGAACTAGGGATCATGCCGAGAACGAAAAACAATGAACAATTTATAAATCAGCAAGTTCAATCTATATGCCAGCTGAGACTGGGATTTGTTTGAGTGGAAACTGTAAAGTTGAGCCACTAAATGAGTCGATTTTCACAGCTGAACAGTGGGCTTTATAAGACTCAAACACATGTGCACAGTAATGAAAAACTCTCCCACTGCAGTGTCCTCTCATCCTCTCTGCACCATCACTCCCAACGCTTAGGCAAGAAAATCTCTTAAAGCAGCAGCCTCATCACACATAACGGATATCCTTCAAACGGTTTCGATATGCCAATACCAGTTCAAAAAGTGTAAAATTTAAACATCTTGCTCAATGACTGACCAGACCTGCTCATTCTTTGTCTGGTCAATCGATGTTTAACTGTCATTTGATTGCTACCATGCTTCATATTGACAAAGGACATCCATCAATGCTGATTAACTCTCTGACTGAACTTAGTAGACGGATGAACCTCAACGTAAGGAAGGAATGATACCTTTTTCACCACGAGGCATGGGGGCACAATAATGGTTATGATATTTTTTCTTTCTTAACCTTGTCGATAAAAACAAATGAAAAAGAAAACAAACCTGTATCTGATTCAAGAAGTGTGAGAAGGAGACAGCCATAATTTTAAGTGCGTGCAGTGGACTGATGGACCCACAGTGTCACTGGTGCGGTTATTGCAACTGAAACTGCACATGTGTGAAGAAGATAAAGGATGGGGTTTGATTTAAAACCAGGGACCAAAAAAACATCTGTCAGCTGCCAGGTGTGTAGGGGGACAGGCAGTTCCCAAACAACTGAAATGGATGAGTGGATTGGGTCTGGTGTGTTGTAGCAATCTAAATCATTTCAGTGGTTTGCTGTGCTGTAGTGTAGTGGACAAAAATGGTCACTTATTTTACATCATGCACCTTCAAATTACCAAGAAAATCGGTTAATGGTTAAGACTGAAACCTGCAACCTGAAAAAGTAAGTAAAAATGTTCCAGTGAAATATAAAGTATTGCATATTTCTGCATTTACAAATGGTACCAACCACAAACCAATGTTGTTCTCACCACTTTTCAAAATTAAGAAAATATGAGTGAATCCCACAAAAGATGTGTGGGAAACAAGCAACTGGTACATTAATCATGCCCCTGGCCTTTGACCAAGTATTTCATCCTGTACCAGAGTAAACAGAAGCCTAATCTAGTCTAAATGAAGTCTATTCCCCATGTCTTGTCCCCATGGCAATAAAGAGGTTCATTTACTTTATCTACAGGGGAACCGCAGTTTTGATGATTTCCTTATTGCTTTCATAATGAAAAAGTGTAGCTACATGCTGTTTTATGCACTAGGACATCTTACTTTTAATAATACGACTGCACAGACTTTAGACATCAGTTGCAAAAACAATAAATTAGCACAAGATTTGGGCACCTTCCCTGGCCACTTTATTCTAACTAAACAAAAAACAAAATAAGCACGGACACAGTAAAAATCATTAATTTCCTCTGAAACACACTTATCTCCCGTGGAGTGAGAAGGGAGATAAGGTGAAGACTGTGGCAAAAGAAAACCACCAAGAGGTACACCAATGACTGCAGAGACACAAACACAACCAGAATTTCCTCACTTTTCTGTATGAATACTTACCTCCTGTATCTACCTCCTTTTTCTCATCTTTTTCCCCCCCTGGCTTTTATCTGACTGGCTGTTGAGGAAAGGCGCATGTGGCTGCCTCAGTAATGTGACATTTAGACAAATTCACTAGGCGTATCGGCGGGATGCTGCCTCCACTGTACACGAATGTGTGCAAATACACCTCTGTGAGAGTATGTGTGTGTTTTTATATGCATATGTGTGTGCTTAAAATTGGGTTGACAATCTGCCTAACTGTGAGAGGTGCATGCTCTGCATTAGGTGCACACACACAGACACACATGCTGTTTCGGCGTCTGGCAGACAAGCTGCATCCCTTTTGATGTTTTTGTTCTCGGTGATCTTCCATAGTCATAAGGCAGCATGGGAGGACTCAGATGGTGTTGAAACAGAGCATTTCTCTTTGAAAACTTACAGGACCCAACTGTGTTATTGGACCAGAAGCTATTATCTCTTTGCAGTAATATCACTTCGCTCTTTCCTGCTTTTTCTCCCATCTAACTTCATGTTTCACTCTGTGTCTGTCTCTCTCCATGTCTTTCCCCTCAACTCCATCATCAGATCTGTCTGGCTGTGAACCTTGAACAGCCCGAGACAGACGGTCATGGTAAATTGATAATATGAGTCACAGCTGAGTTTTGGAAACATGACAGCCTTCCGGTTTTTCCGCACAGAGCCCTCACGAACTTCTGCAAGAAGCTGTAAAGATACACACTGAATATACAGAGCAGAGATACAGAAACTCACACACAGATACACATGCATACAACCACAATGCAGTGTTTACACTTCCAGGCTGAGAGCATGTAAAGTGGGTAGAAGCTGAGCAGATGGAAATGAATTCAGATATATCGACAGAGGAAAGAAGCAACGTAATTAAGATTGAGAGCTAAAGAGGCCACCTTAACAGCGAAAAGAGGCAGAAAACAAGGGAAAATTGAGAGGAAAAGAGCGTATGTGTGTGTGAGGGGCAACCAAGTGTGCCAAATCAAAGTGCTCGCACCTCAATCAGTGAGAGTTCAGATGGAGGGTGACAGAGAGAGTAGCAAAGGGGAGGATGAGGAGAGCGCTTTAAAAATGAGGAAGGAAATTAGATGAATCAATGGAGGCGTCTCGCAGGTTACTTTTCATCTTTTGGGGTCAGTTCTGTTCCATTACTATTTGTCTTCAATCGCACAGTTTTTGCATCAAACCAAAGCAGAGCGTCCTGGAAAAAAATTTGTAATAATCATGGGGGTGAATTTAATTTCTCAATCTCCAAATTGATTTAGTGGAACCTACTGGAGGCCACAAACTGACCTCTGAATTTAGCTTATTGTGCTTCTGCTGTGCGCTGTCAAACAGACGGGATTTCAGATCAGCGCAGAGTTATGACCTGACTACGCTAAGATGATAAGATGATTAAATATCTAATTCACTTTAGATCATTAACTTTAATCTGCTTATACTTAGGAGGCAGAGGAGGCAGTGGGGGAGGAGAGGGAGGGAGAGAGAGAGGGGGGAGGAGCTCAACGGTCTCTGGCTTCCATCTATATCCATCATGGAATCAGTTTTATCTCCTCTGTGCATCCGACAAAAAGCAGAAAAATGAACAGGAACAACAAATAAAATGTTACAAGAGGAAATGTAAGCTGTTTTTTGCTATTCCATCATGACATCACCCCCACCAATTTTCAAAAAAAGGTTGACTAGAGCATTTGTCATTGTCTTAAAGGGACATACCAGTGTTTTAGGTAATTTACTACAAAGCATGTATACTTTATTTTACTATATTTTTTAGGTTTCTGAATGTAAATTTACAAGCTGCATTAGTTTTTTGGGTAAAACATTGCAGAGAACAATTAGTCAGTATTATTATTAAGTCAAAATTACCTTGTGATGATGCAGTTGAAAAGTAACTCATGTTTGGTGTGCTGATGGTAAGCTCAAACAGAAAGGACTTAGCTACAGCCATTAGCTGATGAGCTTAACCACCCATAAAAACCACAACATGCAGTTTTTACTGTGTCTGTACAGATTAAACAAACAAGAGAACTTGTTAATTAGTGAGCTTTACAAGTGCAGGTAGGTGCATTGCGTTACCACTGAACAGAGCAAGACTAGCTGTCTCTCCCTGTTCACAGGCTTTATGCTAAGCTAAGCTCCTGGCTGTCTCCTCGTCTCCTGGCGGTAGCTGCATATTTAATGGACAGATGTAAGAGTGGTATCGATCTTCTCATCTAACTTCTAGCAAGAAAAATAATAAGTGCATTTTCCAAAATGTTGAACGCCAAACAGCAAAGGAAAAAGTCAGAATCTGCTAAATTTGCATTATCCTCTTGTCGTTTTCAGAATGTCCAGGTTTGCTTATTATTTGTCTTTTGAGTTCGATTTTCTATCAATTTAACTTGAGATTTCTGAGTTTATTGGGAAACTTTTGAATGTCAGATGTGAGAGCTTCTATCCAGCCCCTGAAACACCCACTGATTATCTTTGGAAATGTTCAAATCTATGGATTTTTTACTGAGTGCACAGACATGAGAGTAGTATCTTACTAAATGTCAAAGTACGTATTCCTTTAATAGTAATGATAAAGTCTACTGACACAATTAGGAACAACAAATCTTTCTCCACTTCCTCTAAATTTAATATGGCCTGAACACTTTGGAAACACCCAAAAATGACGATATCCTGGCAGTGATCACGGCCGAGCCCTAATCAACTGGAACCACGCTGATAGGGCAGACATTTGTTCTCATGTCCGAAGAAGATACCTTGGCACGTCCGTTGCATGATTGAAACAGAGCTTTGGTTACAATCTGCAATCTGCTCACAGCAGAGAGACTCTACTGAAGCCAGACTCTGCAGCTATCTTTGGAACAATATTGTATTTGCCAATCAGTCGTGCCAATGACGTGTAATTGACATGAGGCGGAAGTTGAGTTAGAGGGCAGTGGGTGGTTGAGGCTCAGATGAAACAGTCGAAACAGACAGGAGGCGGAGACGTGGCATTCTTGAGGTGAAAACCACCAACAGCCCAGTAATTATTGTCCATTTATTTCAAAGGAGATAAGCGGTGTGTCAGAGGATAGTGTGGATTTCTCTCTGTTAGAACCTTATGCCATGGGGCTTACAATGAAAGGAAGGAAGAACATGGTGAGGGGAGAGGGACGGAGAGAGAGAAAAAGAAAGTGGTATAACGGAAAAGAGTGAGAAAGGAAGGGGGGGGGGGGTAAAGGAGGCAAGAGAGTGAGACAGTGTGAGGTTACGCCGCTTCCATTAGCCGTTCGTTGTCTTCCAAGAACTGGAGCAGCAGCTAGATCAGATTGCACTCCACTCAAACAAAGAGCTTTGGTTATTCGAGTCCTCTGCCATTGTACCAGCTAAATTTCCCATGGTAAATGTTGACAGAGAAAATTGATATTGAGTGCAATATTATTCTCCACTGATCACAAAGCATTTCCTTCACCAAAAGTTGGGATCTATGATGTCTGTGCTGCATTCAGCTGCATGAACATTAGACTGAGCCTCTATAGTGAAGGGGGGTATAAAGATTGTCTTTATTTTAAAGATTAGGCACTGAGGTGCACAAAACTAAACCTGCCTATACAATAAAACCTAAATGCTATGTAAAGATTATTTCCCTGCATTATAGTAACATATTTTCAATGACATTTTTTTTTTCACAAAATAAATTCAGTCTTCTTTGTGAGACATCAGCTACTGAGCCCAAGTAATCTCCACAAATCAATACACGTTCAGTGGCCGCTAAACAGTAGTCAGTGGTTATGCGCAGCATTTTAAATAAAGCCTTAATCATTAACAACTGCCTTGAAACATGAGATAATCCAATTCCCTGTAGACACATGCCTATGGACTTTAATCCCTCCTGTCTGTGAGAGAGAATTAAGTGTTGAACCTGACACACCCATTGAAAACATATGTCCTCTGGCAAAAAGTTCAAGGGTCAACTTGTCGCTATAGGAAATAACAACTGCAGACAAAAGTACAGTACACACATGCATGAGCTCTCAAAAATGTGCACACACACGCAACAGAGGAATGTTTAAGCAGCATTAGACAGATGACATAGGGAAGTTTAAAACTGTGTGCTTGAAACGAACTAGTGTCGTCCAACCACGTCTAAATACAAAAGTGTTGTTGCCTGTTCCAAATATTCAAACACCGCACACTTTAAGATAGTTTTCTCCTTAAAAACATTCATGGTGTTGCATCCAAAGTAGCTGTGTGAAGAATGAAAAGAACAAGCTTGAGATAGAAGTTTAAAGCCTGCCTACTTTCTCCAATCCGCACACCTGAACAACCGCTGCATGAAGCAGCCATGCTTGTTGGATTGTTGGTTTTTCTGAAGTTACAAAAGTTGCTAGACCCAAATCCAAAGTCCAAAGAGGTTTAAGGAAACAGGGTTTCAAATGCTGTTGAACAATCTGTACTCCATCTGAGTCTCAACTGCAACAGCAAATGTGTTTGTAAGAAAGATAATGCCACTGGGATTACATTTGATATCAACATGATTGGGAACTGTTTTTAATGAACGTATTTACCAGTGTTTATTATCCCAGGTTGTCACACTTCAAATCTAATCTAAACCCTTTGATGTAACATGAGCCAGTCAGAGGAAATAAAGTAGTGATGTGCTTCTGATCACAAGGAACTCTTTTGTGGTTGACTATGATTACCCTCATCCCTGAAGTACCTTGGTTCAGTTTCTGTCTGTGTTTATTATTGGCAACGGAGGACATTCAGTGCATGTTGCAGTCTGTTATTTGCTAGTACATCTATATGCTTAGTGATCCCGAGACTTAACAACAAACATTTTAACCAGCACTACCTGTGCTGAACCTATCTGCAAAGAAAATCACAGACACTGCTCTTGGAATACAAAATGTTGTTTTTTAAAGGTTAAAGAAACATGGTTAAATATTGAATTAAATATTGAAAGTGGTTTGAAGTAAGAGACTTATATTTCCTTCTGATCGTATAAAGCAAAACAAATTAGTAATATATGAACATGATTTCAAGGAAACATAGCTGATGTATCATGAAGTTTACCATCAGGGGCTCCCTGGTAGCTCACCTGGTAGAGCTTGCAGCCCTCGTGCAAAGACCTGTGGCCGTTTGCTGCATGTCATCCCACCTCTCTTCCTCATTTTGCCTTCACTCTTAACCTGCTCCTGTCTATCATCTTACACACACATATTTAATCACACAAATGTGAACAAATTTGTACGCAAACTGACACGTGAACAAGCAAATACACGTCTGCATGCAGACGTTTACATCTGTATGACATACATACGCACACGTGGATGTACACAAACTCAAATCTAACATCATGTATAAACACACACACTCTCAAACGTCGTTGGTGTACTCTTTTTCTCAAACACACACACACTCTCAAACACTAACAGACTCTGGAATGTAGGAAATAGATGGCGCCCAGTTTTGTTTTCTTTCTACAGTGTGCACTTCCCCTTAGGCACATCCAAAGAAAATATTTGTGTCTGAAACACTCTGAAGGTTTAGGGAATAATTCATTTCAGGGCTCCGTGATGAAAACAGATTGCTAATTCTTTTGACTTAATTTTTGCCTGTTTATTCAAAAGGAACAAACCAATACACTCCTGCATTTGTAAAAAACAAAAAGAAAGAAAAAAAAAGAAAAAAAAGAAAGTTCACCACAGTGTTGGGAAAATTTGTTTTTTGTGTGTTCGTTTTTAATACCCTATTGCCTTTGTTTCTGCATTTTTCCCTCAGTGGAATTTGGTCCTGGCCGCTGGCAGAATGAAAAATAAAGCACAAACAGACGGAGCATGTCTGAGCAAGATGTGTTTGTGTGTATGTGTGTGTGTGTGTGTGTGTGTGTGCAGGGCGGACATTAGGGTCTCAGAGCAGATTCACAAAAAAAAATCAAGACAAAGATGTGCACACTATGAATGAACCCGGTTTAGCTTGTGAGAATCAGCTATAACCCATTGAACACCTGTTTATTTATTAATGCATAGAGCATTTTAATTGAGGGAATTTCATGGGCATCATACATATGTAAATATTTGTGTGTGTTCAACACTTGCTTAGTGTTTGTTTCTCATGAGACTCTTATTCCGTTATCTCAATAAACCTCATTAATAAAAGGTGTCCAAAATGCATGATAAGCATAAAAGAAAGACAGACAATGGCGTGCATGTGACACAAGGCAGGACATAACACACAGCTCAAAGCAGTGTGACAGTATGAAAATATCCATCTAAACAGGATCATTATGCAAAAGCAACAATAAACTGGTTCTGATGATAAACAGACTGTCATATCTCTATACCCGAGCCAGAGGGCAACACACTCTGTGACATCCATCTTCTTTAAGTAACGGCGCTCATAATGACACTGCGCATGGTGGGAGCAAAACACACACATACACATGCCAATGTACCGCCGTAAACACACACGAGTTAACACTCACAAACACACAGAATTAATATTCTCAGTTGCTTTCTCTCTGTCTTACAAACACAGCGAGACACACACACACACACGCACTCTCACCAAAATCCAGTATTTAATACAACTGGGTAATGCCAGGGGCGAGGCAGAAGTCATAATCATGAGTGTGTTTAACAGCAGTGTGACAGGCAGATGCTGCTTCAGTGTAAGTAAAGAACATGTAAATAAGCAGGCTGAATTATTCAAGACTGAGAACCGACTCACACATGCTGGTCGCCCTCACCCGCTCAGCTCCAGTCGTGCTGGGATAATCGTAGGAAGGGAAGGGACAGAGGGGAAAAAAAATAATGTCTTCTGTCAAAGTGCAAATAGTCCAAAACCCAGACTGGGCCAAGCGGGAGTTTTTGTTATTCGACAAATGTAGTTAATTCACGTGATGGGATTGTAAATTCAAGATTCGGTGATGCACATGTGGTCGCCACAAGGCTGTGTGGTGAGCCCAGAGGAGATGTGGTGGACGTGGGCGAGAGGACAGGGGAAAGAACAGAAGGGTTTAGTGTTGCGATGGGACCAGATGTGGGGGGGAAAGGAAAGGAGAAACAATAAGTCGATTCACTGATAAGAATAGTTCAATACTGATTGAATAATTATTTTTAGCCATCAGGCAAAAAATGCCAAATTCTTTGGTTCCAGCTTCTCAAATGTAAGATTTTCTGCTTTTTTCCATCTTATATAAAGGTTAATAATACATATTTGAGTTTGAAACTGTTGAATAAAACTAATAATCTGAAGACGTCACTTGTCTGGGAAATTGTGTAAGTGGCATTAGTCACTACTTCGAGACTTTTTATACACCAAATAATCATTACTTCTCTCTCTCTCTCTCTCTCTCACTCTCTTTGTCCACATTTCCTGTCTATATCTACACTGTAAGCATGGGAGGATTAATCTTATGGGGACCTGGAGCAAAAATTAGCTGCTGGGTCCATATTAACCCCGATACTACCTGGCCCTGGATTTGCCGTGTTTAATTTGATTAAACTAATTAATTTAGGAGTATGCAACATATAAGGACAAAGCTGTAATAATGAAAGTCTAACCAAACTGATCCTCTTCAAGACTTAATCATATCAGTTAATATTAGTTGTGCATATTCCCAGAACAAACCAGCTGACCTACTGTAAACCTGGAGTTCCCTCAAGCGGCAATCCGGTCTTGGCTGCAGGCTGTCCAAAGAAGGCAAAATGCCAAAAACATAATCTTTAATGTTAGTATCAGCCAGTGACGAAAGGACATTTTCATTATTGATCAAAAATGTTATAAAATGTCAAACCAAAACCCAAATCTATTCTTACAATAATATACAGCACAGAAATGCAGTATATCCTTACATTTTAGAAGGTGGAATAGAAGGAGCATCACAAGTAAGTGAAAGGCTATAGGGGAAACTCCATCAATAAAAAGAGGAATGTTTCAATCTCAGTTGGATCTTCCTTGTGTCAGACAAAAAGGGAATCTGACTGGATTGAAATGTCTATTTAAAGAAATGTGTGGTTTGGAGTGAGTTTTCCTCTTATTTGAAGAAGTTGGCACCAGCAAATGTTTTGCTTTGTAGCTTCAAAAATAAAAACAAAAAGATTTGGTACCATTTTCTAATGCGTCACCCTTTATAAAGGCTTTGTAAATTGTAAGTTGAGACTAATGCTTTATTAGTGGTTTATAAGTCAGTGCTTTATAGATCTACAAGTCAGCTACAAGCTTCAAGTCATTAACTCAAGTCAACTTTTGGGTTGCCAGGTTGTGAAACATACTGCTTAACCTCTGGAAAAACCTGTGGAGGTTAATAACTGCAGACTTGATTGATTATTTTTTATTTTATTTTACCTTAATTTAAGCGGGTAAATTAATTGAAAACCAATTCTCGTTTACAACAATGACCTGGCCAAGAGGCAGGAACAAGAAAGTATAAAACCCACAAGAATTTATTAACGGATAACCAACCATTTATAACAATTATTGTTATTATAAACCCTTTATAAAGAGTGACTCATCAGAAAGTGATAAAAGTGACTTAAACGACCAAAAGAGAGCCACTTCTTACATACTGAAACAGTTTTAAAGTGCGTATCTGAACATCTTGAACACCTGGCCTTCCTTAAAACTACCTGAGATAAAGTATAAATTAGGTTTCAGGAGGAGGATGAGCGCAGGCCTTTAGAGATCCAAACCCGACTGGGAAATCATGGAAGCTGAAACTGTGGATAAGCACACAGGCAATTACAGCCTGACTAAACACACATCACATCATCAACCCAAACCACTCAAAGTGAAAATATACCCTCATCCCTTACCAACCTCATTTGCCATCAGCCACAACCAACTGCTGGTTTCACACCCTGCGGGACTGCTGATTGGGCTGATCTTACTGATTGAGCTTCATTTAAGAAACATGTGGGAATCAGGCCTGGTAGCTTACCAAGATTACACGCAGCCAGTCATTTTCACTGTGCCCTATTACCACAATAAACATCTGCAATAACAAATGCCAGAGAAATTGCAGTGAAACCTCAGGGGCACTGGTGGAAAAAGCAAAAAAACAAAAAAACAAATAGCACACCGTCCTCTTTGGTTTGCAGTCTTATCTGAACAACATACAGCAGTTGAAACATGTCTCTCTCTTCCATTTCTAGATGTGATTATTCAAAACATGTTCGACAGTAATCGCCCCTGGGAATCACATAAATATGCCTGACAAGTTGGTCTGTGGCTCTTGATGAAGAAGCAGGAGGACTCAGTGCTGACCACCAGCGGTAGCAACGCGAGAAGCAACGTGAGCCACCAGGGATTGTTGATTTGATGGTTGTCGGACATTTATGGTTTTTCCTGTAAACGGAGCTTTGTTCCACTCAAAACTCTTGTGTTGCTTCTCATGTTGCTGTTTTGATTGATTGTGATGGGGATAAGGAAGTTGCATTGAGTTGCAATATATTTTATGTATTTTTTTAATACTACTTTACCTGCTCATCCGTGTGGCTTTAATACTAAATTACTCTAGATACTAGATTGTATTGGTAATTTATCTTGTTTTTATTGCTGCTGAAAGTTACCAAACAATATTTGTTGTATGCCTACAAATGGCAAATAAAGTGTAGTATATCTAAAACGAAAACAGATGTGAGGGAATGATTCACAACCTTTAATTAATTTTTCATTAAATTGCACTATTAATGCAACAACTTCCACATAGACTGCATTTAGCTCCACATTTCTTTCAAGAAGAGAACCATTTTGTATGCATTAAAACTGCTTTTACTTTAACTGGTACTCCTAGATAACCATTTAGTATATATAGTATATTTGGGCTAACATTGACTTTGACCTTTATGTGTATGTTTCTGTATTGTCTGTAATTTTTATGTTGTTTATGGTCTTTTTACAGTCATTTATACAGTTATCCATGTTTGTTTTGTATGTATATATAGAGAAAATACCAAGATTTTATAGAGAAGAATGAATGGACAATATAGCCCGCACATGATTGCTAAATAAAAATGTATAGTTTGCATTGTACTCCCTCTACCTATACTCCTCACCAAAAGTCACAATCTTATAACACCCTTTCTTCCAGGGATGCATGTTTTTGGGGTGAGACATTAAATATCTTGAACTGGAAATCATCAGTACCATAGACCTTAAGGTTTTTTGATAGGAATTGCTTTGGTAACCCCCAAAAACCTATTGGTAGCAGCAAACTATTTGAATAAATTTATACTGACATTAACAATACTCACTTCAGGCTACTGATAATACCAGACCACGAGAATGTAGCAGCAAAAAATAGTGCATTAAATTGAGCAAAAGTTTGGTTTATTACTACTTTATACTATCTACAGTCTATCTAGTGATGGGAAAGTACTCAGATTCCTTATAGAAAAGTACAATTAGGCCTCCCATGGTCGAATAATACTCCAATACTACTTAAAGCACTGAATAAGAATGTTGAAAAATTCAATTAAAATGTTTTAAACTCAATTCAGTTTTGTTTGTATTGCACCAATTCATAACAAAAGTTATCTCAAGACACAAAAAGCCTTAGCTTATGATATAATTCTGTTTTTACTGGGCCATATAGTCCTGCAGCATATCATATAAACCACATCATATATAAATATACTGTGAAACATGTTTTATTGAGGAAGGATTCAAAAATGTAGGAACATAATGAATGCAGTGTACATTTTTTACTGAAGAAAAGCAAAGCAAAATATATCAACATAACTAAACAAAACATACTCTAAACACAGCAGCATAATATATATATATATATATATATATATATATATATATTTATTTATGTAAAAAGTAACTTTA
>NW_023339873.1:8406996-8407331 GCF_004916995.1 Morone saxatilis
GAGAGAGAGAGAGAGAGGTTGAAAAGGTAGAAGTCGCGCTGCATCTTGGGTACATACGTTAACTCCATGGTGATGCAGTGAGCCTGTTGTGTAGACGGACGGGAAAACCAAAGTAAAGTAGAAACGGGGGAGGGTCGGCTACAGGGGGGGGGCTCTCTCTTTTCTAATCCGGAGGGGAGAGCGAGTTTACAATGCGTCTCTCGCGGTGTTGAACAGTGTCGGTCTGAACGATGAGCCAACTTCGCCGGTCGTCTCGAAGCGGAATGAGCCACTCTTGAAGCCCCCCGAAAAAACGAGTCCTTCTTGGCCGGGGAGAGGAGGAGGAAGGGGGGAGA
>NW_023339873.1:8407361-8411783 GCF_004916995.1 Morone saxatilis
GAGAGAGAGGGAGAATGCAGAAGCCGAGCGCCGCGCTCCCTGTTGTCGGCTTGACTGGGAAATGGTAGCGTACTGCAGGGACCGCACTTGGAAGGAACATGGTCGAGAGGAGCAGCAAATTCTTGTTGATCGTCGTCGGATCCGTGTGTTTCATGCTGATTCTCTATCAGTACGTGGCTCCCGGGGTGATCAATTTCGGCTCCCCGCACGGTTATTTCACGGAGGAAGACGAGGGGGACATCTTCCCGACTCCGGACCCCCACTACGTTAAGAAATACTACTTCCCCGTCAGGGACCTGGAGAGGACGATCGATTTCCAAATCAAAGGAGAGGACGTGATCGTGTTTTTGCACATCCAGAAGACCGGGGGGACTACCTTCGGCAGGCACCTGGTCCAGAATGTCCGTCTGGAGGTCCCCTGCGACTGCAGACCGGGCCAGAAGAAGTGTACCTGCTACCGGCCGAACCGCAAGGAGACCTGGCTCTTCTCCCGGTTCTCCACCGGCTGGAGCTGCGGCTTGCACGCCGACTGGACCGAGCTCACCAACTGTGTGCCGGGGGTCCTCAACAAGAAGGAGAACAAACAGAAAAATCAAAGGTAAAACTGGGAGATGTTTTTATTGACTGTGTAGTTTTCTGAGGAGTTCCTAAGTGTGAGATGTAGGTTGTAACCTGTAGGTACAAATTGGGAATCTGTTGTAACTCTTTGACACATTTTTGTCAGGATCATATCTTAACTTTTCAACTCGATTCCTGTGTTTTATTTAATGTAATTTTACATGTGTGTTGCAGCGAGAAAATAAGGTCACTGTGAACTCACAAAGCTGGAAGTTTGTGTTTTCTGTGGGATAAGAGTCAAATCATCTAACCACACTAAACAGAAAATTAAATATAAAATTAGTAAATGAATACCACACTCTATCCACAGTTTCTCACACATCTTTGTCTGGTTTTACAAAAGATCCTTTAATGCAGGCGTATTCCCCTGGAGAGCCAATTATAATAGTTGTAATCTAAAGGTACATTTGACAGAAAATATCAAAACCCTGACATGAGTTTGCAGCTATTTGTGGTCTGATTTATGCCACAAAAAAATGTAAAAGTGACACCAGACAGGATTAAACATAACAAGAACGTAATTTTAAACCCATAACTGAATTCCACACAGGCACATTAAAGTTTCTACGGGGAGTTAATGGATGTAATTGGTCGCCGTGTTATCTTAAATCAAAGGTCTTTCTCCTCGCTGGGTGGGACAGTGTTATCTTTTACAATATTAAAAAAAAGAAGAAGAATGGCAAAGGGGGTTGGGTGCATCGTCCTGAAAGAGTGGGTTGAGAATAGATGCTGAGAGACAAATGTTGATTGACTTTTCTACACTGCGCTGTCACGAATGCCACAGGAGTTGAACAGTGTCAGGGACAATTGTTGATGGGTGCCAGTATCCGGGTGCCCTCCCACAGAATCACACACTCCGATTTGTCTGAACTTATTTCAGGCATGGGGGGAGTGTAATACATCCAGGCAACATTTCCACTCAGTAATCATAATCCCCCGCATTGATTGACTGCGAGGTATCCAGACACGATGCGCATTCTTATTAAGTTATAACCCATTTCTTTCTCCGCGCCTCCCCATTGTTGTTGCCAACATATTACATCCCTCACCCAGACATATTGACGGCTATATCAACTTCCATTTCACTGCACCCTTGTGGTTAAAGGGGATGATTGTTGAATGGGTTACGTCTCTTTGTATTGCTTGAGCTTGTTCAATATTTTATTTTGTCTATGGATGATCAATAGGACAAAGGGGGGAAGGAGGGGAGGGTTTGAAATACATGGGGATTGTAAAAGAAAGAAGTGTTGTTTTTTTTTTTTCGCCGATCTGTCTGCCAGCCCGGGCGCGTTGGTTGGAGATGTCAGTCCGGCTGCTCAGCTTCCCATGGCTGCTCAGACTGGGGATCAGAGCTGCAGGCTGGGCAGGGCTGGGCTGGGCCGACAGGAGTGGGGGAGAGAGAGAGGGGGGGGACCCTGGCGGGGGGTTTGGCTCCGCTCTATCCGCGGGACTTACTTACGCTGGGAGCACACCACACACACACACACACACTAGCGCTGGTATTTGCTGCTGGCGTCAGTCCCTGACTCCCGTGGTTTCCCCTGGTCAGAGGTGATAACGTGTCCGGCCATTTTGCATGGCGGGTTGAGATATCACAGTGGATGCAGGATAAACAGCCTTTCATCACTTTTTTTTTTTTTTTTTTTGTGTGTGTGAGAGCACTGTTTCATGCATGGGTGTGTATTTATGTGTGTTGCGGTGCACCTGAAGAGGCCGCGGGAACATAAAGAGACAGGAAGGCAGAGTGGACGAGAGAGGTCCGGGTATGCATGCATGGGTGTGAGTGCAGCACAAAAAAGGATCTTTTGCCTCTGGTATAATTGACTATACTATCACTCCTGACAGGAGAAACAAGGGACTATAAGTTTAATAGCACCCTGAAGGAAAACAATGCTGCTCCATATTACACACAGCTCCACTTGCACAGGAGAGACAAGCGAATCGCTGCCACGAGAAGCACTGAGGAGAAACCGAAAGTGATTTTTGTTCCTCTTTTTCTGTCTCATCGCCTGCCTTTCTCTCTGCGCGCTTCTGTCGGTGTATATTCAAGTCTCCTTCGCCGTTTGGCTCCCTTGCATCACTGTAGCAATGCTTGTTTAGGGACATTTGTCTTGAGGGCAGTAGCATTGTGGTGCAGAGGCCAGAGAAAGTGTGAAAAAGATCATCTGTGTTTACAGAACGGTGGTGAGGGATTTCTTGGCGCGGTGTTGTACACATAGCTGTCAGATCAGCTGTGCGTATTGTCAGTGTGGAGGAGATAAACAATCTGTAGCCCCAGCCAGTGGCGTGACAGATGTACAGTTTTTTTTTTTTTTATACGTGTTCTGACACACGGCATACCTGTTCACTTTTTGGAGGAAGTGGTTTGGAGGTGTGTTTTTCAACTGTGAGAGGCAGAGAAGAGGAAACATCCCATCTAGAAATCTTTAACCTCGCAGCAGCGGCAGTTCCAGTGTTGAGATCCAGCATCTCTCTGCAGCTGTGTTCTCGTCCAGCTGTCAAGTGAATTTTACACCAACGTTTCAAATGCTGCAAAAAAAAAATAAACTGTGAATTAGGACCATTTCCATCAGCTGCATCCAAGCACATGGATGTCCTGAAACACAACTCACAAGGGAAAGAGGGGGAGAAAGTACAAATAGATTCAGGAATAGGAGGTTATTAGTACTTTCATTCTACGGTAAGAACAGGTATTTTCATTATTGGTTAACCATGATGCCAGAAAATGGTCTAAAAAGTTCTCGTCACAAGTTTGCAGAGCTTATGTTGACAGATTTGCTTGTTTCATCTGACTAACAGTGCAAAAGAGTGATTTACTACTATTTAAAAAAAAAAAAAACTATTGAGCTGTTTTTTTTCTATTACTACTTTAACATTTTCCAAGACCTGTTGCTGTGTATTATTCATTGATTCTACAGATGGGTCCGCGTTGCTCTGTATTGCATATTATATATATTTCATAATGTTCCTACTTCAAGAGGGCATCAAAACTTTATCGAGACATTGAGGAAATTGGATTGAATATGGTGCTTTTTCAAATTCAGTGTATCATAAATTGTGGGAGAGGAAAAAAAAAATGCTATGATGGATTAGGCTTAGTTTGGTCTGGTGACAAATGTGTCAGCTTTAGAGGAAGGCGCATTAAGTAGGAGCGAGCGGCAGTGAGATGAATGGTTCGTAGTAGGAGAGACAGGTCTGTCTTTGATTGGTGATGAGATGAGATCGAGATGAACAGTGGCATTGTGGGAGAAAAAGGACTCACATACTCAGCAGAGAGCCACTCAGACGGGATTTGTCACTTCCCACCTCTTATATCAGTTTTAATGTTTTTCACGGATCCCATGGGACACACACTAATACACACACATAGAAGTACACACACTTTAATGAGTGTGTGTGGAACAAACAGACACAGGACCCTGATGCAAGGCCTCAGATATGGGGCTTCTAATTGGTTAAGGAGGTTCCTATCACTTTACTCAAATTAGAGCCACACTTTCAGATGGAGGATACCATCTGTCCTGTGCATGTGTGGTGTGTGTGTGCGCACGCATCTCCAGGACCTAGTGTGTGTCTGTGTCCGTGTGTTGCGGTGTGTGTGTGTGTGTGTCTGTTTTTAATCCTAGTGTGTCATAGAGCGTCTTAGTAAGCAAAGTGATGGGGCTAATTTTACTGCCTCTATCTCGGCCCTCTCGAATCACTCCCTGTTTTTTCTCTCCATCTTTTTCTCTCCCGCCTCCTCTTCATCCCCTCTACTTGCCTCTGAAACACTTTCCCTCCCTCTCCTTCCATCCTTTCTCTCCC
>NW_023339873.1:8411883-8415784 GCF_004916995.1 Morone saxatilis
GGGGGGGGGGGGAGATGAAGAGTAATATGAGGAAGAGGATTGGATGAGTGTGGGACAAGAGGAGAGCTGTCAGGGAGTGATTGAAAAGATAAAAGATGGAGGGGTGAAAACGTTTAGTTTCATTGCTGGGGAGGGGGCTAGTCAATTAGCACGGTTGTCAAGCACAGGCTTTACTTTTCTTTCAATAGGTCTGTTTCAGATTCACAGCACAAATCACTGCACTCTAATGGCTCTGTGTGTGTAAATGTGTGTGTGTGTGTGGTGTGAGAGCGGATGCGTGTGCATGTGGTAGCCCAGCATGGTGCCATCAGCCAGCCAGCCAGCCAGCCAGCACAACCCAGAATCCAGATGAACTCCAGGAAGCTGCAGCTCCAGCTGATTGGCATGTAGTACAAGTGTGTGTGTGTGTGTGTGTCCGTGTGCGTATGAGTGTGTGCGGGCGCTCATGTGAAGCCAGGCAGGTTGGTGTTAATCCAATCAGATTAGCCAGGTTTAAGCGCTGGCGGCCAGGCGCTCCAAAGCCGGTAACGTCCGCTCATCCTGCGAATGCACCACGTTCCAGCATTCCCAGCGAACATTCCCACATCCCTCCAGATATTCCCTGCCTGTTGGCTCGGCTCAAATCGCCTTCTCTTATGGGAGCTAAGCCTGCTCGTCTTTGGTGGAGACCAGGCTCTAATTGGGTTTACCGCTAGTGGCTTAATACTGGTGTGAGGAATGGGCTTAATGACATTAGGACAGAGGCATTCAAATACATTTTGTAGTGATAAGGTTGAAAACAGGATGCTTTTCTGAACAGATCAGTATTCCCTTTTAGTGCTTGAATCATTAGTGGATTAATGGACTTCTCAGTAGGAACAAAATTAATCAATGAGAATTATTATAATCAATCAATAGAAAACATTTGCTGGTTACAGGCTCTATCATTAAAACACTTTTTTGTTTTTCTTTTCAGTCAAAGCAATTTGAAGATGTAATTTGGCCTCTGGTAATTGAGCATGTTTTTGACATCTAAAACATCCAGCCAGTGTTGGGTTTTTTGCTTTGCTTGTGACCACTATAACAAAACAGTGTCTATTTTCAGCCCCAAGGTTTCCCCAGTTCAACCAATATGAAAGTTTTTTTTTTATGGGAATACTTTTTTTTTTTTTTTAGACCCGAAGGTAAAATTATTAGGGGGTAAAATTATCCAAAGATTCACAAGAAAAAAGAAAATGTTGTGATCATCCCTCGAAACCCTTAAATATATCTCATGGGCCCCTTGGTGGGGTCCTTCTTCGTTAATGAAAAGAATATTAAAGAATATTTGATCATTTAATGAGAATCTTTAGTTGAAACTACATGGACGTTGTTACACCTGAGCAGTCGTTGTAGGTAGATGTTGTTTTCTATAGTCAACCAACAACAGATAATGCGGTCAAGCAAGTGGTTCTTCTTCTTTATTCTCTGCCCTTCACAATACAGTGAAAGGATGTTGAATGCAAACGCAATCTCACACATAAAAGGGGTGAGATATGGCCCCTATGTGTTTCCTTCTTCAGTAGCTTGTGGGGAGTGTTGACAGGCCTCTCTCAGCTACACTGCTGCTTCCTCTCAACTACAAGAGTTCTACTCAGGTTCACCCTTGGGTCACTGTAACGTATAACCCAGCCCCACAATTCAGAGTTGAGAGACCTTAGCTCAATAGAATATCTGGATACCTCTGTCGGGCCTCTCGCTACACACACACACAGGGCTTTAGTTCGACTCCCTGCCACACCAACTGTTTGCAGCCATTTTGCAACAGACAGCTGTTTGGCTTTAGCTGATCAGGGATGCAAAATGGCCCTAATAAGACCAAACTGTTGGTGTGTATATATATATATATATAATATTGCTGATCGTCAGTGTAAGGTATGGATTCTTGTATTTTGTTTAAGGAGGATTATAGAATCAGCTTTAAACTGAAGCTCTCCAGAATGCAAACCAGTCAAGTTGAGTTAAGGCTGTTCATTGATTTGCCCCAGCTGTTTCACCTCAGTGAATTGTAAAGACAGGACAAGTAGAGGGATTCGCTTGACCGCCGACGACTGTCAGACGGTCTGTGAAGCCTCCAAGCCTTCATTATTGATTAGCCGCTATGGATCGGAGATGGTTTTTCATTGATTGATAAAACTTGAATGACGCCGGCATAGAGCAGGGCCCCTCCAGACCGATCTGGCTGTATGCTCAAGAAAGAGGGCAGACGCCAAGAGAGAGCGGGAAAGAAAAGCAAGACTGATGCGTTTCTTAATCATTACACAGCCTGTGTGACTCTGCGCGTCACTCTGCCTCTTCCACCCTCTGCCATCGACTGTCAAATGTCAGCCCCCCACCACCACCATCAAAGTGATTCTGCGGCCCTGTGGACAAATAACCGTGTGGCGAATGATTAGCAGACATTTGTATGGCTGGTAATGAGGGGCGCTACGCTGCAGCAGCTTCGCCAACAGGATTACTGCCTATTGATTAGCCTAGCCTAGCATTAGCCTTGCTAGCTAAATGGGACTGACTGATTAGTTGGGCATTTCTATAGTGGTTAATGAGTGGTGCTGCAGAATGCTATGGTATGCTGTCCATGAGAATGGGATTACAGGCTATTAATCAGACAAGAGGCTAGCTGAAGTCATTAGCCGGCCCCGCGGCAAAGTCAGTGCGTCTGTGGCTGATCCCAGTTCCTGGTTTCTAAATCCGGTTTGGCCTTGTCTCTATCGTCTAGTCTCTTGCTACATAACGACCCTGAGTGTCTGTCTTACTTTTAACACCCCTAACCCCATGGTACCCTATTCTTTGATGCCACTCTTCGTCTTTTTCCCTCCTTCTCTTCTTCTGAGGCAGATAAAGAGGGAGAAAGAGAGGGAGAAAGAGAGGGAGAAAGAGATCCCCAGAGACTGCTCTCTGCATCCATTAACGGCACTGTCTTTTCATGTCCCTGAATGTGACAAGTCCAGACGAGATGTGGCCCGGGAGCTTGTCCCCATCTCTCTGTGCTTTGCATTTATTTGTAAACAAACAAATAAATGCATGAATTTTCTGCATGCGTGTGTTTATGAATAAATGCATCTATTCATTAAGCTGATATGTGTCTGCGGGAGCTTGTTTGTATGTGTGAGAGGCAGAGATGGCCAAAGGAGGAATGTGAACGGAGATGGGAGGCTGACAAGCGTGTTAATTGAATTGTGGGAAAAATGCAAATCCCATACGGCCTCTTTGAATTAGGGGGAGGAGTTTTAACTGATTGGGATTGTCTTCTCTTTGGACACACACACACACACACACACACACAGAGTAGGCTAACTTTTACCAAATCCTAAGAAAGAGAATGAATGATAGCGTTGTGTCTGCATCCCTCCACGCCTCACCCTGTCTTTTTTTCCCCATCATTCCTCTCCAGTTTTCTGCTTATCATGCCATCCCAGCACTTCAGTGTCTTTTGTCTGTGTGCATGTGTGTGCTGTGTGCATCTGTGCATGTGAGAATACCACCAGAAGAGCTAAAGTGCTGATGCCATTCATGGAAAGACAGAAAAGGCAGAGATTCTTCGTTCTGCTACACTTGGTTTGTCCGCTTCGCTTCAGGGCAGAGCTGTAGATCACCAGAGTTGCTCCTTTTGAAGCTGCACACGTCCTGTGAGTGAGTGAGTGTGTGTGTGTGTGTGTGTGTCCTCTCCCTTCGTTTGTGCATTCAAGCAGAGGTTGCATGTGTCCAGGTGTTTGCCGTGTGAATGTGTGGCCTGTGTGGTCTGTGTTCACAAGTCTGTATGGTAATTTGATGTGTGTGTGAATGTGTGTGTTTTTTAAACCACAGATAAAATGTGTCACTGCCTACATTGCTATTCTGTTCTGTCTTTCTCATACCCATTTTTCTGACCAATATTGGTATT
>NW_023339873.1:8415804-8419843 GCF_004916995.1 Morone saxatilis
TTAAATTGCCTTAATTAAATTCTAGGCTTAATGGTATTCTAAATAGTTTGAAACAAGGTAAAATATACGCAGTTTCTCGTGCAGCAAGTAAGTACATTTTTCACCTTGGTGGTGGTGGTGGTGGTGGTAGTAGTAAAACCAAAAAACAAATCAGTTAAGGTCCACTTACTAGCTTTCTTTTGAGCTTGTAGCTGCATCTCACTATCAGTTATGAAGACCACCTGGTTTAGATGAGTTTGAAAGCTGCAAAAGAAATTCGGTCCTCTCTGTGCTGCTGTTATTACAGACATGTCTGAGCTAGCCCCTTGACTCACTCGTAGGCTCGCCTCCTCAGCAGACCTGGTGATGTTTCATCCACAAGGGGAAATGGTGTTTGTAACAGGTCACTTAAAATAAAAAATAATAAATAAATAAATAAAATAACAATATTGGATTGTTTTTTTTATTTATTTACCATCTAAACTTATGGAGTGAACATCAGAACATCCAGTTGAGAAAAGCTCTGTTCTGACTGAGGCTGGACTTTTAGTGTTGTTACAAATGTGAGTGGGATTTTGAATTAAGTTTTTCTTACTTCTTGGCCCCGAAATTCCATTTTCACTCCAGCTCTTCTTTCCTGGGAGAACCATCTTTAACTGAGCATAAATAGTACAGACTTGAGCATGCAGAGTGCAGACAGCTGCCATGAGTTTTCATTTTGTAGTTTGGCCAATTCATGGAATTAATTGTAATTAACTTCAGACCAAATTTGCCGCAGACGGTTGTCTTTTATAACTGGCATAATTGTTGCCAACTATACTTTCACTAAACTTCAATACATCTTGTTGAGACGTTCTTATTAATGTCATTTTAAATGGCTGCTGTTGTGATCTCTTGTGTAAGCAAGCAACCGGCCTGGTTAAACAAGGGGTTAAATAAATATGTACCATCATCTGTAATCCTCAGTATGGTCCATTGTTGAGTCAAACTTAATAGTTGAAAAGTAGGACAGGCCTCTCTGTAACGGCGTTAAAGAGCAATTGAGAGAGCGAGGGAGTGTCACCCTGCTGAATAAAGGTCAGTGTTAAAGCTAATCCAGTTATACTATTCTTAGTGTCTCTTCACCTCTTTGTCTCTCGCTGCTCTGCCTCCTCCTCCTCTTTACCTCACACGGCTCTTGTGGATCTGGGCCACGAGTATGTAGGTTTCACCTTTTTCTCTCTATATACTCTCATCTATTTCCCTCCACCTCTTTCCCCTTCACTCCCTTTCTCTAGTGCTTCTCTCTTTTTCAGCTCTGTCAAAAAAAGTTTTTCTTCATCCTCCCCACCACCCTGTCGTTTTGGGTTCCCAGCACGTGTCAGCTTCCTCCAGAGAGAGGAAGTGATGTGTCAGGAAGTGCTTTTATCCGCCAGTGATCTGATCTGATGTGAGATTGAGATAAACACGGGAGGAGTGTAGTGTTTCTCTCTCTCTCTCTCTCACCCTAGGGAAGTGAACGATGGAGAAGCCCTTTTTCTGCCTGCGAATGCTTTTTCCTCGTGCGCACAGACAGAAAGATTTGGTCTTGAGGTGATTTCCAAATTACAAAGGGAATACTAGAGAGTGGGTCTTTCAAACCCATTCAGCCCCTCAACTTCTGTAAGAAAACCTGCTGTGAAACCTGATAAGAGACATTTAGGAAGTAGTCTTGTAAAAGGGAAATCACCAGTTTGATCCCTCACAAAATGGAATATGTCTGCTGACAGCCTTGTGTTGTCTGTTAAAGTGTCTTTGAGAAAGAAACTAAACCTCTACCTATGTTAGACTGTCAAATACATGCAGCAAAATCTAGTAGATCACTTTCAGGAGCCTCCCACGCATGCAAAATACACTGTCGTGACATTCAGAAGACTAGTACACAAAAAAGATACAAAATATATAAATATTTCAGATTTTGCCTTGGGTTGTCCTAACGAGCACATAGATTGGCGGGTTAGAGTTTAATAGGAAGGGAAAACCCAGTCCCACTGAGGCTAGACTATTTTCAGGAGTCAGTGTAGTGTCTTCAATTTAAAAAAGCCTCTGTGAGCTAGACTAGATGCACATGGAGACGCTAATGCACATTCATCATCCACTTAAAACCAAGCCAAGATATTTTTGGATAATCTGCTAACTTTATCTATTTTGTGCTCTGTTTTCGTATATTGTTGACATGACAACATAATAAGCTGGGGGGGTGTCCTGAAGCGAGTGGATGCTGAAGTGCGATTGAGCAATCTTTACCAGCCCAACCCCGGTTCACACATACAGACTTAAACACTGGAGATGCCACAGGATGCTGTTTATTGCAGATTGAAGCTTGAAAAACATGTTTGCACCGCCCACCTCTACTACAAGTCACCCAGTGATGCAACGTAGGGGAGGTGAGAAAGGTTGAACTTTATGCATAAATGACATCCAAATGCCGTGGGAAACGGAAGCACTCTTGTTTCTAATCTCTCAACGTACATTTCCTGATTCTCAAGGTCAACAGCTTTCCAATTCTCTGTGATATGAGCTGAAAAGACTTGAATAAGAAAATCTATTTGTAGAAACACATCCACTTAAGAAATTAACTACTTTGTCGTGCACTAGTACTGTGGCAACTGAAGACAGTAACTTGGGAGTATACAAACTATGGCCTCAACACTAAATATGTCCATAAGTTTCAGACCTATGAGAGACAAGAGGAAACCAGGCTCGGGGTTAGCAGACATTCAGATGGGAAAACAGTCCTGCGTGTTGTTCCAGTTACCAGCGAGACATGAAATATGATCCCGGAAGTCCAGTTTGAGTAATAGATCCATGACTTTGAAGGCTTATCAGAGGCCAAACACTGCACAGCAGTTTTTATAGTACTCAGAGACAGAATTTTACAACTCACAGCAGCAATCATTTCATCCTGCAACGATCGACAGCAGAGGAAAGGTGTTCACATTACAGAGACATTTACCAGGAATGTGCGCTTGCCTGTATTTCATTGGCAGCCAGGTGGCATTGCATTGTGGTCAAGCAAAAGTTGAGCCAGATTCAACTTGCGACCAGTTTTGTTTTATTAGTTTTTTTCATATAGAAAAAATTGGGCTGAATAAAAAATATTTTTTCCTGTGATTGAAGGCAGAACTGTTTCAGAATTCCCACCTCCCAAGTCCCCAACTGCTGATAAAATGTCTTTTGGTGGATAAATCAATAAGTAATAGCAACAACACTGGCTATTAACAGTCGTTAATCAAAATTGTTGTCAAAATTGTAAAAAAAAAAAAAACAATGACTATCAAACAGCCTTCTGCATGGCTGCCTGTCGCACTGCTTCCATCTGAATTATATATTCTCTGCAGCAAACGGCCACAGAGGTTGGTATCATTCCTAGAAAGCCAAGAAATTGTTGGTGGCAGCTCAGAAAGTTTCCAGCAAATGCTACCCCCACCACCAGCATCCCTTACTGAGAAGCTTTTAGAGGTGAATGTGTCGATTTTTCTGTTTTAATTTAAGCTTTCTTTAACCATGGAAGTCAGTTAAAAACAAATCCTCCTGTACACTGACATCCCATGCCATCTCTAAAGAAGCAGCGACGGAGTGGGATTGAGCTTGAAGAAGATATTTAGATAAGATTGCAAACACATATAAACAAAGAAAAATACCATGGTTATAAGAATAGAATAGTTGCAGAAAGCAACAGAAAACCAGAACAATGACTGTAATGCTATAAACTCAACAAGAAAACCACCAAGAGCAATTAAATGGGCCAGTGTTCGAGTAATGTTTTCAAAAAATCCATCCCCGTAAGCAATCTGTTGGCTTCCGTGCGTCCAGAGCAATAAAAACGGAGTAGAGGCATTTGAGGGCCCCTAAAAAAAAAACCCAAAGACCTCCAGACTGTCCCTGTAGTCCAGGAGGTCTGTTCCACAAAGATGTCACTCCATCATGACTTGGGTTATTTCCCACTTGCGTGATGCTGGCCTTTTGCATGTTGAGCGCCACAATGCAAATTACCCGAAGCACTCATGCAAAAATGCAGCTCTTTCTTTCTTTCTTTCTT
>NW_023339873.1:8419943-8425750 GCF_004916995.1 Morone saxatilis
TCTCTCTCTCTCTCTCTCCTGCCACACACATTCAGCCTCCATCCCTCGCTGACTTTATGGATGTTCACTGTTTGACGTTTTCCCTTGTTGAATATAGCCCCCCCAACCCGCGCCCTAACCACCCTCCCTCCCTGCTGCCCCCGTTCTTCTCTTCCTCCCTTCCTTCCTTTCTCCCTTCTCTCTCTGCCGTCTTTTGTCCGGCATCTCTTCACGCTTGACCGGCCTTGCCGTGACTCTTGACTTCAAAGAGCTACTTCATTCATCAGTCACTCATCAGGGAGAGAGGGCCATTCAGCGCTGCGCTAAAAGAGAGGGAGGGGACGAGGAGTGAGTGTATAAAAAAAAAGAGGGGGAACGAGTGTATGAAAAGAGGGCACGAGAGAGAAAGAGGATCCGCTCTTGACCGCGGGGAACCTCGGGAGTCACAAAAGCAAAAAAAATAAAAAGAGGACACGCTCCCACACAGCTACACACCCACACAGAGTCACTCTCAGCGCGAACATACACTTTTTTTGTTTTTGTTTCTTTCCTGTTGGGTGTGTACACATGCCGCATACATGATCCCTTCCTCCTTTTTTCTATCTATCCGTCTTCTTTCTATCTCGTCTTTCCTTGATTCTTTTCACTCGAGCCGGCAGTACAAAGGGGTGTCGAGGCCTGTTCCTTCCCGTAATCCCTCACTGCACCTGGGTGTGTGTATGTGTGTTTTTTCCTAAACTGCAGCCACTCTCCAGTATTTCTAAATCGCGCCTTCTGTATTTTCATCTCCTTCGTGCTCACTGACATTCTCCCTCTTTTTTTTCCCCAGTCCTCTATATTTTGAGGTGGCTGGCAAGCTAGTTTTCAGGTCAGTGGGAATTGCTATTGCTTCCCCTCTCAGCTGGAGTCTGGCTCACACTCAACTGCACACAAACACACACACACAAACACACACACAAATACACACACAAACAGATATGCACACTTTTTTTGTTCTCTTTCTCTCTCTCTCTTTGTGCGAGTGCTTTATACGGACATGTGGTTGTGTGGTCTTGTATACACGGTTGCCTAACTTGTAAAGATGCATTGCTCGTAGGTGTGCCAGGTCGCTTTTCATCCAGCCTTTGTCTCTTCATTATTCGTCGTTTATTTGTTTTTCTCCCCCAAGTAATAAGTCATAACTAAAAGTCTGTCACGCTCTGTGTGTCGCTCGCCTCAGTCTGTTTTCTTGGTTGTTCAATTGCTGTATGAAGGAGATTTCTTTTTATGACTCACCTTGTTTGTGTGTGGGCATGTATGTATGTATGTAAATCATTTTATACGAGTTCACCTTTCCTGCTCAACAAGCAGGTTTTGATGTTTGTTTGTATTGTAACAACATTTATCATGAGGAATAACTGGTTAATCCAGAAACCCATATCAGAAGTTTATCAGATCATTCTTGTTCATCAGTAATTATTCACCATGGCCAGAGGACATTTTGACAGCTCAGGACTTTTCATCTTTTAGAAACTGAAAGTATATATTTACATGCTCATGTTGTTTTCTTCATTAATCACTTCAAATAGCTTCTTTTTCCCAACCAACAATCCACAGCCCGAAAGAAATGTAGTTAACTGACACATAAGACAAAGTAAAGCAATGAATCGTACCGACCGAGAAAGGTCCTCTTTTAGGATTTTAGCTTGCAAAATTACTTTATTGCTTATCAAAATAGTATACGATTACTTTCCTGTCAATTGATTAAATGACTTCATTGTCTGAGCTCACTCTCAATCATATCACCCATATGTATTTTAAAAGTGGCAGACAAAAGACACAGATATATACCAAAGAGAAATGGAGAACAATGTTAAACTCCACCTCACTAATTAATTAAACACCCAAAAGCATCTAAAACGCATAAAAAAACATGCATTTTTTAAAGTTGGCGGAATAAAAGTAAAGCGGAACTGCACCCACTGAGAATCCATCAAAACATTTGGCACGAGCATTGCCGTGTCCGCAAACCACAGTGCTTGGATGTCGAGAGTCAAATACCATGTCTGCACACTCACACTGTTTATTGGGCTACGCTTCACCATCGCGGACACACACACGCTGCCACGTGCCAGCTTACACCAACGGCCACAGAAAGCCTTTAGAGGGCAGGTGTAGAGACATACATGAGTCACAGGTCTTAATAAAGCAGAGAAGGTGAGGAATAGTTAATGAAACACCCAGTAATTTTTTTGTTTTTGCCATTCTGATTGCCAGAATCAGAAGGGGTGTGTGTGTGTGTGTGTGTGCTTATGTTTGTAAGTAGCTGCACATATGTAGAAATTTGTTTTCGTCAGTAAAAACCAGCGGGTGAGTTACGTGTGCACACTCGGCCCAATGGGGTGAGTCACTTATGTTCTCGTGAGCTTAGTAACGGGGGACCTGCTACGACATGCCTCAACAACATACACACACATACATGCAGAGACACATTAACTTGAGAGAAAATAGAAATGGAGGTAGAAAGACAGAGAGAAAGGGAGAGCGAGAGAGAGCATAATAAAAGCGCCACGGTGGAGGGAATTGGAAGGGAGGCATAATTGTGTTCAAGTAGACGAACCGAAAGAAAAGAGAGATGGACCCAACAGTTGGAGGTAAAGAGCGTAAAAACAAAGTAAAAAAAAAAACAGAGGGCCAGAAGGTGAGGGAAAGTATCTCTTCGTCTCTGCCTCCTCCCCCAATGGTGGAATGTTAATCAGCGTAAAGAGGTCAGCCCTTTTGGCGTTTCAGAGACTGTGTGTGTCTGTGTGTGTGTTTGTTGGGGTGAAAAGGTCGGACATGGTGTTCTGGCCTTTGGGAGCCTTGTCTGAAGTGCTTCAAGTGAACAACTGCGCACAGGGGTCCATTACAATGCCCTTTACAACTTTCTTTACAACACAAAATTCAGATAAACAGTTCTTTGATTCATCAGTTTTGACAGCATTATCATGATAATGATAAGACATTAAATATCCAGTGATATCAAATATCCAAATGATGCGTTGATCATGTTTCTATAAAAATAAGTTATCATCTTTTGTTTTCAAGTTGTCTTCCTTTTCTTTCTGTCAGTATTTTGAGCAAAGTATGGATTTAAAATCAAATTCTCAACATCTATACCTTGTCTTTGTTTCCCCCCACACACACCTCAAAGAGGGTATTCTGTTGCCAGTGGGTTAACTTTGGCAGGCAAACACAGAGGGTTATAGATTACAACACAGCCAAAGGATCAAAATGTGTCCTGCATGGCAACGAATTAAATAATGTATTGTTCATTTCATTTCAGATTTTTATTAAAGAAGTCTGTAAGGTAATATAAGGGCAGCGATAGCCCGAGGGTTAGAAAAAAGGCTTACACAGTATTGACAAAAACATCATAGTTTTATCTATTATGAATTTTGCACATTGGCATGAGTTGCATCGTATATTGACACAGCTTTTTCCACACATAAATCCAAATTTCACTGCTTAAAAATATACACAATGTATAAATGAAAGTGCAGCTGTGAGACGGCAAAGCTTTCGGATTTGCTTGGGTTAAATGAACAGAAGGATTTTCTATAGCTTGTATCTTTGTTTGCCGGCCAGAAGATTCTTCACAGCACCAAATTTAAGGAAGCATTTTTTGCTTTTAATAAAAAAAAAAGTGACAGCCTCGGGTGATTTGGAAGTAGAAGCAGTCAGTATTGAATTTCCTTTTCTTTATATGATTCATCGTGCAGTCCCAGTACAGACGCAGGTGTGAGGAATCATAAAATATAAATCACTGTTATCTTCCTGAGATTGTCTGTCCAGTTCTGTGTTCAACGTAGTGGTTAGATGCTGAAGAAAGGCAGTAACACACTCTAAAATCTAATTCAAATGCTTTAGTAAAGCTGATATAACCAATATTTCTATATTTACAATAGCTCTAATGATTACTTGTTTGTAAAAAGGTTCCTCTTAGTGAATTATTACCTAACTCCGCTGTTCCCTTCAGTTTTATGGAGCCAATTAGCGTCTTGCAGCTCATTGTTTTAGTTTTCTCACTTGCAGAATTTACTGTTTTGGTCAATTCGTATATCTCCAGACATAGGCAGCAAAAAAAGCTCTCTGTCTGATAAACCCAGACAGACAAAATTATGGACTAACTGGTGAACACAGTGGAGCATTTAGCTGCTAAGGAGCCAGATAGTTCCCCCCAGGGGCCAGTGGAGGCCAAAGCAGAGCTAAAAGGAGAGAAAATATTCTACTTACATTCATCAGGTGGCAAGAAACACAACTACAAATGGATGCTAATGGTGCTTCACATCTTCTGGATGTGTAAAATTAGCAACTATTTGCAAGGTTTTTCCCCCACATATCCACTGGAAAGGTTTAATATATCTCCCTTTCCACTACCCCAAGGTGGCAAAAAAAAAAAATCAGTTAATGCAAGTTTAAATAGATTTTTTTGACAGCTAAGCCATGTTCATTAGTAGGATTTTTCTACCACTGTTATTTAGCATGGTTGACGTGACTGTCATGACATGAAGCAACACTGAGCCATTAGTGCATTAGTGAAGCTACACTACAGATGCCTCCAGCACAGAGGGTCAGTTATTGCTTTTAAATCTAACACCAACACACAAGAAATGGATATGTTTCCCCCTTTTTACATACACAAAGCTCTTATTGTATAGGTATATAGTGGAAAATTTAAGTAAAAAAGAGCTGCATTTTATTTTTGGGGGCTGGATTTACTTGGTCAGTCTTTTCTCAACAACTTATTTTAGACATTTCACACTGATTGCAGTATTTCTTGGGTCACTAGCCCGATGTGAAGACTGCCAGTTTGTGTCGGTCTCCTTAGCTTAGGTCATTCTTACAGCTAAATCACTTGAAGCAGCTTTTTCAAACTAGAAGTGTTTTTCCCTTATTTCAGTTTATTGGACCGTATAAGAAATTGGGCCGCGTAATTTCACTTGGGACCAAAACAATCAGACCAAGACCTTGTTGAGTGGGCGTGCTCAGCACGTCTCACTGCACCTCTGAAGTGAGAATCATTTGGAGTGAGGACGAGATCCGACCATTACCCATCTCAGCTACACAAACACTGAACTGTTTGAATGAAGCAGAAGCATTTTCCGAAAAATGGTCTCAGTGGTTCAGTTAGTGTCTCAAGTAACTGTATTGTAAACCGGAGAAATAAAAAAAAAAAAAAGGATATTAATTATTCAGAATCGCATTTTCATAAATAGTGCGATAATCCTTTGTTGTACATTAGGGTGACAACAGGCACAATTTCTATGGGGACTGTGGTAATCAGTGCAGTGATCCACATCCGCAGCAGATGCTGATGTTTCATGTTTGTTTAGCTGTTAAGGAAGTTCTCTCCAGCTACAAATATCTGACTAACAAAGAATTGGGGATCAGAGGGGGGATATCTGTTCCTTTTTAGTCATCAAAAAAGTTTTAATTTCCTTTTTAAATGGATGATGGTGCTTTGTTATATTCTTAAAACAGAAGTAGCCTATTTAGAACTGGCGGCTGAACTTTAGCTTTTGTTTACATTTATGCACATAGCAAATAGAGCTATATTTAGTCGCACAGTTCAGACTTATTGAAGCAGTGCTGATGACTATATGTAGCAGCGACATACAGGTTTTAAATATAACGTATTATATTAACAGAAAACAAATACGAACTGTCAAATAATTATCCAAACTGCATTGAAAGAAGTTCTCTGATTCTTCTGTAAAAATAGCAAAAAAAAACAACCACATTTTCTTCATAATTTAATTTGTCAGCCCCAATCAACTCTGCCTCGAGTGACATCACTTGAGGCAGCA
>NW_023339873.1:8425816-8426158 GCF_004916995.1 Morone saxatilis
TAAAGTATTGAAAGTAAAAGTACTAGAATGTCAATTTTAAACATCGTCACAGTTTCCAAACTGACTTTTTACTTAAGTGTTTCCAATGAGGGATTATTACATTTAAAGTGAAGTGTCTTAGTAACAACCTGCGTCCCTTGCCCCGTTGGACGATGTTATCATTACCGACATGGGAAATGTGGGCAAAAATGAGACTACATTTGTACCAAACCAGAACGAGGGAAAGCAACTTAACGAGGAGCTTGCCTCACTTTCACTGAATTGAGGTTAGGACGTGTTGTTTGTTCCCACTCTTGTATCCACCCATCTGTACACATTTGAGTTTCTGTGTGTGTGTGTGTG
>NW_023339873.1:8426258-8429241 GCF_004916995.1 Morone saxatilis
TCAGCTTTGCCACATCTCCTTTTGATTAATTTAACTTGGAGGTAAAAGTAATGTGACTCCCATCGCACGCTTACCTACCGCTACACACACTCACACACATGTACGCGTTTGGTTTCTGACAGTGTTGACTGCGGTGGATCTCTGGAATAGGATGTCGTCCCTGCAGAATAAGAGATGCTATCTCTGCCTCCTCTCATATCTCACTCTGTCCCTCCCTCAGTGTTTCTCTGAGTCTCTTCATTTCTTACCTGTGCTCACTCTGTCATCTCTTCATCTCTCTCTCTGTCCTTCTCTGTATCTCTCTCTCTCTCCCCTCCCCCCTCCATCAGATAGAAGCTGACAGCTGCCATCAGGCTTATTTCAGGCACTGCACACACACCCACTCTCTCTCTCTCTGTCTTCTCCTTTCGCACGTTCTCTCTGTTTGTCACCTTCTCCTGTAATTCCTCCTTCCTCCTGTTTGACTCCATCTGAACGTACCTGCCTGTGAGTGAGTGTCCAACTTGGATTGGTTTCTAAAGATTAGCCCTCACCGGTAATATATCTGGAGGACGACAAAAGCAAACGGGGAATCACTCCTCTGCCGCTACTTCCTCCTTTCTCCCTCGTCTCTACCTGTCCATCTGGTCTCCAACTCCAGGGAGGAGATTTCTCACTGCGTGTTTCTCCCCTGAGCGTCAGCCTCTTTGAGCACACATCTCTCATTCATTTATAATGAGGTGTCAGGCATTCCTGTCCCCATTGTTGCACAAACTCCCTGCTTTTTTGGCTTGCCGTCTCCTTCGGTCCCAACATGTCCATATGTCTACTTGTCCGTCTCTCTCTCTTTTTTCCCAATTTATACATCTGTCTACCTGTCTGTTTGCTGGCCTGCCCGTCACTCCTTTTGCCAAATAAATAGGTCATCCACCTATCAATTTGTCCTTCTGACTGGCTTTCCTTTCCTGTCTGTCTCCGTCGGCCCGTCTCGCTGTTCATTTTTCCCCCCACTTGTCAGTCTGTCAAATTATTTCTTCTGCGGCCCTTAAATGAGCCAAGGAGTGGCATTTTGAGCTATTCATTGCTTAGGGATTTTATGATTGTCTAATGTTTACACAGTGTCACTCTGTTATCGGGACATGTTGTGCTGCCCCCATACCAATGCGACTCATTACTTATCTTCCTTGTCTTCTCTCTCTCTTTTTTGTCTTTTTAATGGCTGTCCCATCCTCCTCCTCGGCGTGGCCTCTCCTGCAACAGGTAAGAACTTTTTTTATTTTTGTGTGTTTGTCTAAATCAGTTCTGTTGTCCCAAGACTCAAAGATGGGGTGCATAGGTTTGTTAATCAAGCACTCTGCACTGTCCTTGTGGCTTTCCACACACAATCACAATCCCTGAGCCCGACACACACACACTTTGTTTGTCTCACATGCACTTACAATATCAGGTCACACACGAACAAGCTCCATGTGTGTTGATTTACTATGCTGGTGTTGATTTACTGAACTAGTTAAATGTTAACACGACTTTGAAGGTCTGAAGGTCTTTGTGTCTGTGTTTGTTCTCCTTCGCAGTGTGTTTGCGCGTGTGTGCGTGCGTGCGCGCGCGCGTGTGTGTGTGTGTGCGCTTGTATGTGTGTGTGTTATCCCTCTGTTGGGACATTTGTGCCATCCCAGATGGGATTGGCCTCTTCCTTCCTTCCATTCATGCAGCCTGTGGGACCAGTTTGTATTTGTGTGATTTCTTTATAAGTGTGAACATTCTGTAGTCCCTCTGTGTCTGTGTGTGGGTGTGTGATCACCTGCAGGATGTTGTTTTCCCTGAGCTGTCTCTTGTGATCTCTCTCGCCTCTGAAGCACCTCTTCTCTAATTTCTCACCATTTTGTATTCTCTCCATTCCTCCTTCTTCAGTTTTTCCTGCCATCCTCTCCCTCCCGTCCCTTATCTCTTCCTTGCAGCGGAGCCAGGCCCATGAACAGCACCTGTATGGACGTGTGTGTGTGTGTGTGTGTTTGTGTGTGTTTGTGCGTGTGTGTTGGCTGGCGCACTCTTGTGTAGGCAGGAAAGGTGTTTCTCCACGTTCCACCGCCCACCCGTCTGTTTTCTCCAATTCATTTTTTTTATCCTCCATTTACCCCCTCCTGCCCTCCTCCCTCCCTCTTTTCTCTGAGTGGTCTTCAGTTTTACAATCTGTTGAAAATCGGTGTTTCCAGCCCAGCGACCTGCTTCCTCCTGCACATCTAAGTGTGTGTATATTCATCTGGGTGCCTACTGTGTGTGTGTTGTTTGTGTCCCTGGTCTCCAGTATATCGGGCCACTGATGACATGAAAGCGGCGAGTCCGCCTCTCCTCCTCCTCCTTCTTCTTTGTCTTCTTCCTTTTTCTGTTTCTTGTTGTTTTTTTCTTTAACTAACCAGAAGGCCAACACAACAACAGCCACAACAATATAGCTTCCATCATCGCTGCGCCAGCCAGACTCTGCTGTTCTGCTCCTCAGTTCTGGCAACCAGAACACAGACACACAGATATATAATTGTCTCGGCTCGTGGAGTTGGTAAAAAGAACTGTCAGTGATGGGAGCCGTGGAGACTTGGGGGTGCTGGACTCTCTTCCACAGATATTTTGTCAGAAGCTCCCCTTTTCCTCCCTTTCTTTTACTTAATTTTTTTCCCTCGCCTTGTTCTGTACCTGCTGGTAGGGAAGCAGAAGAAAGGATGACCCAGATAGGAAGAACGAATGAGGAGGAACAGAGGGGTAAAAAGAGTGACAAAGCAGGATTGAGAGAAAGGAAGGAGGGATGGCAGTTGAGAAATTTACTTGCGACACCTGCTTCACGTCGGTTCTCCGTCAAAGCAGACGCATTCTTTCCTCTCCCTCGTCTCTCCCCTCAATCTGTCTTTTCTTCCGTGTTTTCCTTGTTTCCTTTTTTCCCCCCACTGCCCGTAAAGCAAAGGGACGAGGGAATAGGAGGGGACAGACAAGAACATGTCATGCAGCGAGGCAG
>NW_023339873.1:8429341-8429499 GCF_004916995.1 Morone saxatilis
ACACACACACACACACTTATTTATAAAATATTCAGGAGTCTATGAAATAATGATGAACATTGATGGAATGAAACTTGCTAATTTAACTGGGACCCGCTCCTTCCTTTGTTAGAGAAAGACAACAGACAATGGAGACTTGGATACACACACACACAAAC
>NW_023339873.1:8429571-8439767 GCF_004916995.1 Morone saxatilis
CACACACACAAACACACTGTCACAGAATTAATCGCAGCAGGAGAACAGAAGTGACAGCTTATGGGCACCACTGGGACAGTTTCTGAACCAAAGTGTGTTTTTGGTTTTTTTCACAGCATCTGACTTAAATCAGGCTGCTGTATTGTGTGTGTGTGCGTGCATGTTCACTTAGTACATATCATAGAAGGTGCATTTGATTTTGACAGTGGTTTGATTGTAAGTATATATACATGTGCTGTGTAAGTAGGGCAGTTGTCCTGTTTCCTTCAGTGCAACAGCTTCAGCAGTGAGTGGGAAGTGCAGCAGTATTGCTATAAAGATTAATAATGCTGGCTGCCGTTTGTAGCATTGAGATGGAAGTTTGGTAATCAGTTAATTAAATCAGCTAATTAAATCAGTGTTTGGAGGCAAGGGTGTTTTTCACATTTTGCTTTTCTGAATGGTGGCAAACTAGGAGAGAGATAGAGAGAAAGCACAAGGAACTTAGCGGGAGACGTAGAGGGGAAAATGAGGGCCTGTTGAAAGCTGGACATCTTAAACGATAAGGGCGCAGGACACAACAAATCTGTGCCTGGGATAGTCGGCGTATCCGCACATGTCTCTGCATGTGTGTTTATTGAATGAGTTCATGAGCGTGTGTGTGGTCATGAGTGTTTGTGTGCATATGCTTTGTATTTTCACAGAGCATTATTATTAACTCATCTGGATTTTTGCTCCACTCGCTTTCATGCACATTCACTCCTGTGTCTTGTGTGTTTAACTTAAACAGTTTCCAACAGCAACAACCTCCCATTCCCCAAGTGGGCAAATTGTACGTGTGTGTGTAGTGCACATTTTCCACTGATGTCAGCATTTGGACGCAGAATCACCTTATAGTGAAAGTTGTTACACTGAAATGCTTTCCTCAATAACAACCGGCATTAATGCTGTGTCATCCGGCACTGATTGTGCTCTTTGCTGCGCTAAACTGTCAGATAGCGGCGGAGGCGAAATAAAATGTTTCCTCTTATATTCATGAATTCCAACTTAGACAATTACTTGAGCAGTAAGACTTGAATTACAGTAAACTTCACATTTCTAGCAGTTTTCAAAACATGTTTAAGAGCTTTACAAAACAGCGAGGAAGGAAGTCCATTAAGATTAATAGTATAATGAGATGAAACTGCTAGAGATTAATTAAAAGCATGACTGTGGCAGAATAATATGAGCACACCGCCGCAATCAAACTAAAACTAGATGATGTGAAAGCTTGCCTGGGAAAGTATGTTTTAACTAGTGAATCCAAAGGTGGCACTAATTTTCCCAGCCTAAGCTCCTCAGGCAGTGTGTTCAAAAGCCTCACAGACCAGACACCACATCCAGGCCCCCAAGGCTTATTACTTGCTGCAGTGCCTCCGAACTACAGCGCATTAAAAGCTAAGATAGCAAAGTTTATATCAGCAGTACTTTGTGAGTCTATTCGTCATGACTCAGGGCTGTTTGGTGAGGTAACAGGCTTGGACGTTACTGAGAGGAAGGGTTCAAATGATATTACACGTCTAACATGCAATAGTAAGGCATTTGTTGGAGCATCTGCCTCTTTCTGTAAACGCCACCTTTCACGAAAGCTTGTGTGTGTTTGTGTGTGAGCGCGTTTTATCTGTACGCGTGACATCGATCACTTCTCATCTACCGGCGCTCTAAAAGTGGGGGATCCCCCGCTGCTTGGCAGATTGGCACTCCAGATCTCTGTTTGTGTCACCCTTTAATCTGTCCCCCGTGTCGCACCGTAATCCCTCCCCTGCCAACCTGAGCTGACAGGTGGAGGTTGCACTGGGGTGTCCTTGACCTCTGCTGCACGGTGGGCTGGCGTGGGACTAGATCAGACTGGATCAGACCGGACTCACTCTGTGCTTGCGTGTGTCTGGGAGCCGGAAAAAGCTACAGGTATCAGAGAGGCTTTTTTGGGATTTTATTTTTCCGACAGCGAGTGCAATGAATCTCACCACACGTTATTTGATGTCCAAACATTTTCAAGCACGTAGGTGATTCAAGTATATTTAGCTGTAGGAAGCTTGAACACTAGTAAAAACCAGGCAGAATTTTATCCTTATTTTCCAGGTACAAAAATACAATTTCCACTGCAAATTTGACTATTTGTAGTTCATTCAACGGGCTTAACATTGTCTCATTGTTCAAAATATAGACTATATGGTGTAAAATCCAGCTTGCTTGTCAGCGCTAACATATGTACAGAATAAGAAAACATGGATTTAAAAATGCGTACGGTGCTGTCGTGTTTTTGCAGCTCTCTTTCCTGGCAGAGACTTCTGTCTTCCTGCGAGTGTCAGCCGATTGACAGTAAGCAGAGTAACGTAATGCTGCAGTCACCTGAAAACACTCAGCCCAGGCAGAGTGAAATAACAATAACACAGCAACATCGGCAAAACCAAATTAAGGCTTCATGTTTACTCTCTCGCTAAGACGAGTCTGTGGAAGCTGTTTTTCATACGAACATGAATGGCAGCTAATGGTTTCCCCTTAAGGGAGGGAAATGAGCCCAGTTATTTTCAGTTATGCTGACGGTGTTCAGATACCAGCAGGAGTAGTATAAAGAGGCAGAGGAACATAAATGATGCCCTGCAGGTAAGATAAATCCATTTGGCAAAGGTCTTATATATGTAGCCATTAGACACATTTAGTGGTTCCTAGTGTAAGATAGCTAGAATGGAGCGATATTCTACATATGAAAATGTTTTTGCAACACTGATCAACTTCAAAGTTACTGGTGCTCCAACTTAGCCTTAGGCACAACATTAAATTGCCTTACCTTTTTTTTTTCTTGCTCCCAAGAAAGGACAGAAAGAAGAGAAAGGCCATTAAAATTTCTAACAAACTTTCTTGTAGAGCCGCAACTAACAATAATTTTCATTGGCGATGAATCTGCTGATTGTCACAAACCAGGCTAGGCCTCCAGGCTACAGTAGTCACTACTAGCAAAACACATGAATCTCTGGTGGAAGTGCCGGTAGTCTCGATGCATTGTGGGTAATGAAGATAGTGGGTTTTGACGAGGAAGAAGAATGCGTGAAAAAAAAGGGAAAGACAGTTTTGCTGCATCAATTTTGATCCTGTCCATTGGAAGTCCAACCCCTGGCCCTTTGCTGCATGTTGTGTGTCCCCCCCCCCATCCCCCCCTTCTTGTCAACCTCAACCTGTTGCTGTCAAATCAAGGCATGAATTAGGCATTTAAAAATAATTTGCTAATTCTGAATCCAAAGAATAACCCTTATTTTTCTGTGTCTGTGTATACACTAAATTTGAATTACCGCATATAAAAAGGGTAATTAAATCCAGGTCTGCTGAATACTCAAAGTACCCAGTAAAGCATAAAATGCCCACAGTAATAATGAATGGTTAAGACTGGAAGTCCTGAGGTCATATTTCCCCCCAGAATTGCAAGTATCCACTCGGCTGAGGTGTGCAAGTCGCTCTCAGAACTCTCAGATCAAAAAAATCACAGACAAAGGCCTTGGGCCATACCTGGCAGACCTCCCACTGCCCCTGGAGAACTGTGAATACCCTCATAATCACATAATGGATGCCAGCAGCTCAAAAGCTTCAGGCTGCATGATTGGGTAGAGCATTTTAAATGCGTCTCCTGCAGGGGTGATTAGTAATATGGTCATCCTGTAGAGACAAGTGAGCCTGAATTCTCAGACTAGATATCCGCTGCTAAGGCTGAGGTTTCCTTGTAGCTCAGTGCTCGATTCAAATTTGAATCATGCTGCTCCTCTCCACTCCTCCACTGAATCCTTGCTGACCCTCTAAGCTGTACTCTAATAAAGCAAAAATATTCTTGACAAATTTTTTAATTTCCCCTCGCCAGATGCCCTGTTTCTACTTTAATACTGTTCATTAACTTTTTAAAGACAAGATAAGGAATTCAATTTATTTTGTTTTATTCATAAGGGGATTTTTTTTGTGCTTATCCTGTCCTTAAATGTAGTGGTGTATGAGTTGAACAGACGAGAGGTGGGGAATGTTTGGACTTCAGTCAGTCTGACACAAATGGGGACTCTCTTATCACTTATGACCTATCTCAGCGATAGCATTTATTGTAGGGTTTCTCAATGTTCTCCCTGTAAACACTCCCAGACACACACACTCTTTGGCCTCTGTGCCTCACATTGTGCAAAAAAAACCCTGAACCCTGTCTTGAAGCCGAATTTGAGACTTATGCTCCGTGTTGATGCAGGAAACTCCGTAAAATCCGTTATGCTCATCATCATCACCGAAGCCCCCTGGCGCCTAGAAGATGCTATACATCACAATCCCCCATCTATTTTTCCAGCTGGCCTTTTTCCCCCCACAGGCCAGTTCCAGTCTGGTGGCTATGGATCTGTGGAGCTGTAGTCAATACCATCCTGTAGTTTTGTATCTGTGGTCACTTTTTCTTAACCCTGCGGTGAAACAGTCCACCATATAGACCTCCAGCTATCACATGGGATGGTTAGAGGAGGACTCAATTCCATCACCGGGAGAATTTACCCTCTCTGAACGTGTAGGAAAGGAGAAGTCACAGACTGTACGTCAGAGCCACACAAAGCGAACGATAATTGGAAAAGGATTCCAAAGCCTGCTGCACAGTTTGTTTTGATGGAGTTGATGGGAAATCCATGCCTTTTGCTTTTAAAGCCTGAGTTTGAAATGTATTCTGCGTTGTCAGTGACCCTGATAGCACCCCTCATGCCACCAGAATGAGGTACAAAGTCAGTAGTGACTCTGCTTTGATCTTACATTAAATAATCTCTCAATTAAATTAAAACACAATTCAAAGATAAATTATATAAAGTGCTGTAATTTAGAATGTTAATGTGACCTTTTACACATTTAACCAATTAGCAAGCTTAATACTTGGTAATTCTTTACAAATTGTACGAGCCTTTGGCAGTAGGTGAAGTTCACTGCAGTTAATAAAGATAGCGTTCTGTATCATTCAAATAAATTTGATTTGACAGTATTAGTATTAATATGAAATGACTTTACATATTGAGAAAACTCACCCCAAGGTCCATTGAGTATACACAAGCACGATGATGTACGTCTTTTCTCTGGTGTGGTTCTTTTTATGGTTTGTTTTTATTCCTATACTTTATGTATTTTTTTCATCTCTGATCAAAATAATTTTCTTTTTTGGATGATGGAGGCATATTTATTTGGTTTTAACCATATCAAAGGATCTTCATTAGAAGATGGAGTTTGCCCAGTTGTCAGGGAATAGGTACTTTTCAACAGAGTACTTTAAGGAATACTTGTCCATGTAAAAGATTTAGTTTCAAAGTTGATCCTGGAAGCAGAAATAAACAAAAGATAAAGTGATATGATCAAAAGATCCAAAACCACTAAATTGGCCTTGAGGTGACCTTGTCTTGTCAGCTTCTGTTTCCTCAACCTAGCTCAACCTTAAATGTTAGCCAGAGAAACTAAATATCTAATTCCTGCTGGTGTCATTGCTTCTGAATGATGCTGTATGCTATGACAAGGTATGGGCTGATATTGGACACAACACAAACTCAACACAGAGTTTGTTTCCAATTAACATTTGTGAATGGCTCGGATGCATCTAACTTCTTTTATAGACTCCTTGTATTTTCTTTATTCAGCTGCCAAGCGCTGTTTGAACATAGGAGCAGAACGAAATGGAACAGATTAGAAATCTACAGTAGAATTCTAATTCTCTTCCTCTAATGGCCTACAGTAGAGTCAGAGTAATGTGAAAAGGATTAACACTGGGATGAATGCATGAGAGGAGAGAGCGAGCCTGATATTACAATGAGAGCTTTGTTTCTCCAGCTATCGAGCTGAGGTTTCTGCAAGGATCCATTATTCTTGCTTTGATGCTGCTGTCTCAATGAAAAGTGGTTGGCGGCGATGCATTGTTTCAACAGCAAAGGGGGATATCACTGCAGTGCTATTCAGCATAATTTAGCCTACCCTCCCTCCCCTCTTCCCATCTCACACCCCTAACTCACTCCCTGCCTGCTTCGTTGTGACTCCGTGCAATTACCTGCGGTGCTAAATCAGAGTTTGACAGCAGTGGCTAAATATGGAGCTTCATGCCCACCTTCACCTTATCAAACTTTCAGGGCTTTGCCAAGCAGAAACCACTCCAAAAGGGATGGAGGCCCCTGATAAACGCCCCGCTTACCCAGGACGACGGTTGTCGAGGGCACCGTTTGTCAGTTATACGGGCTGGTTGTCAAGGAGCAGATTGTCAGAGACCAGGGAAGTCGGGGACAATTAGAAGATGGGTGATTTATGTCACGTGATAAAAAAAAAAAATGGAGCCGCCACCGCGTTCCATGGGTGTCGGCGTGTCTGAGCACCGCCATCCTCAGCCGTGCGTGCTTGTATGTGCATGCAGTCGGACGCGTTGATATGTCAGAGTGTGACAGATATTCCTGGCTTGGCGCTAGCATCATCATTTCCCATCGCTCCTCTCAGCACAGATGTTCGCCTGTGCACGCACGATCACACAGCCAGCCGCACACATAGACACACATAATGGGCAGCACTCCGCACGCACTCCCAGCTCCAGCTGTTCCAGCAGTTAGTGGGACATGGTAGATGCCTCTATTAGAAAGCCGCAAATCCCTGCAGAGGTAGAGAAAAGAGATGGAGTGAGCGATGGATAAGGAATGAACAGAGGAGGATAAACAATGACCCCAGTGCTGCAGGGAGGGAGGGAGGGATCACGCTCTGGCTCTGGTAAGTCTCACAGCAGACATTCTGGACATTGCTGGATCCAGCTTCAGAGATTTTTATTTTTTTTTTTCTGGAAGTGGAGGGGGAGAGGTGCACACAGCGGGGACGTGTGGGGGTTTTGAGGAGGGGTCTTGGAGCGGGTGATGAATGCTGGCGGAATGCTCCAGGAATGTCAGATGGGGCTTTTTAGAGGCGGCCTGCTCAACGAGGGCAGATGTGGCCCCAGGGGAAATCACAGGATCATCATTCCACCACTGCTTACCTTTTTTCTTTCCAACACACACATCGTACACAGATCCACACACACACACACACACACATTCCAGTGGAACATTCTCCGCTCTACGACCATCGAGGGGAGACATTTTAAGGGGGAATTTAACCCCCAGCTGGGGAACAGTGGCTACCTCCAACCTTTACAGATGGTTTTATTTACTTTTTACAAGGATTTATGCTTGCGAGTTTGAAGTTCCTGCCAGCTGCTGGTAGGTACACTGGAGGTTAAATGCTACAAAATAAAGTAGAGGTTTTGTAAAATCCCTCTGTTACAGCAGCATCTCTTTGGTACATGTTCTCAGCGCCGAACCATGTCTGACCTCTACAGAAGTCTGTATTTTACTCCTCAAATCCCTCCTATATCTTCCTTATCCCTCAGTCCTGCCATCACTCCCCTGGGGACAGGTTATGAACTCACAGAGTTGCTGTCCAAAGCCTTGCGTAGGTAGACCAGCCCCGCTGTCAGGCAAGACGACACAGCGTAGGCTAGATGAACAGACATTTGGGCGATTAGCTTTCCCCACGTGTCTCGAGGTCGATCTTTTTTCAGCAGTTAATAATGTTTCCTGTTACACTGGGATGAACCAGTGTGGGTGGATTAACAGATAATAGGCAGTGGGAAGACATGGGAAAAAGACACAGTGAGCTTTCAGCACAGTGACCCAGTGTGGGAGGTATGCAGGCAGGCTCTGATAAGGGCCTGACTGCTGACTGTTTCCTCCAGTTCCTACTGAATGCTAATCAGTGGGAGCAGAAGACAGTATTGGCTGGTTTCTCTTATTTCCTCTATTGAGCCTCTGCCTCGTCCCTCCCTATCCATCTCTTGTCCTCTCCTCTCATTCTGTTTTCCTCTCTTCACTTTCCTTTTTTTTTCTTTGTGGCAGACTGAGCGTAGATAGCTGTTACAATGCTTTGCGGATTTAGCATGAAAATCAGGGAAAGCACTCAATGTAGACATGTTTCTATGCCTGTGTGTGTTGAGCACTGAGCTGACTGTCACCATATGGAGGAGCTTCATTTGCATAGTGTATTGTTCCCCTGGCACATGGTCTCTTGTGGGTTTTAGTCATAATATACTCAGTCTCTCTCTAGTGAACAGAACAGAACATACGCACTTTAACTCTGACCTTTTAGACATAAGCCTCACACACAGTCAGCCCTCTTTTTTTCCTTTTTTTTTTCCTCCTGCACTCCCTACTATAGTATCTGATCAGAGGATTTGTTTGGGATTCTCTGGGATTCACCCTGACTCTTGCCTTTATCTGTGTGTGTGTCTGTGTGTGTCTGTGTGTGTCTGTGTGTGTCTGTGTCTGTATCTGTATCTGTGTGTGTGCACATGTGCTCGTCAGTAAGCGTTTCTTCTGGCTGGGCACATGAATTTAATTACATATCAGCCTCCACCCAAACAGTCTTTGACATCTTCCAAGGAGACAAAATCTTGTTTTGTTAGCCTTGTAGAGATGTGCTACAACACATTCACACACTGATACTATTACTGTTATAGACATTCCACTAACTAACATCCGCTCCAAAGCCCAGGACTTTGCTCTTATGACTAAGTGCCCAACCCTATGTGTCCTTCAGCTCTTTTAAGGATAATTCCTATACAACTATAATTTGTGTAATCTGTTATGATAAAACAAGTAATTACTGAGATCTGGGTAGAAGTCAACAAAGTCTGACATGCAATCAGAAATGTTGAAAGCCAACAGTTTTGCTTGATTATCTCATTTTAGGTCAAGCTGTAACAAAGCGTACCCAAAATGTCAACAATAAGTCCCCAGTCTCCAAGAAAACAACAGCAAAAACTGTAGGTCAGAGTGGATTTACGTCAGTCTGGCTGGCTGCGTGCTGCAGGGGCTGGGAACCTGTTAACTAGAGTGCAGGCAGCACACGTGTGACATTGAATCTGACATTTTGGCTTGTCATAGCAGTACGATCACAGGTATAATTAATACCATTAAAAACAACTGCATTCCATTTGGGTGAACTTGCTCCAGGCTCCTGGTATTGTGCGTGCTGGCTTACTGTTGTGACGTACTGGGACACTCGATGGATCTGAGCCATTGTCAAAACTTGTTTCATCTCTGCTTTCCTGTGAAGGAAAGTCAAAATGTCTGCTGTGAAAAAAAAGGTCTATTACTGGCAGATAATCACTTCAGCAGGTAGTGAAAATACTGTGGTTCACTTTATTTAAATATATTCACATTCACACAAGTATCTTTTCCATTTGCAGTCAGCCACAACAAGTCATTCGAAACGTGTTTATTAGACGATGCTGTTGGTGCACATGGCATTTTTGTTTGCACAACTGCCATGTGATGTTCTGCGTGCCAAATTTAAATGGAGTGGAAACCACAACCACCTGGCTCAAACCAGTACTGCGTCGGGTTTTGGATGCACGCTCCGCAGAATGTGTTACAACGGACATTCTGGAAACGTTTTTTAAAGTTTGCTAATTCCCTTCTTTGTCTTTTCTTCCAAATAACTTTTACTCACTACTTTTCTGGAACTTTGCACTAATTTTGCCGATGTAAAGACTTCCATTACATCAGACAAACACATGCTACACCCTTTTCCAGTCCCTTATAATCACCTGATCCTGTTTCTGCCTCAAAAACAACTTCTTATTTCTGCACTGAGGACGATTCTATTACAAATGACCTTTAAAGGGAATATTTATTGACTATTTAAATATTTCTTGCCTCTCTTGAAGGAGCGCTCTGGCTTTGACCCCTGGCCTCTGTTTACTTTTATTTTAGTGTCTAAGATAAACATGTCAGCAGTGATGTATATTTTTTTCCATCAGCCATTTCACTTGTTGTTTTTCCATTTCATTCGTCTTCCATTGCGAGGAAAATCCCAACGCCTGGGCTCAGTTTGTGCTGGAAGAACAGCAGCCTTATGCCAGTTTAGTTCTATAAGGCAAACGAGCGGATTTCATGCCAAATCCAACCAGGTGGCACGAATTGTGAAAGGCACTGTAGATGCAGTTAGAGGCTGCCAGACTCAAATTTAATTTAGCGCTGATTTATTGATGTTAAAATGCTCCAAATACCGACATTTACATTTATCCTTCTTTTGAATTCTGACTAAATCATTCTGGGTGGGGTCTAAATGATTAATGGTTACTGACAACATGAGTGGTTATTGAAGCTGACACACACACACAC
>NW_023339873.1:8439818-8441046 GCF_004916995.1 Morone saxatilis
CACACACACACACAGACCCTGCATGTACCCTGTCCTCTGCTGTGTTGAATGTCGGGGTGCTGATGCTTGGTAAGTTTGTATCCCGCTTGGTTGGCGAGGAGTGTTGCCAGGCCGACAGCTGCTCCGACTTCACATTCCCCCGCATGTGATCCCGGATTGGAAACTCAGGGGAGAGTCTGGGACGGTCACACACAACCACACATCCACACGTTCACACACACACACACACACAAAAAGTGAAAAACACATGAACTTAGAAGCACACATGCACCAGCTTACAATCACACACACACACACATACACATACAGGGTGGGGGCTGCTGAGCTAGAGAGGCTAGATGTCACAGGCCTTATAATAGAGGGATGCCCTCTTAAGCTGCTTCACACCAGAATCCAGAAAATCAAATTGTCATATCAATGAGCAGCTCGACCCCCTCTCCCCCCAAAAAATCTCCCCTCTCCTCCTCCTCCTACTCACTCCTCACTTTTCTCTTTCAGTCTCTCTTCTATCTCTCTCTCCCTCTTCCCATGCCTTTTCTTGAAAAGCAGGTTTGAAGTTTTGCGGCGGACCGAGCAGGCTTTTCAATTATTTTCGGTGTCATTCGTAATGGTTTAAGGAGGACGGAAGAGGGAGATGAGTGAAGAAGGGGAAGAAAGAGCCGAGAGTGGAGGAGAATATGGGCGCTTGGCGGAGCAGAGCTGTTTGTGGCGGGCTAAATGGAGATCTAATTCAATTTTAGCTATGACCAAAGGCCAGGTTCCTTTTTACTAAAAGCCTGCTTGCATCAAACGCAAACACACATCTGTTATGTTTTTTGTTTTTTTTTTAAATCCCTTTCTTCTTTTCAGCCAAAGACAGGGACACTGAAACGGGCAGGGAGTTTGCATTCAAACATCTTCTTTTTCCCCCTCATTGTTATTAAATGGTTGTTTGATAACAGCATTTCTAGGTCTCCTCTGTGGAATTAACGGCCCTTTGAATCTCTGAATGCAGTCAATATGCACCCAACAGATGGTGCGTGGCTCCTCTGCTTTTCTCCACCTCGTGTTTTTTCCTCTCCACTTGCTAGTAACAATTTGCTGCTCGGTGTATGTTAGCTGCATGTTACTCCACGTTTGTTTGTTCTGCTCTCTTTCTCTTTCACAGATGTAGCTTGAAATCACGTCTGTCACACTGGCCTTAATCTCAGGGTTAGCAGCTGCCAGTTGATTGTGTGTGTGTGTGTGT
>NW_023339873.1:8441094-8441334 GCF_004916995.1 Morone saxatilis
GTGTGTGTGTGTGTGAGAGATATGTAGTGGGAAAAAAATGAAATAAGCAATTACATTCCTCTCACTGCACTGGTCACCTGAATGTGTAAATGTCAGCGTGTTTGAAGACTTTTATCATTTTCACACTCACACAATCTTAGACGATCGATAGCACTCTCGTGTGTGTACAGTAAACTGCAGCTAGCTTAGCATAAAGAAAGAAAGAAAACCAGGGGTAACAGCTGGCCTGGCTCTGTCCAA
>NW_023339873.1:8441434-8448676 GCF_004916995.1 Morone saxatilis
GCTTCAGGAAACTACAGCAGATTGTTTTATTGGATTTTTTATTTTTTTTTGCATACATTTTCACATTATTTGTTTGTGTAGTATTTCTCAAACCTGCTGAGAGTCCCTTTTTCCACCCTCACAACCTCAACACTGTGGTCCTTATGTACAAAAACCAGCTAATAATCACTTCTTTATTACTTTGGGATGTAGCTACAACCCAAAGGCAAACTTGGCAAAGAATCAGTAGTTATTTGTCGTGATTTGGCTTAAAAGATAAACAGAGATTTTCTATACTTGAGGCAATCCACTTTACTTTTAAACTTTGGTTTCATCACATGATGTTGGTTCGGGTTAGTTAGGTTAAGGCATGTGGAGTGAGGTTGATTAGGGTAAGAATATCAGGGTAAGNNATGACCTGCCCTACTCTGCCTCTGATTGGCTAGTACTCATTGTGTTTGTTCGTTTGGGTTTGTTAGATTGGTTATTGTGAGAATATCAGGGTAAGCCAATCAGAGTCAGAGTATGGCCGGTCCTGACTTTGTCCTCCTGGGGGAAAAAAAAAAAAAAGAAAGATGAACAGGACAATGCTAGTAGTAGCACGGCCATGTTTTGGAGCTAATTATGTGGGATCAGATTGGTGCATAGACCAGCATATTAGCCAGACCCTACCTAGCCCTACCATTTTAGGCTGTATCTGAGGCATCAACAATACTGGTATTGGTACTGGAACAACCCTAGCGAAAATTTGAAATAATAATAGTGTGGAAACGATTAGTAATTAGCAATCTGTTGGCACCAGAAGAATAGAATAAAAATGAATCAGCAACCTCCTTCATAATCAATTAAATCCCCAGTCCAGCATACTAAATAACTTACAAATGAAGGTACTTTATCACACTGATGCAAAAATACAAATAGGAAGGCCTAACACATTCGGAGATGGTAATGGGTTAGGGATCTTACCACGAATGCTTTTGCAAAATCTCTGACTGTTGAAAAATGTATCTCTCCCGGCAGAGTATCTTATGTCGTCATATCGCCCAGTGCTATCAGGGATACATAACTTAAAATTGTAAAAACATGAAAAATGATCTGTGATTAATTGTGCAACTCTTCTTGCCCTCCACTCCTCCTCACTCCTCCTTCTCACCAAATCCATCTTATTTTCTCCACATCTCTCCCTCCCTTTCTGTCTGTGTCAGACAGCTCTCTGGGCTGTTGCCAGTCAAGTTACATGAGAGAACAGGCGGCAGTACATTCCTGCTGAACATAGCTTTGCACTCAGGGGATTCCCTCCCCTGTCTCTCGCTCCCCCTGCCCGCTCTTTGTTTTTGTCCATTCCTGCACTGTAACGTCCAACTCGAGCCGTGGGCTACTCCTCTTTCTGAGGCATTGTTCTCCTTGTTTGCCTCTTTTCTTTGTCTGGTAATCACAGAGAGGATGCGTGTTTTTGTGCAGAAATTCATTGAGCCATGTGTTATTTTGAACTGCCATGGCATAAGCCAAGTTTTCACACACTCCTTTAGTCACGGTGGCACGACAACTCTTCACTCGCATTGCCAACTTGATTTTTTTTGTAAAGAGCACCTTGCATGCAGACAGGAGCTCGCCTGAATATTTTTAAAGTAACTGCAGGGGCTCTGAAACATTCTCAGTGTCTAATTGTCTCCCTGGGTCATGGGTCTGAAGGCATCGTAGCATACACAGCCACGAAAAGAAGGCTTCTTATTTGGGTCTCAACCAAAGAAACATTTGGCCTGATGCTGTTCAAATCTAGACATGATGCAATTAATGTCCAAACATTCTCTGGTTCCAGCTTCTCAAATATGAGACAATTTGAGCTTTTCATGGTCTTGTATGATGAGCTGAATACTTAAAAGGTTTTTGACTGTTAATCAAGACAATTTAAATCACATTGCTGTGATTTATTTAAATCATAATCAAGCCACAACACTGTTGGAGTCCATTAAACATGATTCCTACATTAGAATAGTATAGAACGAAAGAAAAGTCTTCACCAGTTCATACATAATTTACAGATGTAACACTTCACATCTTCTATGTTGGCAGTTGCTTTTTATAATCTCTGTCTGCTGACTGACTGTTGGAATGAGGGCAGCAACTAATTATTATTCTCTTTATCACTTATGTCTTTTTTTTAATAATCCATGAATCATTTTGTTTATAAAATGTCAAAATATTCTGTTGTCTGTTGCAATTCTGTGTCAAAAACCCCAAAGATATTTAATCTACACTGGTATAAAAAAGAGAGATCAGCAGAAAATATTCACATTTGACGTGGAACCAGTAAAAAAAACATTGCTTGATTAATCAAAAAATGAGAATAATCGTTAGGTGCAGCCCTGTTTGAACATGCTGTGTATGATTTTATGTCATTATGAAGTGCAGACTTGGCCTACTTGTCTCAGTGTTATTGCTTGGCCACATCAGCACACAGCATATCAAATAGCCTCCAAAAGTCTGCAAATCTGAGTCAGGATGTTATGATATATAGAAAAATGTGGACAGTTGCGATGGAAAAATATTAAGAAACCATAACTTCTTGGCACAATCTGATTTCTCTTCGCTGAGAGAAAACAAAGAATTTCCACAAGTGTCCTCATATTGAACCACAATCTCCAGGATGTCTGTTTCACTCCAGCGTGCCCCCTGTGTGTCCCCTCTTTCCAACACTGTCGCCACTGTCTCCTTTTACTCTCCATTCCTCTTATACTTTCTGTTTTTTCACTCCGTCTCTTGTTCGTCTTCTGTGCTTAAAGTCCAAACTACCAAGGCAGGCTGTCTAAGTCCCGAGGCTGTTATTGATCGACTAACAAAGATAAAGAGAGGGAGAAAGAAAGAGACGAGTGAGTGAGCGGTACAGGGAGGAAGAGTGAGCCAGGGCAGGCGGTAGAAGACGCCTCGAGAGCTTGTCTGAACCGGAGGGTCTATTTCTGTCCGTCTCGATGCGTCATTATTGGGCAGAAGACACCCAGGACACACGGGATGAGATGACGAATGGTTAGCGGAGGAGAGAACAGGAGTAGGAGGGAGGGCGAAGGGTGAGCTTCAGCCTTGAGAGGTCACCACTGATTTGGTTCTGCAGACGGAGGGATTGAAATGTAGACTGGGCATTTTCAGTTGTCTGTAGCCTGAAGTCACAACCCAGGCTGATTTATAGTCTGATGCACGAGGCTGATACATGTCCAAACTGACTGTTCAAGGGCTGAGCGTGTGTGCTTTTGCGCATTAAAGTGTCCGAATGACGACGTGTATCCAGCAAGAAAAATAAAGGCAACAGGAAGTCTATCGAGATTCCTGAGAAGTCCTGACATGTTGCTCCTCACTCTCCCCCACACTCCTGACATGTTGCTCCTCACTCTCCCTTCTCTAAATACACACGCACACACACTCTGACATGGTTGATATCATCTGTATTTACTGCCAACACATGTCTTGGGACCATTCCTCTGAAGGTACAGGGAGTGGTGGCACACAGGCCGGAGCTTCCAGGCCTTTCCTTGGAAGTTCCTTAGAAGTTAAGACACACACGCACGCAAACAAAGCAAACCAAACAAACAGAACAAACAGAACAAACAGAGAAACACACACAGATGCTGTAGGCTACTCCCTGTTAAGGGTTGGGTCAGGGATAGATTTGACCAAATCTGTTTCCAATTCTGCTTGTTGATTGCGTACAAAATCCTGGTTCTGATTCAAGGAAAGAAAACCACGAATAAAACTGCTTTTAGGAAATCAAAATCAAAGCTTCACAGCAACAGGCTTTTGTAGCCTGAGAGTCGGGACTGAACTGCTGTTTTGTTTCATTTATTTAGTCTGACATTGTGTAGCTGATTTATTTACAGGAGAAGAGGTTATGTTTTTTTGTTTTGCCCGTAACCAGTCAGCGAGTGGCATATCTGTTCCACCAAGGTAATTTTTTCTGTTGACAGTTGCTTTTTTGCATTTTTCACATTGCGTATAGAAATTGTAGGTTTATTGTTTACTTCTACAGCTGCGTCATTCTCATCCTTCCATCTCCATTTTTCTTCTATTTTCCGGTATTTGTCATGAATGTAGCTAGATAGATCACACATTCATTCATCTTCATTCTCTGACTGGTCGACCGTTTCCCCAAAACAGCCATCAATGGGCCCAACAGCAGCTCTATTTGAGTCGCTGAGCAAATCAGAGATGTGGGTGGCGATTGAGAAGTCTTTTGTCTGTCTTTTGTGAAGCCCATCACCACTTCTGAGTGCTAACTCCAGTCCACGCTATTGTGTCAGACACCATACACGTGTGTTGACAACAATGTAGACGAAAGTCCAATAGGTCCAAGCCTTTTTTTTTTTACAGGAGTCAATAAGTAATATCAAGAAAAACCTGCCTGAATACTGAACAGAAGCTCCCAAAAATGTACAGCAACGTACAAAAACATGTACAAAAACAAAACTATAAAATATCCATCAATACGGTGCACACACAGGTTGCCACTAATGATTCTTTTCCTAATTGATTAATATGCCAGGTATTTTCTCGATTACGCGCTTAATCACTCGGTCTATTAATTGTCCGTAAAAAAGACAACACAATGATGTTATTAACCTGCTTTTGTCCAATCAGTCCAAACCCCAAACAGATTCAGTTTATTATGGTGTGAAACAGAGAAAGGAAGCAAATCCTCACATTTAAGAAGCTGCAGCGAAAGGAAAGATTTTTTTCTTTTTTTCTTTAGAAATTACTCATACTAATTAATCAAAATAGTTGCAGATTGGTTTTCTGTATATTGATGATACAACAACGAGAGGGCTCACCATCACATTAACAATATATGCAATAAATGAACAAACATCAGCACACATGAATAACCCGGTGTACTAGAATCAATAAGTGCAAATGAAAGGCAAGTTTCTTAACAAATCCTCTTATCTTATGCATTCAAAACTAGTTCTTGATACCAGACCCCATCACATCAGTGAGATATGACAGGCAATGGGAGTGATTGATTTTTTTTTTTTGAGTTTGAGTTCAGGTCCATTTTTAGAGGTGGGAAAGAGCTGTGTTGTTGAGTGGATCTGGTTTCAACAAACATCCGTGAACTATTAATAAATCATGGCTGCTCTACGCAGTGCGATGCTGTTGGCGTCACACCATGTTTGTGTGTCTGGGGTCTCGTGTGCGTACATGCGTAAATCTTACTATGAGCCATAACATTATATTTAAACAAGGCCTCTAAACCTTTTCACACTTGAAACAACTTTGTCTATCTCTTGTGTTTTGCAGCCACAAAAACCACCTCCAGTACTTCTTGTGCTCCTGTTGTTGCTTCCCTGTCATATAAGGAAAGCTTCCAAAAACACCCTTAATTTGCATGAAACCTTGACTAAAAATGGAAACCCAAGCCTGTGAAATTGTAGACCTAACCCTAATTAATCATTCTGCTGTTTTCTAACATTTTAACAACACTAACCAAAACTAAACACGGTGCATCAAAACCACTTAAACCTCACCATTCTTCAATTTGCGGTGGAGCCTCTGGGGTATTACTCAAGAGGTTGCGGTTTGAGATTTTAACAAAAACCAACTCCTAGAAGGAAGAACACATTGCAGTCAGGCAGAGACACACCTACGGGGGGGAGAGAGAGACAAGAATAAGCTATGGGCTGAAAGAAGACAAGCGGCAGAAGGGGAAAGATTTAAACAGAGAGGAAAGAGAGGTTAAAGAGAGAAGGTGGAGGTTGTAGAAGTGGTGATTTGTGACCCACAGGAAACAGGCAGAGGACTCATTTTCCCCGGGCTCTGAGAGACCATAACAGGCCCAGGCGCTGTGTGTTTCCTCTTGATAACGCTTAGCACGATCATGTATACTCCAGTGACTCACATTGCACTAGAATCCGACTAATGCGGCTTTTTGGGGGCCAAAACTGGTAATTTTTGCGCAAAGCTGCAACTGTTTCTTCCATTATCCTTTTAAGTTTGACTTAAGTTTGACTATTGTCATACCAAACATGGTGAAGAATTACAAATGTTTAGTGTCTCCCCTGATAATTGTACTCTTGGCGAAGTGGAAAAGCCTTACAAGTGTCTCATTTTCAGTTCTATACAGCACATGTAAACACACGGACGTGCACTGGAAATGGAAGAGAGAAGAGAAAAGGAGGGTTAAAAACGTAGAAAGTCCTAAAGACGTAAGAGAGATAGAGAATGTGTTTGTATGATGTGTTCTCCTTTTTGTCTTCTTGCTTTCTTCGCTTTTTTTTTTTAATACATTATGGATTTACAGCCCCTGTTTTGAATTCAGTTATAGTGATGAGGATCAAAAACAGCTAGAAAGTTTGAGATAAAAGACTAAAATGCCCTTGTTCAGTCCGAATCCCACAGTGGTACAGACAATAGCTTCATCACACACCCCTCTGCCAAACACTCGCCTTTTTATCAGCTTACACACAGGATAAATCTTGCCGATTAGTGGACACGTTTGACACCTGATAAATGCAGTTTTGAGTGGGGTTTTTTGCGAGGGTGTTTGGGGCTATTCCTCCATTTGTTGCAGATAACAAAAAAAGTCTTCCAGGGGAATTTTTTGTGAAAAATGTATCACACGTAAACGTAGTCTGAAAGAGCTGCTGTTCACAGACTGCAAATTTCTTCACTCAGCCCGGAGGATGATAAAACCTTGACGCCGAGAGATTGAGAGCCGCGTATTAGCTTTGAAGTTAATTTGACAAGTGCACGTATGCCTCAACTATAAGCAGTATCACCTGTGAAGAAAATATCTGCTCTAATGTGCTGTCGCCTCGGAGGCAGGGAGTTGTGTGTGTGTGTGTGTGTGTGTGTGAGAAAGTGTGTTAAAGGGAGTGGACTTTGCTGGTGAGTAAGTGTGTGTGTGTGGGTTGAAACATCATTACCTAGGGATCTAGGTACAAGGCCAGACATCATTAGGCTTTAAGGCGAGAAAGTCTCCACGGCACCAGTTCTGCAGTCTGCCTGACCCAGCAGACACGACAGGCAGGCATGGTGTTTAAGATCATTTATTTGGCTTTGCATGTATGCCTGCGCGCGTGTGTGTTTGTGTGTGTGTTTGTGTGTGTGTTTACGTGCATGTTATTTATTTATTTTGGCTGGTAATATGCCTGAGCCTTCATTATAGCGGGAGCCATAACTTTGATAAATCACTTGGGCTCGGGGCCCTCACTGCTTTCACAGTATTAGAAAACTAATTGAAATTCTCTTCCGCCCCCTTCTCTCTCTCTCTCTCTC
>NW_023339873.1:8448776-8456614 GCF_004916995.1 Morone saxatilis
ACACACACTTACACACAAACACACACTGCACTCAGGGGAGTGTTAGGAATCCTGATAATGTCATCATAGGAATCTCCATAATGTACCCCGGTCTCCTGCAGGCTCCAGTTTGACTGTGCCTCTCTTCTCCTCTGCTTTTGATTAGATCAGGGATGAGATTTTAGGTTTAGGTTGATGGGATTTAGAGTTTAGATACTTTGTTTCTATGGCCCGTGATCCCCCCACTGTCCCCCGGATTGAGGGTCTGTTTGGTTCGTTGCCCGGGGTCTCCCAGCTGCCACTGGATTTAGGGTTTAGTCGTTTTATTGTCCATGATCCCCCTGCTGCTACTAGATTCGTTTTTCATTTGCAGGGGATCTCTCCATGCTACAGCTGAATTCAGGGTGTGGTTGTTGTGTGTTGCGCTGGATCTCCCAGATGAAATTTGTTTTTGGGTTTGATTTTTGTTTTCATTGTCCAGGATCTCCTTTGCCACCGCTGGATTTAGAGTTCGGTTGTTTTATTGTGCACCACATCTCAACTGTTGCTAGATTTAGGGTTTTGTCGCCCAGGATCTCCCCGCTGCCCACTGGATTTCAGGGGGTTTTAGCCACTTCTTTTTAATATCCAGACACTGCTACTGTTTCTGTGACACTTGGGGCTTTGTGTGGGGATTTAGCGATTGAAGCAGAGAGTCTGTGTGTATATGTGAGGCGGCTTGTGTGGACCGGGGGTGATTATTATTTTTTTTTTTATTTTCATGGAGTCCTGTCAGCACACAAAATTCTCTCTGCAAACATTCCTCTGACGTGATGCAAGCCCAGGAGAGGAGGGCAGCGTGTGTGCCTGTGCGTATTTTCGACCAGCGGCATGTCTGTTGCCCAGACAAATCCATACCATTGTTTCCAGACACACTGCAGGCACATAGCCACACATAAACACACACACACACGTTGCATGTGTGTGCGGCTAATGAGGATGTGTTGATTGATTAGACTGCAGTAATTAGCTGGAGTGTGAATGCCTGGAAAGGTCTCCGCTCTGGTGGGAGTGTCCCCTCTGGAGAGACATTGAACTGTGCTATGCACCATTACGTTACACACCACAGAAACGGTCCCATCCGTATCTCAGATGCGGGGTGAGTCATCTCGCGGAGGCAGACTTTGGTGCGAGTGCGAGGTGAGAGGAAGGATGTTTGGTGTGTGTGTGTGTGTGTGCCAGAGTCTGAGACATAAGGATGTTTGCAGGGTGGAGATGTGTGTTGCAGAGTGAGATGTGCTTGTGCCAGCAGTTTCTTTTCCTCCACAGTGTGGCCTGAACACTGACCTGATCCTCTGCCTGACAAATCAACTCTCTCCCTCACCTCCTCCTCCCGCTCATTTGTAGTTTGACTTCCTGTCTGCTGCATAGATTTCTTTTGTGCGTCGCAGGGCCGCCTCTAGTAAATGCAAATAATATGGTATTAAGTATGACACCCTCCGTCTGTAGCTTCCCTCCTACTGAGTTTTGTGGATGGAGAAGTGCTGCAGTAAAGCGTTGTACACAGTGCCACCACATGGGCAACTGGGCAATGACACATGATGCAGTTTTGAAAGAGTGTTCATCACACTCTTTGCTTGTAACTTCTTATCAGTGCTGTTTCACTTCTGCTTCTCCTTTCCAAATAAAAACAACGGAAAGTACTAAGGAAGTTAAGATTTTTTTTTACAGGTTGTATGTTCTTGCTTTTTAATTGATTGCCTTTATCTAGAGTAATTTATTAATGTAAATCTCTCTTTTTCTCAATTTCCTCCTCTTTCTTACCTCTTATTTCCCCTCCTCTACTTCTTTCTTCTGCCCCTTTCCCTCCTTTTACACCCAATAGAAAATTCTACTACATCACTCTGCTGAGGGACCCAGTGTCTCGATACCTCAGCGAGTGGCGGCATGTGCAGCGGGGAGCCACGTGGAAAACCTCCCTGCACATGTGCGATGGACGAACTCCGACGCCCGAGGAGCTGCCCTCCTGCTACGAGGGCTCTGACTGGTCGGGATGCACCCTGCAGCAGTTCATGGACTGCCCCTACAACCTGGCCAACAACAGACAGGTACGGAGAGAACAAAAGCTCTAATATAACCACACCAGTAGCTGTGATACAGATCAATAAAAACTGCACAGTGTAAGCTTTGTGAGATGGGATAGGGTTGACCGGTTACCTTCCTCTGAACAGAAACAAGTACAGTCGTTTAAAAGTCAGAGAGCGAAGTTGTCCACAAATTCTCGGCCATTCAGCTTTGGTTTTGGGCTGTTGTGCAAGGACTGTTTTACTGCGAACACTCAAAAGAGCTGATTTCAGTCTTAATGCCGCCATTTATCACCGCTACCTAGATAACCTGCATCTCTGCACCTGATCAGACTTCTCTCCTGTCGACATTGTCCGCTGGTATCATAAATCCAAGCCCACTGGAAGATACAGGGCAGGGCATACATCTCTGCAGGAAAAAATAGATCAAATTGTTTGGTAGATTTTTACACGAGAAATACACAAGTGATCAATACTGATTTCTTTTTTTAAAAACAGAATGGGAAAGCAAAACAACAACAACAAAAATCAAATATTGATTTCTTAACAAAAACAGTTTTTTTTATTTGATTATTTTTACATTCACATTCACTGCAATTCAAAAACATATGAACACATGAGCGCACACACACACACTTACACACACAGATATACAGTCAGGGGTTTGCCTGCTGGCCATAAACACCTCAAATTCACACCTTCTTTTCTAATGCTATCTCAGTCTCCCACCTAAACGTGTTGGCCAGCTTATTTCATCTGAGCCTGAGGCTGTTATTACTCAAGGTCCAATAACTTAAGAATGTGGCGCACACACACACACACACTCTTGAAGCATCCTGGTGGACCGGCAGACTGAGGTGCACACGGTGTACTCTTGTGAATCCAAATCAGTATGCAGTCCCTGTTCCTGTACTGTAGCACAACAGCTCCCGAGTGCACTCAATGATGAAGTGATCTCATTTTGGAACAAATCCACAAGAATCGAAACTACTTTAGTTTATTAAGTAAAATGCCTAATCGAGGAATTTGAGAGAGGATTTTTACATAAGATTTTTATATTTATAACTTAGTTAAATGTAGAGCTGCAATGATTAGTAAATTAATAAATTATTCCAGTGACTGAAAATGAATCTGCAGCTACTTTATTTTAAAAATCAGTTCATTATTTGAGTCCTCTTTAAAGCAAAATTGCCTTCACCTTTTCCTTTCATCTTCTCAAGCTTTTTTTTCTGATGTTCTTTGTCATTCCTGAGAGTGGATTGAATATCTGACTGCTCTGAACTGTTAGTCGGACAAAACAAGCAAACTGAAGCCAACGTTTCTTCTGAGAAATTGGGAATTTTAATCTTTTAACATTTCATAGACTAAACGATTAATCAAGAAAAAGAATCTGCAGATGAATTGATAATGGAAAAAAAGCATTGGTTTCAGCCAAAGGAAGATGACTCATCAGTTATCCAGTCAATCAATAAATTCTTTCAGCTTTATTCAGCATCAACACCACAAAGATAAATGTTCTTACAAATATTAGACTTTATACACTAGTGAAAACTCCTTTTTACTTTCCTTCTCTTGGCTGTAAAACCAAAGCAGAAATCCAGAAAAGATATAAACTGACCTGATTGATTTTCCCTTTGAAGTCAGAATTTAGCCCTCTGCTCTTCCTGACACTAAGGTTTAAAGTCCTTAATTTAAAGGTGCATTATTTAACACCATCGTTCACACAAACATCCTCTGATTTCTATAACCTCCTCCACTTCCTGTCGCTCTGTCTGTAGGTTCGCATGTTAGCAGACCTGAGCCTCGTCGGCTGCTACAACATGTCCACGGTTCCGGAGAAGAAGAGGGCCCAGCTTCTCCTGGAGTCGGCCAAGAAGAACCTACGAGACATGGCCTTCTTCGGTCTGACGGAGTACCAGAGGAAAACCCAGTTCCTGTTTGAACGAACCTTCAGGTTGCGCTTCATCAGGCCGTTCATGCAGTACAACAGCACCCGCGCTGCAGGGGTGGACTTGGACAACGCTACGGTTAGTGCTGCTACTCCGTCATCTTTTGTAGAGTTAGTTCTAGTTTCTCTCGGGTCATGAGAGAAAGTCAGTGGGAGAAAGTAACTAAATACATTTAGTTAAATACGGTACTTAAGTACAATTCTGAGGTACTTTACTTTCGATTTTATGCTACTTTATGCTTCTACACTACATTTCAGAGGGAGATATTGCAGTTTAAGTTGACAGGCATAGTTACTGTACATAATAACATACAAAAACATATATATATATATAAAGTATTATAAAGTATATAAAGTTTTTAAAACTAGCTCCACTTTGAGCAGCTGCAACTGTAAAATGCTACATCCGTTTTAAAAATATAATGTCATATGAAAATGTATCAGTCACAGGGGGCAGCTTTCTGCAGAACAAGTACTTTTATTTTGATACTTTAAGTACATTTAGCTGATAATACTGCCTGCTGTAGTTTTACATAAGTAGGCTTTTGAATGAAGGATTTGGTTTTTATATCGCAGTATTGGTGCTTTTGCTTCAGTAAAAGTCCCAAGTACCTCTTTCACCACTGGAAAAGTGCACTTACAGTAATACTTAATGTAAATAATGCAGTCTGTTGGATAATCCAAGTATGTATGTGTTTTTCTTTCAAAGTGGTATTTTCTAAGTAATGGCCATAGCAATGGTTTTGTTTTTTGACTGATACCTCTCTTAGAAAATAAACATGGCATCCGTAGCACATTCATTTACATACAGGAAATTAAAACAATATTTAAAAAAAGAAGAAAAATAATCAGAGAAAAGAAGTAGAAAATGAGAAAAAAGAGGGAAACAGAGAGTAAACACAGTGGTCTTGTATTGCTGTGAAATGAGTTGGGATGACTGTCACTGTTTAAAAAAAATAAAATAAAAAAATACAGCAGCTTCAAACATGTTCTTCACACTTTGATTGATCCAGTGTGGGAGTTCTTAAGCTCAATTTCCCCAGCAAAAAATATCCTCCAGTACACAGCAGACTGCTGATTTATACATCAAAACCAGTTGGGAGGATAGAAAATAACATATGCCCCGCTGACAGCGGCTGCGGAAAGGTGGACCAATGGTTATTATCACAAAAAAGAGAAAATGTCACATGGTGAGGCAGGCGGATGAGGCTGTGTGTGGCATTTTGAGTACAATACATTTTTAAAATTACATTTTAAATTAAATACTTCTAAAGACTCTGTCTGAAATTGTGACTTTATTCAGTTATTTATAAAAAGTCAGGTAATTACGTCAGCAGGTTATGAGGAGAACGTTTATTTTACACTCTCCTGCAAAGCTTGTACCTCCACTTATACCTCCACTTATACCTCGTGGCTTCGAGATCCCAGTGAGTCATCTTTGATTAATACTGGTTTCTAAATTATATGACAACTGTTCTCTGGTACATTACGTTTCTGTGTTGACGACTTAAGCTCAGTCTTCCTGGCTTTGTGCCGGTGTCCCCCCGTGCTGCCGATCAAACATCTCTAATTTTCAACACTGATGCAGCGTGTCGCTTCCCTCTCTTGTCGCACATGTTGCCCACAAATGAAATCCAGCACTCCATCACAGATTTCAAAGGGATTCTCTTAATTAAACACATTTCCCCCTCCATGTTGAATTCACACACACACACACACCAGATGATGCACGCCAATACAGCCAGCTGCACCGCACAACCAAACATCAAACACATTTCTGTTATCTTGCTCCACATATTGCCAACACACATTTTTCTCTGTTCCCTCTCCATGTAGGACTCCTTTAAAGCTTTTGTACAAATGTCATGTAATAGGCGTTTCCACCACGGGAGCTTTCCCAGGGGACCAATAACCTTTTGAGGAATTCAAGATCTTTACCTGCATTTTGACAAAGGAACCAGGAACTAAATTTAGTTCCTGTATATTAGCTTCAGGTGTCAATACGTCACTATTGGGGTGGTGGTAAAAGTCAACATAGACCTGTTACAAATTAAGCCATTCATAACAGACACATCATCACTGCTGCAAAGCTGCATTTTCCCTGTAAAGTTTTGAACACCTTGTTTTTTTGTGGAGAGATCGTGTGCTCTTTTACAAGGTCAGTGAAGCGGGAGACATTTTAGAAGGCTGATAAAATACTTTTACTCCCGGACCTAAAAAGTAGGACCGAATATGTGTCACCCTGAGAATGTTCGGCCAGGATAGAGAAGTTTTTTACTCTGAGACGATTGATAAATATGGGCCCAGATTGTCTACTGTGGAGAGTTTTCAGTCTTCTTCTCTACCTCCACATGTCTCATTTTCATTCATTTCATCCACTTAAACATCAGAATTATGCTTAATACAAAAAATAGTCTTCAACTCTTTTTCTGTATCCTTCTTTGCCTCTGAACTAACTTCAACAACGTTCATCTGCTCCTTCCCCGTTAGGTCCAGCGTATAGAGGAGCTGAACGAGCTGGACATGGAGCTTTACGACTACGCCAGGGACCTGTTCCAGCAGCGCTACCAGTACACCAGGCAGCAGGAGAGGCGGCAGCAGCGCATCAAGAACCACATGCAGCAGAGCCACCAGGGCCTGGGCCTGGGCGTCAACCTGTGGCCCTCCCACAGCCGGCAGAGCTCGGTGACGACGCTGGAGGACGGGGAAGGGGAGCGGGAGGAGCGGGAGGAGGGCGAGGAGGGAGGCAGAACGGAGGAGGCGGGCAGCAGGCTCCCCACTGAGGACTACATGAACCAGATTATCAACCGCTGGTAGCAGCAGAATGAGAACAAACACACAGACATGCATATGTAATGTGAAAAACACACACATATACACACATACAAACACATACACAGAGAGTGGCGCCTGCATCAAAGTCCCAAATGACTGACAAACAGACTTTAACCAGAGAGTTGGGCTGCAGGAATCAGAGTCCAAGTGGTTGCTATGGAGACCTGGGCTTGGTCGATTGCATCAGCTCATGTTATTGAGGTTTGCCCAGTTGTTATTAGCACCCGCTTGCCCTTTCCCCCCTCTGTCTCTCCTATCATCATTACTGACTGAGTGGAGGAGAGATATTTTTAAGAGTTGCTGACAACCCAGTATCTCATCCATCTCTCCCGCCTCCCCTCCTCCTCCTCCTCTTCCTCCTCCTCCTATATCCCTTTCGTTCTCTGTGGCCTAATATGGAGCATGAGAAAATAAAATTAAGTCTGTGAATTCCCACTAATCTTTGCTAAAAAGGACCAGTCTACTTCTTGGATGTTCCACTTTCAAAGGAACTGGGAAAGCAATGAAAGTATGCTAATGGCTGAGCTGAACAAAGAAAATGGTGGGAGTACATGAGAGACTAAACCTGAAAGAAAGAAAGAAAGAAGCAAAGAGAAGTTGGACTGAGTTGTGTAATAAAGCTTTCTGCTTAAAAAAAAAAAAAAAATCAGCCATTTCAACCCATGAACACGCTTTTGTCATGAAATAGTGACAGTCTCATTCTCATTTTAGGATGATTTTGTTTGTATTTACCTTTTGTGTTTTATGCTTTTTTTAAAGCAAAATTGTAATAACACTGAGACCAATATTGCTGCCTAAAGAAAAGTGATTCCTTTATTTCTTTATTTTCATTGGTTTTATAAGTCAAAGCTAATGGATCAGATTGACGTACAATGGACCATAGCCATTACTGAAGCCTTGCATCTTGTAGGGGGGGAGAAAGTGGCCTGTTTCTGATATAGGTTCCCAAAGCTCCTGTCGCTTAACAAGTTCATTATTTCTCCTTTTCTCTCCATTTTTTTAATAATTTTTTT
>NW_023339873.1:8456633-8457186 GCF_004916995.1 Morone saxatilis
TGTGTCTCAGTCCTGCAGAGAATAACAGCCAATTACAGCGCCGAATCTCACAAAGGTGCGAAGAAATCAAAGGCTTGGAGAGGAGTGAGTCCTACTGCAGGTTGTTGCCAGGAACCGTGCTGTGTGAGCGGCAAGCGCTTTGGAAGCCTTAACTCAGACAAATGCTCGAGATGGGAGTTGTGAAACTACTGGTCACCATGGCAATGTGAGCCCTTAATGTAGTGGGTGGCATTTTCAGTTTCGTTGGGTTTTTTTTTTTTTTGGATGGTTCTGCGTTGTAAAAAAAAAACGTCTCAAACAAGCCTCCTTCCCAACCTGCTGAAAGGGCACACACAGCGCTGGTGACCTGTAGTTTGTTAATGTGACTGGTTTTTAACTTGGTTTTACCCTGAAGAACGCACAGGGCGAGGTAGCAGTGCCTCTATGTACTGGGATCATAGTCAACATAATTATTGCCAGATCTTATGTCTGCATTATACTACAGTAATTTCTCTGACTACTCGTGTGTCTGCGTGAATGAGAGTGTTTCTTGTGTGTGTAAATAGTGTATGTA
>NW_023339873.1:8457196-8457442 GCF_004916995.1 Morone saxatilis
ACAGTATGCCTTTGATTGGCATATGTGTATGCCTTTGTAAATAGTGTGCCTGGCTGAGAGAGGATGCCTGATGAGTTTTGTGAATGACTGGTTCCATGACCAATTTTCTTGCCATTTTTGGTGGTGGAGGGCGGGGCAGCAAAGTCCCTCCAACAGCATGTCACAGCAGTGTGACCGTCGCAGTGATGCAAGCCAATAATACTCCTCTCTGCCCTTTCCTTTACCATTTACCCCCCCCCCCCCCCC
>NW_023339873.1:8457542-8459841 GCF_004916995.1 Morone saxatilis
CCCCCCCCCCCCCCCAATCATAATTTATATATTTTTTAAATCTGCCGTGTGACACGTCTTTCCTCTTCGTAGTGGAAAAACCACAAGTAGGGTTGGGTTACGATAACTGGCTCCACCAATCGCAAAAAATTCTGTGACGTAATCAGGAGTTTTGACAGAATGGTGAGAATTTGGTGTGACACCACTTCTCAGTTGGCAAAATATCCAGATTCGTTAATGAAAATTGTTAATGAAAATCTCCTATTGAACATTTTATCTCTACTCCTTTTTTATTTTTTTTATCAGCTAGAGCAATGATAGAAAAGGTGATGGACCCATTTATGACCTCTGCACACTGTATATTCTTTGATTCGGTCACATAGTGTTCCCTACGCAAACCTTAGGAGGAAGTCAAAATAATTATGTTGTTATCCAGCAGCGGTCATATCTTCAAAGGGAATGTTTGTGACCCAACAGGTGTCTGGCCGGAAAGATAAAATGTTCGCCCATGGCAAACTTAACATTAAAATCTAATATTTCCATAGATGATGTGTGATGGCTACTGGCATTACCTGAGCAGCTGACTTGGTGTACATTCCAGCATAGAGGAAGTCTGTGGAAATATCTGATTTAAACGCTGGTTTCGCTCCGGGTAAACATTTTATTAGTCCAAAAATAACTTTGGAGACCTGCTACTGGCTAACTGTGGAAAAAAATAACGTTATGACATTTCCATTAATGTTAATGTAGGGAACAATATGTGAGGAATCATTATATTAGTTGTATCTAATTAATATTAATTCTATAATGGCTAAAATAAAAACTTGGACGGTGTCTGGACTCGGCCCAAAGATGGGTTGTTAGGGAGAGGAAATGAGTGTAGTGTGTGGTTTTGTAGTTCAACAAAACCAACAGAGCGGTTACTCTTCTCGGGGGTCAGCAACCTTTTTGAAATGAACTGCCATTTTTACATTTTCATGTTAATCAGTGTGCCATATCAGTTAGATTAACATAATTATGACATTACTATTTAAGTCTTTAACAAATATTCCATCCATAATAGGCAACGTGCATAGCAAAGTTTTTTAAATGTCTCCAATAATTAGGAAATATTATATACATTAGAGCTCTATAGAAAAAGGCTGCCAAATATCCTGTTTCAGTGTGTCGGAGGGTCATATGTTCATCTCGTTTTCAGATTGTAAACATTAAAAACTGCTTCTGCCACTTCAGCTAACAAAAAGGCGATTAAGATCTTTGACTTTTAGTTAATTATAACTCTAAACCTGAGGAGGTTCGATAAGGGATTTAATTTGAATTAAACACTGGATTAATATGTTATGAAGCCCAACTCTATCTACATGCAGCAAATCTGAGCAATAAGGGGGGAAACCAGTGGAGAAGAGAATGTAAAAGTTGAAAGGGAAAAAGACGTGTCACGGCACGATTTAATCAAACTGAATGTAGTCCAAGTTTAGTGTCATCCAGGGAGCAATGGGAGGATGTGAGCATGCTTCCTTTGTATTATTAAGATAAATAATATGTTACATCCTGTTAACAATAGATTTGTTTTAAAGTCAGAAGGAAGGGGAAACCAACCATTTAGCCGCCCACCACCCTCCTTGTTAAATCTCAACTAATCACCATGGATCCTCCCGTGTCTCTCCTCCTCCTTTTGATCAGCTCCTTTTTAAATCAGGGATGATTCATGAAGGGAAGGAGAGAAGAACAAGGGGGGGGTGATAAAAGGTATTGGGATACATCCAGAGTCAATATGCTGCTTTTTGTGTAGCCTTCAAAGTAACGCAAATGGATATGGGAAGAGAGATCTCCCCTTTTTTTTGTGTGTGTTTCGTATTAACTTCCCCTTCATTGTACTCTTGAAACTAGAGATTTGAAAACACTGCAGCTCCAGGCATTTTGCCCAAAACCTCTTTTTCAAAGTCAGACTCGCTCTTACATTGGACCGTGTTTCGGGCTCCAAACCAATATCTGGCTCTGCATTAGTGGTTAAAAACCGAATACAAAAACGGATCCTCTACCTTGAGAGCGTTTTATTTTCAGCGCTCCAGTTTCAAGTGACCATTGGACTTGAAGAGGTCCTCAAAAATACCCATTACTTTAACATTGTGTGAAAGAAAAAGTCAAACCTTTCACTGAAATGATTCCAGGAATTGATGCTGTAAAGCTATACTCAAATATTTTATGTCTCATCACTATGTATATCTGATGTCTTAACAGCTTTTCCTTTGTGACAATGAAGCAACCCAGGCGTGTCTAACATCATCCTGGTCTTTTTGATTGTTTTTTTTTTTTTTTT
>NW_023339873.1:8459872-8478051 GCF_004916995.1 Morone saxatilis
TTTTTTTTTTTAAAGATGTGTTAAAAAGAGTGATAGAGACTTGTTTTTTTTTTTGATCAGTGTGCAGTCTGTCTCTGGCTCCTTCTGTATGCATCATTCTGGGTTTGTTTCTTATGATTGCAAAAATGAATCATCAAGCCACCAATTAAAATATTTCATTTTTACAGACCTGACTGTGTTGTGGTTGTCACTGTGTATCATTTCTGATGTTTCCCACTCTGTCACTCTATCAAGCACACAGGCATAAAAAAAAAAATCTCTTTTAAGATGGTAACATATTCATCTGAGAAACACTGTTTGTGATTTTTCATTTTTTATTTTTTTTATTTTTTATTTTTTTTTTTACAACTTGTATGGGAGCTCTGCCCTCCAGGTTTTCTCACTTCCATCCACCGGCCAATCTATAACTAGAGGACATTTCTACCACTCGCCTACACTAACCACAGGACCGTGACCCCATAAAGCAGCCTGTCCCCCCCCCCCCTAATGACAGCCTCAGTCCTGTCAACAGTGATCTACAGCCTAATTCAATCTGCAGACACTCAGGGCCTAACACACATACAAGCACACAAATATGCTTCCCCCTCTGCTGTGGCAGGTAGGCGTTTGGCAAGCAAAGTATGGAGACAGCGGGTCCGGTATAAATATCATTCCCTGTCCTTGGCTGAGCTCGCAAAGGAGAAGGGGCAGAGTGGAGGCTTTTGCCCTGTCTCATCAACAGTCTGGGGAGCTTCAACTTTGACCCCTCGAGGCAGGGCAGAAAAATAATTTGCCTGGACAGCGACAGGCAGAGGCAATTGGCTGGAGGGAGATCAGAGCGGGCAGACAGCACCAACGAGAACAAGAGTGTAAGGGATGAGGAATCAGAGAGTCTTTATGTAAGACAGGAGGGAAGAGAGGATGTTTTTGTGCCTGACATATGAACAGAGAAAGAGAGGGAAATGAGGGGGAGCAGGAGAGAAAGGGAAGGCTGTCCAGTCTATCTGGCAGCTGGTACACGGTGTATTGGACTGAACGTAGTCTTTAATCCTTCCCATAGCTCTGGGTCGCTGTCATTTCAAGTGCAGCTGGACTAAACAAACAATAATGGCTCAGCTACTGCAGAGGGCTGGACAGCTTTTGTTTGGTTGAACATGTGCATGTGAGTGTTTGAGAGAAAGAGCTCGCTTGCTCCTGCAGTGGGAATCCGGCTCTGAGTGATTGTATGGGCTCTGGCTGCAGTCCATCATTAGGAGGTCAGGCTGGCTGCAGCTCCTCGTTGTCGGTCCCATGCTTCTTTCCTGCAAACAAAGAAGCTCTGGCATTATTATTGCTTATTTTCAGTGTGGAATTCTGCAGATAAGTTCACATTGAGTGCCTCCGTTACATGCATCAGAGCCAGGCTATTGTAGTGCTGGAGGATTGCCCTGTTGGCGCCGGCACCGGTCACTGTAGAGTTTGGTCTTCTGTCTCTGGTTGACTCATTTCCAGCAGCTGCACGGCTCAGACCTTTATCATCAAATATACAATGTGGATAAATCTCTACACACAAACAATTTGCAGTTTCAATACCCTGTTTTGTCAAAAAAGTAAATGCGCAGGCCAATGAGAGAGTGTAACCCAGTGTGGGAGTGCACATTTTGTCCTTCAGCAAAAACATAAATATGATTCAATTGGACATCTGGGCCCGTTATCTGACCTTCCGCTCCAGGTTTGGATAATCTCCCAGGTCAACAGCAAATCACCTTTCATAATATTAAAGGACTGAACAGAAGAATCCAACCTCCCAGGCAGCAGTCGGCTCTGGAGCTCTTACAGACTGACACCAGTGGGAGTCCAATCTGAGGAATCCCACAATCCCATTACGGTCTAAACTGTGTGTTTATTATGTTTGTGTGTGTGCGTGCATGGAGCTGTGGCCAAGGAGCTCATAAAGAGCTGATCCACTGCAAACTTATTAACCTCTACATAAAAGTCATAAATGTTGATGTTGGAGAAATGGAGCCGGATACAAACCCTGGGTCAGGGCCAAACATGAAATATAAGGTAGTTAGAGGAGCAATATGTTCCCTTTATACACATAAAGTGACACATGCACACACAAGTATAAAAATGGAAATCGTGAGTGTTACTCTGCACAAAAAAAATGACTGATCCTAATTAAAAAGTTTTTCTTTTGCTGAATAAATGTGTTTATTTGTGTGTTTAATGGTTTATAAACATAAAGGTAACCGGACCTGCCCTCTTTTCTATCTGTATTTAAGATTAGAGCCCAGACCAGCCCCAGTGTTTGGTGGCTGTAATGTGGTGAATTAGCTTCATGTAGGAGACCCTGGCTGACCCCCATTATACAGTCAGGGACACATTTAATTAGCAGCAACTCACGTGAAACGACAAAATGTATTAATATTAATGGAGGTTTAATTGAGGTCGTTTTGGTCCCCCGTTGAGGCTTTCAACCTCTAAAATGGCTGACGTGTGATAGTGTGAGGAGAGGGAGCCCACAGCCCGGGTTCGCCATTTCGTATGTGACCCCGGAGAAGATGACAACCATCTCCCATTATTCATCTGAAGATGTCACCTTCTTGACAGATGAACAGGCCCTGTGGGCAGCATGTGTGAGTGTGTGTGAGGTTACGTTTAGCTATACTTGCGAGGACTGTCTGGAAAGGACATTTTGGCCTGTCCACATAGAGATTCAACAGATTTTTGTGTTACATTGCGTGTCTATATAATATGTGTGTGTGTGTGTGTGTGTGTGTGTGTGTGCGTGCGTCTACACGTGCGAGGTGTGCGTGCACTTCAAAGTGAAGGTCAAATCCAGCAGGATAATTAATGTCGCTGCTTTTTATATAATGTTAAATCAAACCCTGGAACTGCTCCCTCTGGAGGATCAGCTGTCCAATTTAATTTAGGCTGCAGAGCGAGTAAATGAAAAGGCAAAGACCCATGTCTCCACACCTTGGGACAGTGTCTCTGTGCCTTTCATCTTCTTTTTTATCAAGACCACACAACAGGTGGACAGGGGAGCCTGGCACCTTTTACCAAACCGCCCCAAAGGGACTGTCCATCCAAATGCTGCAGCCCACATCACACAAACTCAAAGTAAAGGTTTACAAAACGGTCCCCAGGAATCCCAGGTGCCTTTTTCAAAATGAGTGATTTCCGTTTCTCTACTTTTTCATTACCACATAATAAATACTGTTAACCAAAGGGACAGCTTTGGCTCATTCTAAATACAGGATTTATTTCCCATGGCTATCACACCATGCATACAGCAAACCTCATTTCCATTAACTGTTTTTTAAATTAATCTGTACATAGCACAGCTATACAGATACCCACAATCTCGTCCTCTCTTTAAATGACAAATCCCCCTAAAATTATACTCATATAATTATATCTATGATGTTATACAGCTCAGTTTTAATGTGAGTGTTTATGATTCATATTGTATTGGTTGTGTTTAATAATTAAGTACAAAAAATGTAATGTATTTATATGTGCATTTATTATATATTCATACCTGCATAGAAACACACACCTACCTACACAGATACAAGCATATAAATGTATTTATACATATACATGCCTGCATACACAAACTATTCTTCCTTCTATATGAAATTATAACATAATATATACGTTTTTAACAAATATCTTGTTGTTATGTCAATATCATAGGCATGAATTTAGTAACCCTGTAATCCTGACAAACATTTTATGGTTCACAGCTGTAAGCGCTCCTTCCACATAAACTTGTTTGGATGTAATAACTCACACAAATTTCCGGGAACCCATGGAGCCTGCCACTAATGAAGTGTCAATGGAACAACGGCATAAAATTGACACCTGCTCTGATTTGTAGCTGGAGACATTTGTGCGTGTTAGTAAATATTGATTTTACTGTCCAAAATCACTGGAACAGCACAATGTGTATTATGTTTATGCTGGGGGGATTTTCATTCAAATGATACAGATAACCACTGACCACTGGAAACCTTTTATATTACATGTATAACTATCCAGTAATGAGGTCTGTTAGTGGCATGAATAATGGCCTTTCCAGCCACTCACATTCATATTTGTAAAAGCAGTAAAGGTCTCATTTTTGAGCAGGAATGTAGTCTTATGATTTGCATTTTGGTCAACCACTTTTAAAAATAAATATAACTGTGTTATTTTAAGATCAGTGAATTAGAAGCTAAAATGTTGGCAGGAAACTTGCTCCTTTTCTCCAAAAGCTCGGTGCTAATATCATTATTATCCTAAAAAAAATAATAATAAAAGCGATTTTTTTAATCGAGTAAAATAAATTATTATGTTTAATGAAGTTTTTTAGTTTGAGAGAGGCAACAGTTAGGGAGTGAAGTTAATTGCCAGATTAGATTCACTTTCCCCACACTTCAGTTTTTAATTATCTCTCAGTGAAATTGGCTATTTTGTGTTCAAGTCACGTTGGTTCAGTGTTGTGAGTTTAATGCTCGGAGGATTTTCAGTCATTTTGAACAGGCAAAAAGTGTGGTAGCCTAATCCGCCTGACAGGACCCTCCCACTCGCAGCGGAACATGAATGCAGGAAGCTCCGGAGCCGGCTTCGGTGAGACTTTATCATTCATTTCTCACATTTAAACCATAAACGACTGTATCCGAGACTGGTTATCGTTGCTTTATAGACGCTGCGACAAAACCTGACTGTGATTAAACCAAAACAATCAAACCCGGGGTTGTTTTTCGTTTGCTGTTAGAGTTAAGCTAGCTCCTGCGTCTTTTTTTTTTTTTTTTTTGACGTTAATTTTCAGGTAGTTCACCGAGAGTTCACCGACTCTCCTCTCTCTGAGACCACGTAGACCACAACACGGTGTTAATGTTGTTTGCAGTGAAGCCAGCTTGCTGCCTGTATGAACATTATCTGATGTTGTCATTGAAAGCAGGACGGGTGTCAAACTGTGCGCTCATTGGACGGACGAGCCACGCTGAACTCTCCTATTGGACAGAGATCGCGGAGCTTTTTGTTTACTAGCTGGAAACCGGTGCAAAAAGCGGCCAAGACATTAGGATTTTGTTTTTCAGGATACTATTAGGAAACTATCAGTAAGTTTATGTCGCGACTAAGGCCCCCTTCCTCTTCATTATCCCCCTGTTAGATCTTGAAACCAGATTTTGTAGACCCAGATGGCTGGATTTACCTGTTAGGGGCATTTGACCATCCATTTTTGTGTCTGCACCTTGTCTCCTTCAAAGCTTTAATTAAGTGCAGTGTACACAGTAGACTACAGAGAGTAGAGATTATATAATAGCCAACAAAAAAACTAAAACTTAACTAAAATGGAGGGTCTGAAAAGCTTGATTCAGACACAGTGCTTCACAATAATCTCTATATTTGTTGATATTCTACTCTGGCGGTGTACATTTCCTCGCATATTTGCAGTTTAAAAACTCAGTGACAGGTTTACCTTTCATGGTGCCTCAGTGCAGTTGCTGGCTTTACCCAGCTGGTGGTTCAGCCTTGTCTAGATCAAGCTGAGATGAATTGTACTTTGTACCTTGCATCATAAAGCCTGTCAGAGGCGTCTCTAGGGATCACCTGTGATGCTTACTGATTTGCTTTTAAAACCATGTTCAAGTTGTTTGGCAGAGTCAAAGCTATAGTATCGTAGTGTGTTTGGTAATATTGTTGAAATCAGTATCACAATGTTAATATTATTAAGAATATTATTAAATATCAACATAAAAATCTATCACAATATGGGAAAGGTATGCAAATGTACATATTAAATAATCCCACTGATATTTAAAGCAGTGAAATGTCCAAAATCCAAACAAACATAGGAAGAAAGTCTTCAGTTATTCATTTTTAATTACCATTTGCCTGAATTTGTAGAATGATAACATGATATGATTGTGTTAAAAGCTGATGAATAATATCCAGTTATTGCTCAGCCTGGTGATTCACACACGTCAAAGTTGAATAGTTGATCTCTGAAGGTGGAATTCACATGGTCACTTTCACTCTGTGGACCGATTGACTGGACTCCTGTGTTTCCTCACTGTGCTTCTTCAGGTGCAGTCACACCTGTATTGTCCACATTCCACCTGAGATTTTTTAAAAGTTTTACTGGGAAAGATGAAAGATGTAAACATGGCGGAGTTAGCAAGAATGCTAATTTACGTGCGTAGTTCCTAAGATGCTTTTTGGTGCCACACACAGTATAAACATAGCTGAGCTCCCAACTATCTCCTCTCTTGATCTGATTATCCCGTCATTGTACGAGTCTTCAACTCATTTTCCACCACTTCCCACCTAATGTCTCCCTCCACTCTTCTCTCAGGTGTAGACTTGAGGATGTGGCTTCTGTGGATCCTGCTGCTGTCGCTGCTCTCTTCAGTGTCTGCGGGTGCAGACTCCAAGGCTGTCACCACCACTCTCACAACCAAATGGGCAGATACTCCTCTGCTGCTGGAGGCCAGGTACGACATTGCACTGCTCAACAGTAGCAGCCATTTGGCTGCATTACCTCTGACATTAAATTTCGGAAGCAGATAATAGATAAATCAATGTCCTGGGGGCTTGTAGGGTCATTACTGAGACTGTCCTCTAAGTGAGTTTAAACCTCTGTCTCACTGATGTGTCCTTGAGCTCCATGCTGAATACTTAAAGGCTTCAGATGCTGCACTGTGTGCTGTAGCTGACCCTGAGCTCTGACTTTGGCAAGCAAAATAAAAACCTTTCTCAAGAAAGTAATTATTAGTCTAAATGTATCTTTTAATAATTGACAGTATGCACAAAATGTGTCATATATATGGTACAGACACAGCTTATGAAACTGCCATCTTCATCCTCTTCTTCCTCAGTGAGTTTCTGGCCGAGGAGAGCCAGGAGAAGTTCTGGGACTTTGTGGAGGCCAATGAGAACATAGAAGGAGAACATGATGGTAATGTAAAGTTGCTTCAGCCACCCCAGGCCTGCTTTCACTTTCTCTGTGTCTCACAGTCTCTGTGCTGCTAGCAGCTGAATTTATGATGTGTATGCAAGCATCTTGGCAGCAATTGCAGTGTCAGTGTTTTGGCCAAACACTTATGCAAGCAATAACGTGATAGAATAGAGCTGCAAACTGTATTTTTCTCTGTTCATTTGTGTCTCTGCCTGAGTTAAAACAGTCACACCATCACTTTCTGCGACAGAGTTAAAGAAAACATGAAAACATGTCAAAGAACACAATGTAGACTCTCCTATTTGTGCTTATTCTCCTCATGCAGACACAGATCAGGCCTACTATGACCTGATTGTGAAGAGAGCCAGTGCCTTGCTCAGCTCCGTCCAGGTGAACATGCTGAAGTTCGCCCTCTCCCTGAGAGCCTACTCTTCAACAGTACACTCCTTCCAACAGGTACCAGGAGGATGATTAAATATTTGTACATGCATAGGAGTGTCATATTCCTTTGAACGGGTGTGAGATATCCTGCTTCCCTTTTTTAGATAGCGTCCAATGAGCCTCCTCCAACTGGCTGCTCAGCATTTTTCAGCGTCCATGGAGAAAAGACGTGCGATGCAGACGGTTTATCAGCGCTGCTGAAAACAGCACCTGGGAGGTAACTAAAGACGCTTACAATTCACACATGAGGGTGACTGATCTTATAAGTGACTTCACTGTCTCTCTTTCAGGCCGAAGCCATACCTTTTCAAAGGTGACCACAAATACTCAGGATCCAATCCAGATGCTCCTGTTGTCATTCTGTATGCCGAGTTTGGGAAACCAGATTTCCAGAGGCTTCACCAAGTCATAACATCTAAAGTCCATGAAGGCCTGGCGACTTATGTGCTCCGCCATTACGTGGCTGTAGGTGTTTCTCACACACAACATTAAGTTTAAGTGGTGAATTATATGTACATTAAACCATTTTTTGGAGAAATTTAAAAACATGGCCCACCTTCCGCCCACCATGCTCACAAATTAAGGCCCCATTTACATTTGGTATTAACATGTGGTCTGTATCAGGATTGCGGGTGTTTGTATTTACACCTGGCATTAATAAGCATTCTCGTTATCTTGATGATGGATGGGAATGGTGGAATTGTGAATAGACATGTTCCTGGTCAAGGGAAGCAATGCCACAAACAGATGTCATTCATTTCTAAATAAGTGGTTCCCAACCTTTTTGTTGTCAAGGACCCTCACATTGATACACATCAGACTGCAGACCTGTATTTGATAGGATGTAGTCTGAGGGATTTAGTTATTCCATAAATCTATACTGCAGATTGGTAACAGTGAAGAGTCTAAAACCTATGAACACAATAGTCATTCCTATACATTCTCTCATTAGGCTAATTAGTCAACGAAATAATAGTCAAATTTAAATATTTTTGAGGTCCTTAAGGGGATTCCAGGTGGTCCCTGCAACCTAGGTTGTGAACCACTGTTCTAACTCACTTGGTAGCTGCTACCACTACTACGACGGAGTTAGGTGACCTTTCAATTTGCTGAGTCGATTTATTTCCTGAGAATGTGGTCACGCTCTACGGACCCTATTTTCACCAGACTATCCCATTGCAATGTGAGCAATGTGGTCTGGCTGGTCCAGATTATGTTTTATGTATTTGTTACATTACTTAGAAACTCAGAAGAACTAGAAAATAAGTTTCTAAGTGACTTTGAGCTGTTTCTAAGTGCTGTCCTTGTTCTTTAAGGTTAAGTCAGGGAAAGTGAATGGATGCTCTCCTCTCCATCCACAACTGCTCTCATGGTGTGTTGTAGTACTGCACAGCCCTCACAAGTGAATATACTTTTTATATCTGTATCAACATGACGCAGGTTTCACAAGCACTTGTGTTTTCAGTTATTCTTATCTTAAAAAACTGTAGTTTAATTGCGCTCCTCATTTTCACCTGGGATTAAAAGTGCTTCTTCAATTCATCGTGTCAAGTTGAGGTTTGATTGCTTCTTCCCTCACATACAAATACAGCTGGTACACGTTTTTTCATTGTAATTATGCTAAATTATTCTCACCATCTGTCGGTTAGGCACGAGGTCCTGGGCACCAGAGAGGTTGTAACACTTAACGCTTTTCCTTTTTACTTCAAAAGCTTTGGGGCCAATCAGGGCACAGTTAGTGCCTTCAGCGCTTAGAAAGCAACAGCTGGTTGTCTGTACTTGAAAGCTGTCAAAGCAGTCAGAAAGTACATATGCGAAATGAAATGCAAGTGAGGTTTATTTTTGACAACAGAGATGAAGAAGAATACAAAGAAAGTTAATGGAGCCTTAAAAACGGAAGCCGCTTGGGCAAACCCTTTTTTTTTCTTTTAAAAAGTTGTATATATGTTGGAAGCATTGTTGGAGTTAGACAGCTTGATTGTTGTCAAGGAATCTGACATCTCTTTTACAATGCTTCCTTCTTTCCCTTCAGAAACCAAGTGGAAAGAAAGTCTATCTGTCTGGGTATGGTGTGGAGCTGGCCATCAAAAGTCAGGAGTACAAGGCGAAGGACGACACACAAGTGCAAGGTGCACACACTCACAAGAACACACACTATCGATACTCACGCACATGCCCACGATGGTGTAATCCCAGAGTCCTGATGTGAATAACAAGTTACGTGATTGTGGTTTCAGGGGCGGAGGTGAATGCTTCAATGATCGGAGAGAATGATCCAGTGGACGAGGTCCAGGGATTCCTTTTTGGCAAACTGAAGTGAGTGACTTTGTGTTAGCCCATGATAAAAGTTCAAAGCTCGGATTGGCTCCAGGAACTGCACCACACTTGCACCAGCCGAGCCTTTTTCTTTCCCTCCACAGTTTCTTTCCTCAAAGCATTGCTCATAACCCTTCAACTCGGATAAACTAACCCGAAAATAAACAAATCCGACAACTCATTATAGCAGGCGCACTTACTCTCTTTCTCCGTCTGTTTGTCGTTCTCTCACCAGGACCCTCTACCCCGAGCTGAAAGAACAGTTAAAGGAGTTGAGGAAACATTTAGTAGAAAGCACCAATGAAATGGCACCTCTTAAAGTCTGGCAAATGCAAGGTGGGTCTCTTCTTCAAATCATATTCTTTCACTTCCTACATCACTGGATATGTAGATACAATCAGTCTGTGGTATTACATCAATTATAAATTATTGTACTTATCTGTTGACACCGGAATGACAGACTAATGAAAATATACGTGAGGCGTTCTGAGCATGAACCAAAAACTTCCTCAGCTTACTGTTAACACCTGCAGGCATTATTCCTGTCACTTAAATTGTGGGGGAATCGATTTTATGATCCTGTAAATACACCCTCAGGACTGAGATCTGTGTCCATTAGTTTCATAGCTACAGTTGACAAAAGATAATTATCTAATGGCAGAAGTCCCAGATCTTCATCCCCATAAAAGTTTAATCAATTGTTTCCTGACCCAAAAAGGTCCATCTGTCCTCTCATAGAAATCTGGCGGAATGTTTTTTACAAATTCTTCTTGCATAAACTCTCTAAACCTCACTCATTATAAGACGTCTGTTAGTAAGTCCAATAATATAATAATTTTTCAGCAGTTAAACACATTTTAAGGAGATTTTGCTGATTATAATTCTGTATTATATGAGTTAAATTGCAGGACTTACTTGTAATGGAGTATTTTTTTTCTCCGGGTGCTCCAGTTTCCCCCAACATCGAAACATGTATATTAGTCCTTTAGTGTGTCTCTGTACTGTTCACACTACGCAACTTTCAGTCTTGTAATAGAGAGTCTTGAAGTTGTTGTGGTTTTCACACTACAAGATCTTTCACAACCAGTCTCACTGTGACCCTTTGCTGTGTGTCATACCCCCCCCCCCTTTCCTGTCTATCTTCAGCTGTCACTATCGATTAAAATACAATAAAAAAGCCCCCAAAAATATAGTACTGTTTGGTGGAGCAGATACAGCCGAATTGTGTCAGTGCCCTTGATCAAGATACTGGCTCAGATCTGGAGTTGGTACCCAGGCGCAGTACAGTGGCTTCGCACTCCTCTTTGTAATTAGGATGGGTTAAATGCAGAGGACAAATAAATGTCACTATACATTGTACTGTGTATGACTGTACATGTGACAAAATGTATTCTATTCCTAAAATAATGCACAAGACATTGAATATTAAAACTGTATGATAAGTTATTAACTCAGTGGGATTTAAAGACACAATTTACATGTCGTTTTCTGCCAATTTAAATGTATGAATGAGACTTAACTGTCTGTGTTTAGCTTTGATTTTCCTTTGTGTGAAAATGGTATTAAAACATTTTCTAGTACTGAGCACTGAGAGTATTGAAAGGTAACTAATTCTAGTGAGAGAATTTGCATCCCTGTTGTAGATGAGCTGTCGATGCCATTGTTTCATTACTTTGATTTACTTTACTTATGCATCAATCGTAAATAAATAAACAAAATGAATATCGGCCTCTGTTGCTTTAACAGTGAAATCATTCCATCAGTGAATCAAACTCGCAGCGCCAAATTTATCTGTCATGTTCTGTAATCAATGGCCACGGTCGATCAGTATCCTCTTGATACATTTGAGCCATAATATCGTGAAGCTATGAGAGCATTGTCTGCTGCAACATAAAAGCATTATTGATTTAGGGTTACATCATCTGTTGGATTACGCATTTGGACACTTTCACAGACGTAATTGTGTTGTGCTTTTGAATGATGTCCTCTTTTAAGTCGATCTTCCTCAAACATTTCTTTCTCATTTTGTTTTTGGTTTATATGTGTTTGTTGTTTTTTGTTGTTGCATACATTAAGGGTCTTCTTCTGTCATTAGGTGTGGACTGGATGAAAGCATGAGGCTGCTTTGATTGTGATGTATAAAGCGTGTGAGGGGATGAGAGAGTCGGTTGAGCTCGACTGTCAGAATGTCATGTGGGCGTCTGTCTTTATCTTCTACCCCGCTGGGGCTCATTAGCACAGCCTGTTTACAAAGAGAAGGAGACCTCCAGGGGCTAATAATCACACAGGCTACAACACCATTACAGAGATGCTCACTGCACTGAAGCAATCCTCACTACACTCATCCTCTACTCGCAAGCAAAAGCTCTGTATGCAGTATATTCTAACAAATGTCTTCATGTATACACGTCTGTTTATTCTTCCTTAATCCTGCCTTAAATCCTTTGGATGCTTTGAGGTAGTTTTAATTAATGCCTCAGATGTGAAGACAAGCATGTTAACATGGAATTAAATTGGTAATTAATACGTTAATTAGCTTAACTGATTGCTAGCAACATGGCTCCAGGTATGGCAGCCAGTGGGTCTGTACAATCCACCACTTTAGTCCAGAATTTAGTTTCCTCAACAACAAGTTTTGTACAGACATTAATTGTGCCCAGAGGATGTATTCTAATATCTAAAGCCTGCATGAGGTTGACATTTGTGTTTTGAGTTATATGTCTCAAACATCTTATTGGATAGATTGCTGTGACAGTTGTAGGAATGTAAAGATAGTTAAATCGCGATTCAAATGTATGAAGATTGATTGATGGATGTCCTGTTTTACTCGCGTCAGTAGTTGTATCAAGGCGCAAAGACATCAGTTTCAGTTTTACAAAGAAAAGGAATTATGAATTGTTTTGCACAGTTCATAAAACTGAGAAAATATATTTTAGTTATTTATTTTAGATTCTTTTTCAGTCATAATTTGTCTTTTAACCTGAGAAAAATCGTGTTGTGAACCCAGTATGGTGAATTGTATTGAATCGAGAGTTGAGCGTATCGTTACATCCCTAGAAATTTGGCTCAGAGATTCTCCTTCCTCAGTTATACTTTGTGCTCAGTGCTAAGTAGCGTGCTAACACATGCTCAACTTAACCCAGTTGAGGGCCTCTTCATCATTAATCAAGTGTGTCCCAGTGAGCCTTGAAAAGCCTCAACAAGTTTGAGGTCTTAACAGGCACTCGGGGAGCTGCGGTCGGTATGCACTCGAGTACTCGCGAAAGCTGATGAAAAGAATTGAAGCGGACCCAACAGTACACCTGCTTAGCATTATCATGTTAGCATTGTCAGTATTTTAGCATGCTGATGTTAACCCCACACGTACAGCCTCACAGAGCTGCTTGACTTGCTAGACTTAGTTTTGTTAAATAAATATAATCATTTCAGCTGTTCAAAAACCTCTTGTTCTTTATTTTTTTTTCAACTTTCTGCTGCAGAAACTTGAGCCTTCAAGCGTTCCCTCTTCGTGAGTTTATTCACAAAGAGTACAGACTCTGACAATTGCTCATACATACTTTTATTTTGTTGAAACTTTGTGTTTCTCTGTCTGTGTACCCTCTTGTGAGTTTCCTCATCTCCTCTCTGCTTTTGTCCAATCATCTTTTTCCCTTTTTTTTTTTTACCCTCCTTTCCTGCCTACCCATCCACCCACCTTTTTCTTTTATAGATCTGAGTTTCCAGACAGCAGCTCGCATTCTTGCTGCTCCCGCTGTTGATGCCCTCAATGTCATGAAAGACCTCAGTCAGAACTTCCCCACCAAAGCCAGGTAAAGAAGAAAAACACAATAACAGTAGCTACAGTTTTGGTTTACACAGGTATCGACGAGTCAAGCAGTTTTACAATTCAAGCCTGCCCTTTTCCTCTCACAGGTCCATCACTAAAACAGTGGTCAACTCTGAGATCCGCAAGGAGATTGGCGAGAACCAAAAGGTACGCGTTTGTTCGTCTATTCATCTTTCAAGTTTTTCATCTATCAATCTTTAGCTCTCCTATTATTTTTAATGAACAAACAATAAAAAAACCCAACAGATTGTCATTATTGGATGAGCCTGGCTTTATTCCATATTTTTTCTTATTGCCAATAAATCCCATGAAAATATAAAAACTCACAATTTTGTTGGTCTATTGTCTGTCTCTCGGTACTTTCCTACTCTGTCTGTGGCTCCCAGACCAAGCCCTTACTGAAGACTTAAATCTGTAGTGATGGTTCACAAATATATTGTTTAGTTTTATAATAAGTACTTTCCTAAAACGGCTTCATTGCTCAAACAAGAATAAATAGTGCATTTGTTGGGGGCTATTTTCAGCTGTGGATTTACACATTTGGTGTTCTAGTAGTGAGTATTTACAGCAGAAGGACTGTGTTTGAGATGGACTCAAAATGAACTAAACTGTGTGTGTTCATGGTAATGAAGGAACATATTATCCGCTGCACCAGTGTGGCTCATTAATGTGTTTTCAACAGTGGAGCTCTGTGATATAGAGGAATAAGATACATCAGGCTTTGGCTGCCCAGATAATACTTGTTGATCAATAAATTGGCAGTTTTTGCCTTTTTCATGGAATTTGTTGATGACACAAACAATAAAATATTGTCAATCTTATCACCTACAGCCTAATCACTAGTGGTTGTTGGTATATGCAAAAAGATGTTGACACTTATTTTTTTTTTATTCATCTTGAATAGATTATTGTCGTATATCTTTATTGTTCCTATTTAGAATTGAATTTCCAGGGAGGTTTAGTGTTCAGATTTGCAAATGTAGTAGTGTATTTTTTTGTATATTTTTTTCTTTACCTTTTTATTAGATTGTGGAGGGATGACTAGAAATAAAATTTTCTTTTGCCAACTTTCTGTAAAGTTGGGTAAAATCTGCTAAAACCTGGCTACTGACTTGACATCCACTTTCATTCCCCCGTCTTGTCTTGTCTTAGTGCAGCGTGCTGGTACTTTCTCTTCCTGCTGACTGTGTTGTCCAGTGGTCAGGGATAATATAGGTTTAGCTATTTACCAATCTAGTCCAATAAAGGAGAGAAATAAAGAAAAGCATTATTGCACACAACCACAACCCCTCAGCCTCTTAGTGGCCTTTAGGGAAATATCTCAGAATGAGAGCTGCCCTTCCTATTTTTGTTTTGCTCCTCTCACCTTTTATTATGTGATAAATTGTTAACAACATCGGACTTGAAAAGCATTCAGTTTCTGACAATGTGTTTGGCTTTGCTCTGCTAATGGAATAGGTAATCATCCCTTTTTCTTGTCAAATACATTTTCATTCCTCTGCCCTCCCTCCCGCCTCCTCACCCCCCTTTCCTCAAGCTGTGCTCACATTATCTTGGTGTGCAGACAGGAGTTTGGGTGGGTGGTGGGGTTGAGCAGCAAACGTCCTAATTACTGAATCGGTGATTCATTCGGCAGGCGCACTGAGTCCTGCAGCGAGAAATGATTATTGATTGAAGTAGTTTGGACACATGCACTTGCACGTAGACTCTCTCTCTCTCTCTCTCTTTCTCTCTCTCTCTCTCTTTCTCTTTCTCACTCACACACACTGTTTAAGTGGGATGAACAATATTTGTGTTAATCATGTCTTGTTGTAATTGCAGTGTCTGGAGTATGATTAATCTGACGTCTTTGTCTTTCTGTAATGAGATTTGACTGCGCCAGAACGACTTTGAGCTTTCCTTTTTTGCCTGTGCGGATACACAAACACTCACACGGCTTCTCACAGCGGTGCACACACCCTTTCTCTAATAATTAGATTTGTTTAGTGTGGGGTTTGATTGCTCTAAACAGACTGATTTTAAACAGAGCTGTCAGTGCTTATTTGGAGCTGACGATGTGCCTTGTTACGGCTTTGTGTCGACTGTTGCCTCTAGTTTTACAATATAATTGACTACGCAATGGCTGGCTTTGACGTTACACGCTACACAGCATGGTGAAGGGCTCCGCTGGAGTTGAATGGGGAGTTTTAGGTGCTTGATGTGGACAGGATGTTTATTCATGTTGACGTTTCTCTTCTCCGTAGTTCTTCAAAGGAACTCTGGGCCTGCAGCCGGGAGATTCAGCCCTGTTCATCAACGGGCTGCATATAGATCTGGACACACAAGACATCTTCAGGTACACACATCATCGTCACATATTAATATACGGTATATTATCATTCAGGTAATCTCTCTTGTCTTCTATTTCCAACTTATACTCACTTGCATTTCATCAAGCTTTTGCAGCTTGTGAAATTAAACATAAAACAATTTTTTAAGGTGATGTCGTAAAATGAGGTACAATGATGGAGCAGCCAATTGTGACATCTGAGGAGCCGTAGCTGTTGAATATTTACCATTTTTGGTTGATTAAATGACTGAAATGTTGGGCTGCAACAAATATTTGTTTTTCTTTATCAAACTTGCTTGTTCTTTTCGACCAACAATTCAGAACCTGAAAATATAACATTTCCTGTCATATATGACTAATAAAAACAGCAAATCTTTATATTAATAACTTTATGCCTCCGTGCTGACGATAGCCATGGACGCAGTTGTCTGTGCATCCGTCCGCCGTCCCATTCTTGTGAACGTAACATCTCAGGAATGTTTGTATTGTTAAATAATAATAATAATATGCTGTATATTTCTTTCTCTTTTTTTTTTAATTGCGCATTGAATCACAAGTATTGAAACATCTATAGTTGTAGATGTTTATTTAAATGGTATTTTAATTAGATAATGAGCCCTAGGTATACGTGTATGTCTCTCATAATCAGATGTCAGCAATTATGTTGCTACTTGCTTATATTATATAAACAAAAATTCACACGTGTCCTTCTGTCCCTTGTTCCCTGCAGTGTGTTTGAGGTGCTGCGCAGTGAGGCGAGGGTGATGGAAGGTCTGCGCTCCCTGCACATCGAGACGCCCTACATCCATGACATCCTGAAGCTCAACGTCCAGCCCTCCGACTCCGACTACGCTGTTGACATCCGCAACCCTGCCATCAGCGTAAGAAATCACCCTTAATTAAACACTGACGCTTGTCACTTCTTGTTCAAACATGTCCTGGAAAACCTGGAGGTGCTGGAATTCAGTAATCAAACATTTTTAGTTATGAAAATGTAACAATTGTCCTTTAAAATAGGTTGTTCCTCGAAAGATTTTTATTTATTTATTATTATAAAATCAGGGTGATACGTGAAACAAATTTGGAGGCACCTATTTACTTAATGTTTACAACAGCTAGCAGCTTAAATGACAGCAAAAATATTAGCATCAAAATATACAGTTATAAGTATAAAAGTTGTATTATTTCTAAAAATCTAATTTATTTCTTGATTGTATTTATAAAATGTAAATACTCTAATAGCCTCAAAATTGTACTGAAGTTAAGTTCTGCACTCAAATAAATAATGATAATAATCTATAATTTATAGTGCACTTTTAAAACCCTCATTGCAAAGTGCTTCACAAAAAAATGTATTAAACTCAAAACTCATAAAATCATCAAGCTTTGTTACTTTTTCAACTTTGAATAATTGGTTAATTGTTGGCAAAAGTACCAGTTTGTGTCTGATTTCAGTCTATAATTTAAAGGCCGTTGGGTTTTAGGCTATTCTTTGTAGAAAACAAGTATTTTGAAGATTTTTTTTTAAAGATATTTACTATTTCTGACATTACAATTGACTGAAAAAGATCGAAGAGAAATGAAAGCAACAACTGATTCTGTTGATTCTGGCGGCCCTTGTGGACAAAAGCAGTAGTAGAACCGAATCCAATCTTCTCGCTGTTGGGTTTGTTTGTTTAGGGAGGTCATATAGAGGCATCAGTATTAAATTGAGACTCTTTCACCCAGTTAAAAGCTCTGTGTGGGTTTATTAGACAATTAAAATAACTGTTAGAACATTTTACAGCAGGTAGTTTTCAGCTACCTGCTGTAAAATGCAATTTTCTTACTGGCACTGATCTGCTGTTGGCTGCTCCTCTCAAACCTTTCCTCTGCAATTCCCTTTTCATTTTTAGTGGATTAACAACTTGGAGACGGACCACAGGTACAGCTCGTGGCCTTACAACGTGCAGGAGCTGCTCAGGCCGACCTTCCCTGGAGTCATCAGGCAGATCCGCAAGAACTTCCACAATCTGGTTCGTCTTTACCTGCTTAATCAACCCTGTGTGAATCCAAATGGATCTGAATCCTCATTAAAAATACTAACGTGTTTTGTGTGTGTGTGTGTGTGTGTGTGTGTGTGTGTGTTGCAGGTGATGATTCTGGACCCAACTCAGGAGAACGCTGCTGAGCTGCTGAGCGTTGCAGAGATGTTTTATGCTAACAACATCCCACTGAGGTTGGTGGAAACTCGCCAGAACTCATCAGGAGACTTGACAAGGATATTTTAATTAGTTTTAAAAGAGATTCCTTACATATTGGACATTATATGTATTTTCTGATGAATGTGAGTTACATAAAAAAAGGCTATTTCA
>NW_023339873.1:8478127-8478372 GCF_004916995.1 Morone saxatilis
GAAACAAAAACAGTTTTTTTTATTGCTTCAGAAAAAATCAAAATAGACGCTGCAGGGCAGTTGCAGTCATTAGGGGCATGCAGTTAAAATCCATTTTAATTTAGGAGTTTTGTCAGGCAGCTTTGGGAGACCTTTGATACCTCCCTGTATGTGGCATCTTGGGATGGTCAGTTTGTTTGAATACTGATGAAGCACACAGCACACACTCTGCATTTTAACTGTTATTTGGTGTGTGTGTGTGTGTG
>NW_023339873.1:8478446-8479021 GCF_004916995.1 Morone saxatilis
CGTGTGTGTTTTAGAATTGGGCTGGTGTTTGTGGTGTCAGATGAAGATGACATAGACGGCATGCAGGATGCAGGTGTGGCGCTCGTCCGGGCCTACAACTACATCAGCGACGAGGTGGACAGCCAGAGCGCGTTTGAAGCCGTCATCTCGGTGAGTAGACCTTTGACAAACTCCTTAAAACACCTATTATCCTACTGAGAAGTTTGACAACAGTGACTATAAACAAACTTGAGCAGAGAATGGTAAGGTTGAGTTACTTTTGTCTAACTGTTCTCCCTAAATTCTCTGTACCTTCATCTTTTCCTTCCTTATTTCCTTCTAGATGTTCAACAGGGTCCCTATTGGTGGACAGTTGAGCGTTGGGGACGTGGTGAAAGTGCTGGAGAAGAAGTTCCCCTATGTGGAGGTCAGCAGCGTCCTGGGAGCCGACTCCAGCTATGACAGCAACAGGAAGGTAAGAGGGGCTGAATGCGATGTCACTGTGCTGGACGCCATCATTTTGTGGATATTATCAGTCCATTTTTAGGAAATACAATTATTTGCTCCCTCGCATGAGAAGATTGACACCACTTTCA
>NW_023339873.1:8479121-8479790 GCF_004916995.1 Morone saxatilis
TTTTTTTTTTTATACATTTCTAAAATATCAAAGTCTTGACTGAACGCACTATATAGTTAGATTTTAAGTGTAGTTAGTCAGCGCCAAAGATCATCTGTAAGCTTATTCCATGTATGTGTAATGTAGTAAAAGGCAGCTTCCCTGTGTTTTGAACTGGCCCAATGAACTGCAGACATTATTCTAATTAAGAGCGCTTGAAGGTTCATCTGGTGAAAACATATCAGAGATGTTATTTGGTTCTAGCACAGTAAGTGATTTGTATTCTAAAACCAGTATTTCTGTGAGTCTGTTTGAACTCTGCATAAATAACAAATCAGATTTTTTTGGGGTAGACCTGGTTACAATAGTGAAACCTGCTCAAGATAAAAGCACGGATTGGATTCTGCTTGGACCTCCTACTCTACTTTAGCTATGTTTCTGAGATGGTAAAAGCCTGATGCAAGTTAAAGTAACATCTCTTCATCTCTCCTCTTTCAGGATGGGCGGGCATACTATGAGCAGACGGGGGTGGGCCCTCTGCCTGTGGTCATGTACAACGGCATACCTTACCAACGTGAGCAGCTGGATCCGGACGAACTGGAGACGGTCACCATGCAAAAGATCCTGGAGACCACCACCTTCTTCCAGAGAGCTGTCTACCTGGTCAGTTAGACCACACACACACACACA
>NW_023339873.1:8479856-8494863 GCF_004916995.1 Morone saxatilis
ATATACAGTCACAGTGAGCTTAAGTGGGGGTTTATTATCACATTTTGAAGCACTATTTTGTGTTTAATTTCCTTTCCACATATTCCAGATGAGGCCTTATGTACGTACAGTACAAACTAAAAATATTTACTGATTATTCACATTTTTAAACAACTAAGGTTAATCTTATTAAAAAAGACTTATTGGAACAAGTTACATATTCACTTATAATTAGCTGACACAGTAACATACCAGTGGGTGTATTTATTTATGCTGTTGTGTGTGTATGTGTGTGTTTTAAATCTTCTGGAGCTGCTACTAGGAGTTTAATTTAAAGAAAAATTAGTAGAAGAGCTTGAGATGATTTTTTTTTTTTTTTGAAAGAGAGTTGTTCATTTTAACAAGTACACTGTCTGGAATTGTAGTGAGTAATATATTTTCTTTTAAGCTAGATCTTTGTGAGCATGCCATCTGCTGTGCTTTCCTGTTTTAATGTCATTCCAGCACTCCGAGATGCCAAATGTTTGAATTGGTTCTTTCAAAGGCTTCTGTTTTGTAAGGTCTTAAAGCACAGTTAGCAGTGTTTAATTTAGTTGCTGTACCAGTCGGAGTGGTGAACATGTTCTTGGTCATTACTCTTGTTTTCTCCTTTTTAATGTCTAATCCGAACTTTTTGGAGGAAAACTTTTCAGTCGATACGCGAGAATCAGTAACTGCAGTGGAAAAGCTATTAAATCTCGAGGTGTCTGTCTTAGCTGTGACTATACGGATGAAAAGCGTGCAGACAAGTACCTCCTGCATCACGTTTGGCTCTGCAGTAAGAGTGAAGAATGCCCTCTCTGAATTATTCCTTTAACATCCTGAAACTGTGCTCATGTGGCTCGCAGGGTGAGCTCGCTACAGATCATGACGTCGTGGATTTCATCATGAATCAGCCCAATGTCGTTCCTCGCATCAACCCCAGAGTGCTGTCCACCAGCAGAACATACCTGGATCTGTCAGACACCAGTGAGTACACATTAGGGGTGTAAACAAATATGAATATATTATCCGGATATGACATTAAAGCAGAGTTCATCCTAAATAACTTCTCATATTCATTTTACTTGATTAGTTGTGTAGTGGAGGATAAAGCTCGTCTAATGTTGTGCAGCTGTTATTTTTACCTAATGATCCGATACTGAAGCCTGGTCACCTTGAAAACTTGTCAGTACAACAGAAACCTGCCAAGCTGAAGTTCATCTCAACATCTTTATCTTCAGCTAAATGGCCGGACTTTTCAGATTGTTGTCAGTAGTGTTGCTATTTTTTATTCATGGCACATTTTAGACCAACTTTACATTCATCTGGTCCACCTCTCATTATAAATGCAACCTCATCTGACTCATATTATTCCACTTTTGAAGCAACCTGTTCTATTTCCATGTTTTAATTACCAATCAGACCATTAGCTGTTATCCTGCTTTTATTTTGACTTTTCTCGTATTTTGAAGGTGCGGTTCAATTGTATAAATCATGTATTATTTGGTTTTTTTATATTTTTTGCTTGCAGCTAAACTTATGCATATATGTATGAGAAGTATAAAGAGCAGTAGGAAAAAAAATGTAACACATAAAATGAAAACATTTGAACGATTTCTACCAAATCCCGCTGTAGGCTCTGCCAGTCGGTGTTCAGATAACACTGTGGCTTTCAGGGCTGTATTTACACATGCACATGCACGTCAATACATGAACGCACCCACCAAAAATATACAATCAGTACAGAGAATATTTAGCCTGGGACAACAAAGAAACTGAGTATTCACCATTGCAATGGTTTCTTTAATCAATGTCCACCTAGAAACAATTAGAAAGACGACATAAGGAGCGAAACACAACGTTGAGTGTGCCCCTATTTATGTATGACCACGGTAGGAACAGATAGCATTGTGTTTATTAGGCACAAATGATCTGAAATTGCTTTACTATGAGCCTATTATTTATTTCCGGAACCTAAATATCTAGCAATATATAAATGTATCCAGTAAAACAAAACAGTGGAATCAAAAATGATGGTATATTTCTCAAATGAGGCTTTCTGGGCATATTTTGAATCCTGCATACAGTATAAATCTGAATGTAGATATTTTTAGGACATAAACATATAAATAGAAGCTTTGTGTTACTCCCTTAGTACACTTTCACACATATGCATCTTGGCAGTCTTCGAAATATCACCTTTGGAATTTCTTACGTGATCCGCATTTCACTGCTTTTGTTCTCTTTTTCGCAGACAACCACTTTGTAGATGATTATGCTCGCTTCTCAGCTCTCGACACCAAAGAGAAGAGTACCGCTGTGGCCAACAGCGTGAACTACATGACTAAGAAAGGTCAGACAGTCTCATATTATAGCAGGCTATATTAAAAAAAACACTGAATGGAAGTGTGGAGTGTTTTTTATGTTAATATAGTCACTTTCAAGCCTAAACTCTTTTTTTTTTCATGTATTCTCCTTCTGTCCTCTCCTCCTCCTCCTCCTCCTCCTCTTCCTCGAATGTATGTGTTTTTAAAAATGTCCCTGCATCAGGGATGACCACCACCAACAGGCATGGTAATCACCCTTTTCCTCCACATTATTCCCTCTCCTCCTTATTTGCTCTTTTTTCAGTTTTTTCTGTGAACTACATTGTTGGCAGCGTTTAGATGTGTTTGTGAATCCACCACCACTCTTCCATCTGTGTTACATTTCTCAGAGGACACAAATGACTAATTACGCATGTGATGATTGTCTAATAGGGTCTGATATATAAGTACTAAAAACAATGTGTTTACGTAACTGCTCATAATTTCTAACATTGTTTCTTCCATCTTTAGGAGCGCATGACAGTTGATTTTGTGTTATTTGTTGTAGCTGCATGGAGAATGTTAAAGTTTGATTTAATGTTTGAAAATGACAAAAGTTTAAAGGTTTTTGGATAAAATAACCAAGAATATTGTTACTTTTTCATGGTATGTTATGTTATACAGCCCACTATGCCACCCACATAGATTTTTTGCACAATTTACCCAACTTTATCTTCACCCAAAACAGTATTGCTTGCCTCTTTTGCCTCATGAGTATGCCTGCGTAGCATCAACTCAGTAACTAATTCTGACAGCTTGGCTCTTTCTTTGTGGTTGTCAGATGACGGCTACATCCGTCCTGTGACCTTCTGGGTGGTCGGAGACTTTGACAAGCCCTCAGGACGTCAGCTTCTTTATGATGCCATCAGACACATGGTACAAAATCTTTTAATACCGTCTCTTTGTGCTGAACCGTGCTGTCGTTTAAAGGAATAGTTCAATATTTTGGAGATACTCATATTTTTGCATTCTTGAGAATCTGAATTTTTAGAAAAGATTGATACCACTTTCATGTTTGTAAATATAAAGCCAGGAGATAGTTAGCGGGGAAACAGCTAGCATGGGTACTGTACATTATGTTGTTCAGAATCTTCTGATTTCCTAAGGATTAAACAAATAAAATATAATGTAAGTAGTGAGCTTTAGAGGTGCTGGTGTATAGTTAATTGATGATTAAAAAAGGAACACTTTGACCAGAATGTCTCAAAGTAGGATCTAAAATTGTGTTCATTTCACTAGTAGACTTTGGTTAGACCAGCTGTTCTGTTATTCTGGTCTCAAAGCATTATCCTGCACTAACACTTACTCGCTCCACAACAGAAAACCAGCAACAATGTCCGACTGGGGATGATCAACAACCCATCAGCCGATCCGTCCACCGAGACGAGCCGCGTGGCCAGAGCAATCTGGGCCGCCATGCAGACGCAATCTGCCAACAACGCCAAGAACTTCATCACCAAGATGGCTAAAGAAGAGACCGCCACAGCACTGGAGAAGGGAGTCGACATCGGGGAGTTCGCTGTCGGGGTGAGGGGGAACAGACAGCTTCACTTTTCTGTGCAGAACTGTGATTGAAAATGATCACATTTCCTTCTGTGGTTGAAACATTGTGTCCTCGTCAGGTCTTGTGACTTAATTAACAACATTTCCCCCCTCATCAGCTGCCTACAAGTTATCTATTTTTCTTTCAGGGTATGGATGTGTCATTGTTCAAGGAAGCGTACGAGGGTCCCAAATTTGACTTCCTGCTCTCCCACGCTGCCTACTGCCGAGACGTGCTCAAACTGAAGAAAGGCCAAAAAGCTGTTATCAGCAACGGAAGAGTGAGTCACAGTCTCGTTTTTATTGTTTAAATAACATAATGAACAGGTGTAGTCTGTATCTACCATTTTACCTACATTTTACTGTAGCATTTAAATCAATACTTCTGTCTCTTCCTTTACAGATCATAGGTCCACTCGAGGAAGAGGAGGTGTTTAACCAGGATGACTTCCTGCTTTTGGAGAGCATCATCCTGAAAACGTCCGGAGAGCGAATCAAAAGCAAAGTCCAACAGTTCGGAACTGAGGAGGACAGGTATTTTATTTCCCAAGCTTAAATTTAGTGTAAGGTTTTTAAATTGTGTTGAGCTTTTCAAAAAATGTTAACGCATGATTTCTCTCAGGGCCAGCGACCTTGTGATGAAGGTGGACGCTCTGCTCTCCTCTCAACCCAAAGGAGAGGCCCGGGTAGAATATGACTTTGCAGATGACCGCTACAGGTAAATTGTGATTCATGCACATAATTTAAAAAAGCATGCCACTTATATTCCCTGGGGGAAAAGACCCTGTGTAGATTACATATTGTTTTTAGTATTTTTGGCAAATGTTGTATGAAAAGTTTTGGAATTTTACCATTTGTGCCTTCACATTTACTGTAAATATTGTATAATGGTTGAATTCGATGTTTACTCTTCGGCCGGCAACAGCCTTGAAAAGTTTGTACTTACTTCGCCTGACTATCGATTTTGTTGATTCTTTGGCAGTGCTGTGAAGATCCGCCCCAAGGAGGGAGACGTGTACTTTGATGTTGTTGCCGTGGTGGATCCTGTAACCAGGGACGCACAGAAACTAGCTCCTCTCCTATTGGTAGGTTGAATGTGATCCCTCGTCGGACTGGGTGATCCTCCGTTTTTCTGTCCTTCTCACTGATCCGTCCAGTATTTTTTTTTTTACCTCACTTTGACCCTGTCCACAACTGATTTCTAACCTGTCTTTCTCCTCTCTCCCCCCGGTTCGCCACCTGCAGGTTCTGAAGCAGCTGGTAAATGTGAACTTACGGGTCTTCATGAACTGTCAGTCCAAACTGTCAGAAATGCCTCTCAAGAGGTGAGAACAGAGTGTTCACTGAGTAAAGAAACAAACCTTACATCCTTGTTATCAGTATGTGTTTGTGCTTCCTCTGGCCTGAAGTTCACCATTCCCCCTTCCAGTGTTCTTATTTAATGTTTTGAATGAGACGCTGAATCCTTAAAATACTGTATAGCTCTGTTGTCAGAGGGCTTTGATCTTTGCCAGACGTCAACCATACTACAGATCTTTAAGCGTCACTGTCCAGGTAAAATTTAGTGCACACACTTTAGTTTACACATGTTTTTTTTACTGACTTACCATTTTTCTGTTCACTCTCTCTTACAAGAAGCATTTACTGAGACGTCGGTGTTGCAGAAAGACCCTGTTTACGTTAAACAACAAGCATAGAGACGGATCTATAAACATGTAAACTCAGTAGCTGTTAAAGGTCCAGTTTGTAACATTTAAGAGGATTTACTGGCACAAATGAAATATAATATACATAACTATGTTTTCATTTATGTATAATCACCGTAAGGAATCGTGTTTTTGTTACCTTAGAATGAGACGTTTTTATGTGGCCCAGCTTTCTGACAGTACGTAGACCTTGAATTTGGATTGTTTTGTCTTAACTGTTATTTCCAAGGTCAGATACTACAGGTTCCCTGTGGAGTTTTATACTTCTAGTAGCGCTACGGAGCGGTTTTTCTATGAGTGGGTTCCTATTTTGTTTGTCTCGTGCTCTCCTGCCAACGGTTTCACACTGTTTCACTAATCTAAAAGGTTGTGGTAAGATGCCAAGACATGCTGCAGTGCGCCAGCAAAGGCAGGAAAGAAGACTACAAGCCAGTAAACTTGGATGTAAACAATGCTGAATATAAAATACTTTAAAACAAATTGGCTTTGTAAATGTTTTATGGGTAAGGAAATGGATTCGGCACATTTGTTAGACTTTGACGTGTTTTGTGAACTGCACTGAATGTAAACATAACTTTTGTTTCCAAGAAAACTCCACAGGGCACCTGTAACTTTGATGCATCACATTTTGAACAACTCAGTTCCTTTTAACAGAATTTTTCAGTAAATCAATAAAAACTAGCAATGGTGATCTTTTGTGTTTGCTGCTTTTGCTAAAGGCATCCAGAAGCCTCCGCCTGTAATAAAAGTCAAACTGGATTCTGCCCATGCAACTAATAATAATAATAATAATAATAATGATAATAATAATAATACTAATAATGATGTGATTCCCACTGTGTTTTCTTTCAGTTTTTACCGCCATGTGTTGGAGCCAGAGGTGGTGTTTCAGACGGACGGTAGTTTCTCTCCGGGCCCCATGGCCAAGTTCCTCGACATGCCTCAGTCTCCCCTCTTCACCCTGAACCTGAACACTCCCGAGAGCTGGATGGTCGAGTCTGTGCACACCCGGTATGACCTGGACAACATCTACCTTGAGGAGGTACAGCAATCTGTCTGTCTGGGTTTCATCAGAATCTGTAGTCATTAAATATTTATTTAAAAGTATTTGGGGTTTTGTTTACACATTTCCAGCAGTAAACTCTAAAGTCTCTGAAGTTTGAAGTTATCAACCCACTTTATCCTGCTCTCTCAATGAATGTTTTAATACTGGTTCAGTGGTTTGTGTTTTAAAGTGTGTCATCAGTGTTTAAACACTGCTTCTACTTACCTTGTTCTCCTTAGAGTCAATCTGATGTGTACTAGTTAGATTTCATCCTCATTTCACTGGATTTATTTTTTAGGGGTCTGTATTCAAAAAGTTAAGAGGGTGGGAGAGTATTTAAATGTTCCTTTTGGCTGAAGGTAAGGTAGTCTGAGTCTTTATGTGCCTCTTGTTATACATGTATATTTTATTTCTGCTTTCCTTTGCAATATAGTAAATAATTGTTGTTTATAAAGCTACAGTTTGCCATATGGAGAGGGCAGCGTGTTTTAAGGTTAAAATGGTGTCCACATGATTAAGTTAAGATTAAGTTGTACCAATTTAAAACTGTTATTATTTTTACTGTTGTAATTATTTTGACATGTGGGGGAGACGGTGTTGCAGTTTTATTCTAAATCAAAAGGAGTCTCTAAAGAAAACCTTAATAACCATGGGGAGGCCTTTTTATAAGGCGAAACATAAGGTTAAGAACTGCAATATTTTTCATATCGTCTTTAATTATAATCCCTGTTGCTATTATTTTGTTAAACTTTCTTTTTTCTAATTGCCTATTTTATATCTCAGGCTTCTGTAACACCCCCACTTGTCCAGTGAGGGATGATCTCTCTTTTAATTCTCTCTCATGAGAATTTTTTCAGTTTTTTGCTATGATTTTTGGAGAGTTTTTCTCTTTCCTCTTGAAGATCTTGGGTTCATTTGGAAACCATCCCCAATGTGTCTCTGTGAAGCCTCTATACGCTGATATTGGGCCGTACAGAACAAACGTAACTTGTCCGGACTCCTGTGTTTGCAGGTGGAGAATATTGTAGCAGCAGAGTACGAGTTGGAGCACCTTTTGTTGGAAGGACATTGTTTTGACGTCAGTTCAGGCCAGCCGCCACGTGGCCTCCAGTTCACCCTGGGAACCGCCTCCGAGCCAGTAATTATGGATACGATCGTCATGGCAAACCTGGTGAGTTTCCGCCTTGAATTATGAGCCTCTGATCCTGTTATGCAACTCTAGAAGAAAAAGTTGCACCTTTGCCGACTGGTTTTAGTTTGTTAATGCTTTTTAAGGCTCTCCTGGATGGTATTGTTTAGTTTTTGTTTATTTAGTTTTTCCTTTATTATTATTGTCACACACACTGTAAATAACTTGTGTCTCTGTCTGCAGGGTTACTTTCAGCTGAAGGCAAACCCAGGCGCCTGGATACTGAAGATGAGGAAAGGACGCTCTGATGAAATCTATAAGATTTACAGGTAAGAAAAGGAGAATTTGCTATAATGTGTCACAGTGTTGAAATGTCTAATTAGTTTTTAGATTCAGCTTCTGCTCTCAGTTTTGGATTTGCAAACTACAAAGCTGTCGTCCTTTCCTTCTTTCATTGCAGCCATGAGGGCACAGACTCTCCAGCGGACTCTGATGACATTGTAGTCGTGCTGAACAACTTCAAGAGCAGGATTATTAAAGTCAAGGTCAGAATACGTACGCACAATAGCACAGTGGAAGTAGGAATGAGCTCTTTCACACATTCAGCGGATCTGATTTTTGTCCCCAAATAAATGAAACCAAATCCAGAATGATTAGTGGCAACTTTTCCAGTTTTCTCAGTCTGACTGCATTCTCATAAATTTTAATGAGTAGAAGAAACTGCAGTCTGTGCTGAGTCATGCAAAACATATACAGTATGTACATAAATTACATGGGTAAAATTATACATTTGATTCGTGCATTTATTTATATCATGGATGTGGCCACGTACAGACACATTTTAAACTATAAACAAACTACATTCCCAAGACGGCTATTGAATTGTCGAGGGCTAAATCAGAAGTATTGAAAATAAATACAATAAATCTACAAAAAAAAAAAAATGGCAATACTTAGATTACGGCACAAAGAAAAGCACAATAAATATATAAATGTGAAACTTAAATCCATATACTTTATCCTCAACCTCACCTCAGCATTAAAGGTGTGGGGGGTTTTTCTTGTAAACAAAGTTTCTGTTTACATTCAGTGTTGCCCAACAAAACACATTGTGTGTGTCCTTGAGGTCTAAACAAACATACATACATACATTTCCTCATAAAACATTTGCAAAGTTGACTTTTCCTTAGAGTTTGAAGCCCGCATTGTTTACATCCATGTTAACTAGCTTCTTTCCTGTTTTTATTGATTACCGCCAACTGTAGATCAGTGGAGTGAAACCTTTGGCTGGGATGTGTTTCGAGGCATGTGTGTCCTCAAACAACAAAACAGAGGCCCACACATAAGAAATACTGCTCTACAGCGCTAAAAGTGGTCCAAAAACTACAAAAACAGCTACAGTGACCTTTAAATTGATTGTTAATGTCCTTTTAATATGTACTTCAAGTTCTCTGTGTGCAGTGTAATAACAGTTAGGACCGCCCACATAAATACTTTTATTTAAAAGTAGTAATTCATAAAATGGTTGCCTAGCATTTTAGCAACATGTTCCTATTTCAGGTTGGTGGTGGACAACCAAGAAGGTCTTGATTGATTTCTAGATATTTTTTGTATTTTTTATTTGTCCTTCCTAGGTCCGAGCTAAATAAGATACTTAATATGTCAAATGGATAAATAATATTTTTTGACATGGGTTGTTCAACTAACCGGGTTGAAACTGTGTATCTATCAGGTCCAGAAGAAACCAGACAAGTTCAACGAGGAGCTGCTGAGTGACGTGACCGAAGAAAATGATGCTGGCTTCTGGAAATCTCTGACCAGGTACAGCTCTGATGCAAAACTACAAATCACTGCTTTTATAACGACTGGAGCCACACATTTAGTAATTATTTAAGTTGTTTATGAAGCAGAAATGTCAAACATTCTCTCGTTCTAGCTTCTCGAATGTGAAGGTTAGTTAATAATTTGTAATGTATCTGGGTTTTTAACGGTTGGTCGGACAGTATGAGGATTCACCAGTTAATCGTATAAGTAATTGTTATGTAGAGCCCTAATAATAATTTTGAGTCATACGTACATATGTACAAAGATTCACATTATTACTAACCAGCTAACCGTATCCTGCAAGTACCTGGATGAATGAATCATTTATGCTGACTCTCTCTTCTGTCAGTTTTGTGTGTATTTTTCATTTTGAACTTCCTGAACTGTTATTCTTTCGTCTTTCAGAGGGTTCACAGGTGGAGGAAAGGCAGAGGAGCTAAAGCAGGAGAAGGACGACGTGATCAACATCTTCTCTGTGGCTTCGGGGCATCTGTATGAGAGGTTCCTCAGGTGAGCGTCAGAGATGTGACCAGGAAAAGAAAAGAGGATTATCATACCAACTGAAATCCTTGAAAACTAACATCCCATCCTCTTATGTGCAAAAAGTCTTTATTGATTTTAGCGCATTTGTTCTCTCAGCTCTGTTGCCACCAGTCTTTTTGTTCTCTTTCCCCTCACAGGATTATGATGCTGTCAGTTCTGAAGAACACCAAAACTCCCGTCAAGTTCTGGTTCCTCAAGAACTACCTGTCCCCGACTTTCAAGGTAGGATTTTTTTCCCTTTTAAAAAATCAGCTGGGTTCTCATCATTGATGTGGAGATTTTCTCTGACGGCTGCAGCTTTCTCTCTGTCCGCCAGCGATGTGGGCTTCAAACAGGAGTTCTGAAAATCAAGGTGAAACATGCAGCAGGAATTAGATTTTTGTTTTGGCTGTGGAAGAAAATCTTCAGATGAATGAGAAAACTTCAGTGCTTTTAATGGCTCATAGCTCCATATCATTATTTTCACTCTGGTTTTAGTTGTCAAGCCTCATTATCCTGCAGATGACATTGTGTTTTCTGACTTTATTTCTTTTGTAAAAGTCACAAATAAGACATTTAAGAGTCATTTTTATTTGGTAACCCAGGTTTCCACTCAGCCTACTCCATAGTTAACTCCATAGTAGCTCCTGTCTTGCTCTTAATCTCAATATTTACAGCATATCAAGATACAGCCTATATAGAGTTTCTGTTTCTGTCCAGAAAACACTACCCCAGCTTGAACTCACCAAAGCAGATGCAAATCAATGCAGTAAAACACTAGAGACAGACTTTAAGTACGTCTGCATGCACATTAGTGTGCACATTTTGATCTTAATCTTCGTTTTGATCGGATATTCGGGGTAAGGCGTTTACATGGAACAAGAGTAACTGGATATTACATACAGACATAACAGTATCCGCAAATCTGAATGTCTGCTCGGGTTTCTTTCTCTCAGCCTTTCAGTTCAGTACCTCAGCAGTTGAGGATGAACACAGTTTAGTTTCTTGCTGTCTGAACTCTCCTGCATTTACCACGCAAGACAAACGAGCAGGGATACCATTTGTGCTCTTTCCCCAGAGTCTCACTTTCCCTCTATTTCTGCCTTTTGATCATCATGACATCCTTTGCCACTATTTTTTTTGAAGTTTTACTGGCAATTTGTAACTTGGGTTGGCAACTCACCAGCACACGAGGCAGAGAATGATCAGAAAGCTGGATATGGTGTTTGCGTGCCACAGTATCTCTAGTTTCTGTTACTCAGTTAGGATGTCTCAAAACCAGGATAAAGGCTTATCCAGGTCTTCTGAAACCAGAATATAACATTTACATGCACAGGATACTAGTGTGGTGTGAGCACACTAATTAGTATTACTATGGGACAGTATTTGTTGGTAAATATCAGATTATGGTATTGTTTTTGATTTAAAGGTGGCTCTAGCTCAGTGTTGGCCAGGAATTACAAAGTTGCTGGTGTGGTTGCTTGTTTCTGATCTCTTGTCCATGTATCAAATTGTCCTTAAGCAAGACATTAAACTCCATATTGTGAAAAGGTGTTTATGTTTTGCCCTCTACTGGACTGAAAGAAGAGTACAACTGGATTTTATCTGTCCAAAAAAAAAAAAACCTCAGGCGAATATTCTGAGAACAGAAAAGATTTTTTTTTTTCAGGTATTGTCAGGTTGGCATTTTAAAACAAAATGGCAGACTAAATTAAGGCTTTTAACAGAACTTTTGTCCTTGCTCTGAAGCCTGAGGACTTCTTTTTTTTCTGTGATCAGCCTGTTTAACTTCACAAGCACCTTAAGGTGGGATTTAATCCTCAAACCTTTCAGGGGTTTCATCAGAATTCATAAAACCACATCGATGCGTCCCCCTCAGCACACACTGACAGGCTTGTTTTGTGCGTCACCATCTTGCAGGAGTTCATCCCCCACATGGCGAAGCAATATGGTTTCCAGTATGAGCTGGTCCAGTATAAGTGGCCTCGCTGGTTACACCAACAGACCGAGAAGCAGAGGATCATCTGGGGCTACAAGATCCTGTTCCTAGACGTGCTGTTTCCTCTCGCTGTCGACAAGATTCTGTTTGTGGACGCTGATCAGGTTAGCTCACACTTATTCATCCTGCCGCTGTCCAAATATTGAATATACTGTTCACAACATAAAGATGATGATATAAAATGAACTAGATGAAAAAACCGATAGCTGACTCAGGTAGCTTAAAGTAAAGATGTGAAAATTACAGCACAGGTTGTAATTTCTGGACAAAAGATGCAAAAATGTGATGATTTTCTGCGCTCTCATGGACAAAAGATCAATAGAAACACCATTCTAAAGTGCTGCTCACTCTTCATCCTCCCGTCCTTCAGATTGTCCGAACAGACCTGAAGGAGCTGCGTGACTTTGACCTGGAGGGCGCTCCGTACGGTTACACTCCATTCTGCGAGAGCCGGAGGGAGATGGATGGCTACCGCTTCTGGAAATCCGGCTATTGGGCGAGCCACCTCGCCGGGCGCAAATACCACATCAGGTACACCCACACTCTGAACTGTAGCAGTCGAGTTGGTCTCATGTCAACAGCACCTCAAACACTCATAGAACGCAGCCACGCTCTTACTCTCCTTTTTTAATACATTTTTCATACTTTGATGCATATTTCATGTTACCGCCATTTATCCCCTGCAGCGCCCTGTACGTGGTCGACCTGAAGAAGTTTAGGAAAATAGCTGCAGGAGATCGACTCCGAGGACAGTACCAGGGGCTCAGCCAAGACCCCAACAGCCTTTCAAACCTCGACCAGGTCTGTTTCTCCATTGGCTGTCCGCATTTGTCATTTTAATGTGCATTATTTATGTCTTTTTAGTAGCAGCAGTCAACATTCATTTTAGTGCTTTGTTAAATTTTAAAACTATCCTAGTGAACATTTTGTCGTCTTTAAAATGTTTTGTGTGGTTGCCAGAAGGCGCTGTGGTGAAAACTTTTCCTGTTGTGTTCAAGGAAGCTCTGTAATCTGAGGTTTGAGAGTTGGTTGTTGAACAGCAGCCTCTGTTCCTTTTTTAATGTGAGAAACACATTTTTGTGTTTGCTTATTGTTTTCTAGTCTGCTTATGATTTCATGAGCACATATTGTGAATTTTGTTTAGCAGCCAACTTTTTCATCTCAGACTCTCTGAGGTCCTCAACTGCAGCAACAAGCAAAGCTTTTCAAACAGTTGCATATTGTAAGTGCATTACCAGACAGCTCTGAAAAAACAACATAAAGGCAGCAGATTGTGATGCTGCAGAGTGAGGTTTGTCAGATGCCTGCCTGCACATTATTGATCAACCTTTATATTAAATTATATAATAAAATATATAACGTGTTCGATTTATTCCAAGGGTAACCGTAACAGCTGTTTCCATTCATTTCTGTTTGTAATATCTCCTGTAAGAGTCTCAAAGTCTCCATCATTCGTCTCATTGTCCATCGTTGTTTTTCAGGATCTGCCCAACAACATGATCCACCAGGTGCCCATAAAGTCGCTGCCTCAGGAGTGGCTGTGGTGTGAGACCTGGTGTGACGACAGCACCAAGAAGAGCGCTAAGACGATAGACCTGGTAACTGAAGTTTATCTGTGTGCAGACGGCCGGGATATGGATCAGATCAATAAAATAACAGAAGACTCGTAGATGGTTTCGTAGACTTGTAGCACCCTGTGCAGTTCGGCAGGGTTACTTACAGAGAGGAGTGATGGGGTTTTCTAAAGACTGCCATACCTCCTAACAGCCACTAGAGGGCAGAGAGACTGACTGTGAGGAAGTAATTAACTAGAGAGCACGAGTGAGATTCACATCTAAAAACAACAGACCATAAAATAAATAATTCCATAAGCTTATTAAAGGGTTGAGATTTGAATACAATATGTTTGATACTAAAAAGTTTTACATTGGTAAAAAATCTCATAATTGGAAGAGTAAGAGTTATATAAGATAATCTAAAAAAGAAAAAGAGTGTGACTGAGTGTGAGTGGAAGGAAGTTTATTGACACTCCCTTAAATCAAACCCTTTAAATCTGCCATGTTCACACATTGAGGACTCTGGTTTCTCCACACAGGAAGTAACAAATCAACATTTCACAATGAATTAAAAGCAACAAATTAGCTCTCTGTCCAGAGAAAGCTGTTGGGTTTTTGTTTTTGTTTATCACACAATTTGAGAGTTAAACATTTCTAAACCACTGCCAGAGTTACAAAACCTCAACTTTAACTTAAGTATTTAAAAAAATATATAAAACAAACTTCCACCATCACTGAACCTTTAAGCAGTTAAGGAAACTGAAAAATGACTCGAACCTTTGAAATGTGAGACAGATGAAACAATGATCTCACTTGACCACTTTTAACAAGATGCAGCCCGTTCTTTGTCCCTGTTGAGAAATGACCAGATCAAGTAATAAAATGGCTTCGAGTGTAGCTGCTTGTAAACATCACAGCTGATGATTTTGTCCTCATGATTTCTTCCCCCTGATCTCAGTGTAACAACCCCATGACCAAGGAGCCCAAGCTGCAGGCTGCGGTGCGGATCGTGGCCGAGTGGAGCGATTATGACCAAGAGATTAAACGTCTGCAGACCAGAGTCCAGGAGAGAGCAAACCACACAGCGAAGCAGCAAGGCACAGGTACCGGACACTCGTAACAGACCGACACTTAGCAAGTAAAGTACGTGCTTAAATAGAAACAACCTGAACACATGTCTCAACTTCTTCTTTGTCTCTGTGTCAGATGTTCACACAGAGTTGTGAGGATCCTGCAGTGGGCTGTGCTGATGAGTGGCGTTGGACTAGACTCTGTTTAAAGAGTCTGCTTCACGAAGAGGCTCCTCTCCTGCTGGGGG
>NW_023339873.1:8494963-8497134 GCF_004916995.1 Morone saxatilis
GGGGGGGGGGGGGGGGGGACTGCTGAGAGACTGACCACAAACACCAGTGCTAAATGGTTGAAACTGTTTTGTCTTTGTTCTTTTTATAACGTGTGAAGGGGGAGGTTTTACTGTACACGTGTGTGCAAGTGGTGAGAATGTATTTTGTGAAGCGAATCATGAATATAAATTCTATTTTTTTTTTGGTATACTTTTCTTTCCCCCCTGTATTAGATGTCGGTCTGTAACTTTGCACTGATTGGGATTCTGGTTCGGGCTGTGGTTGAAGCACAAAGGGAGGAGGACTGTCTCACTGCCTGGTTTTGATCTTTAACTAACCAAACATTTAGTGTGGATTTCTTCTCACACACTGGAATAAAAAAATATTAGAATGATTATGATTTTAAGGCTTTCAGGCCTTTCTCTGAATTGGTACAGGTAGAGTTAATATGAAGGTCCCGAAAATCATGGATCATTTTTACATTTTCAGACTGTAAGATACGGGTTGGGAAATATGTTTGAAGTCAATATCAGGACATTTTTTTAATAGATACGGTGAATTAATGCAAAATCATAATAATCTGACATTTAGTGCAGTTATTCATTACATCAGATTTCATTCTTTGAACATGTGGGGAAAAAAACTTAAATAAGTAAATTATGAGTTTGGCAGCAATATTTAGTAAAACATCTGGTTCTTGCTCAGCCCTACTTGAGATATTCAGAAAATGCCAAATGAATCTGGTAAATTAAGGTCACATGTACAGTATACATTATTTTGTACGGTGGTGGATTCACTTGGTCAACAATGAGATATAGCTATAGGGGATGTTTAGTGCCCAACCTTAAGATCTCTTTAAGAGGAATGTACGCTGTTAATGTTTACACTCATCTGGCACTCGACATGAAAATTAAGAACAAAGTCAGCAGGCTTTAGTGAATCCCCAGTTTCTTGTGGAATATTAATGTCACTGTGACTCTCAGGGAAAGATGCCCGAGGCGTGTGCTGGTTGCAGCATGAAGTACGTATCAGAAGAGAGCGGAGAGTTTGCGCTACTGTAAGGGAAGATCAGCCAAGTTGAGCTGAAACATTTCTGAGCTTAAAGTTTCTCGGTTACATCCATAGATTTGTCATTATCGTCCTGTTTTGGCTGTCAGATATTTTTGTTAAATAAAAATCCCCAATAAAGAAGTGGTCCCAGTGTATTGTCACTGTTTCATCTGTTTCCAGGTATTAGCTTAGCTTAATGTGTGCATGTGCTCTGCTGCTTACAGACCAGGCTGAAGTACTCCTGATAGCTCACCTGGTAGAGCTGGCTCCCCATGTACCACCATGCCTTGCTGTGTGTTATCCCCTCTATAACTGCCCTCTACTGTTTATCTGCAGCTGTCCTATCTAATAACACGTTACAGTTGAAAATGTGCAAAAACTAGTTAGAAATAAAGCAGATAAGTTGAAAACGCTCAAAGGAATGGATGAACGGTTGCAATGGTTAGCTCAAAGTAATCAAAAACATTTAAATAATTAGCTAACAGAACTGGATAATAAGTTGAAATAGAAAAAAGTAATGTATAACTGGTTGAAATATTTAGCGAAGAGTAACAGGTGACAGGAAATAGCTAAAAGGTTAATTAATTAAAAATGAATGTATATATTGTTCAAGCGGTATTCTTAAAGTAAATGGACACAAGGTTTAAATAAACAGCTTAAAAGTTTGAAGGCTCTAACTTTACCAAACCGACCTCAACATTGACAGTTTGTCATAAAATCAATTCAAATTACCACTAACCCAATAAATGTGGTAAAGTACCAGCCCAGTTCGATTCCAGCTGGGGATGTTGCGTGTCAGTTCCCTCTTCGCTCTCTGCTTCCTGTCATCTCACATCCCCCAACTTTTTTTTTTTAAAAGAGAAAAATACTTCTCGATGCTGCCCTCAACACACAAAACCTGTTACTGGAAGGTTTCAGACTTTTATTGTGATCCATTTGAAAAAAGGTTTTACAAAAGGTAACATTCAATTTTTACACCAATTCTTTAAAAAAATCACTTAAAATAAGGTTTTGATACAACAAATTTAGTTAACTAAGTAATGGCTTCTATAAACAATGTGAAAATAAGATAATATACATGTAAATGAATGCTACAAACATGAGGACAAACTGAGGAAAGGGATTACATTAATTAAAATAA
>NW_023339873.1:8497162-8497497 GCF_004916995.1 Morone saxatilis
AAAAAAAACAACAACAAAACAATGGCATGATTGTTTTCCTTTTTAACTTGAATGACATCTGGCCAGAATTACCAACAGAGCAGTTATTGCGAAACTAATCCCTCGTCATCTGGTGTCCAACTGGAATGTTCGATGACAAGGCTGCCTCGAGGGCTTACTGATTTGTTGCATACGGGTTTGTTTTTTTCTTCACATGGCGAAATTGGTGCGTGTTCTCCTGTAGCCATGTGCAAAAAGTGACCATGACGACTAGGAGCCCTGCAGGAATTCAGAGGTAACCACTCTACACTTTAAAAAAATCTACGCTCACCATCATGTGGCTTCGATTTAGACGA
>NW_023339873.1:8497597-8513727 GCF_004916995.1 Morone saxatilis
CACTGTCGTCCTACTCTGACCACCAGCTGAACCTCCCGCACAGCTCGAATCGGCACAGGATGACACCAGCGTCACCGGCGTCCTGTTGGCTGTCAGTGATTGGGGCAACAGTTACTGCGGGTTTATTAAAGGAAGAGTTACATATTTGGGCAAAACGCTGATTTTCTTTCTTAACGAGAGTTAGAGGAGACTGATACTACTCACATGTGGAAATGGTATCAACTCATCCAAGTCTCAGCAAGAGAGCGAATGAGCATTACGTCCCAAATTGTTGAACTATTCCTTTAAAAAACAAAAGCATTCGTTCGTGGTGGCAGCAACAGTTCAGCGTGGATGCAGTGCTTCTTCAAAAAAAATAAAAATAACCCAGACTGCTCGGTTTTGTCAGGACTCTCCGGAGACAAAAATTCAAAATCGTCCCAGAGAGGTTCACAACTTTCCTTCCCTCTCTTTCAGAAAACTCCCACCTCATCTCTGTTTCACAAACACATTTATCTCCATTACAGTTACATCATCTGCGAAGCTTAAAAAACACATGCACCTCCAGCATTTTATACAAGAGTATGATACAAAATAAGGCATTTCATTGTGTTGAGTGTTAATACATGTTTTCTTGTGTGTGTGTGTGTGTGTGTCTGCGAGTGTGTTTACGCGTGTACATAGCGACCACATTTTAATGTTTTTTTTTTTTTGCTCGCCTATAAAAAGACTGCAAAAAACAAACATAAAGTCATGATAACTCTTACTTAAAATATATATATTTGTCATATATATTTACGTATATATTCATATGTAAAAAACAAACAAAAAAAAAAGGTAAGAGGGAAAGAGAAAAGCCCAAGAGGTCCCTGTGATAGGTCAGTTCTCAAAAAAACCACCTCACCGCCCGCCCTCATTCCATGACCTCACCGGGCGCCACCGTGACCAGCTGTAAAGGGATCTCCTGATTGCCTACGAGGTCGTGGGTGGTGGCGGTCTGGAGGATGAGCGTGGTTCCGTCGGCGGTGATGACGGTGTCGGTGGTGGGCGGAGACGTGGAGGGAACGCCTTTTTTATTCTGGTGAGTCTTTATGTGCTTGGCCAGGTGGTCGCTCCGCATGAACCTCTTGGAGCACTCTGTGCACACAAACTTCTTCTCTCCTGTGAGACACACACAGACACATCAGACAGCGTGCAGGAGCAGAGAAACCCTTCATACATCATACGTTCATCTACCAATATTCTGATTGTATAACTGTAACACACATTGAAGGGACCCTTATGAAACATAAAAAAAAATCTGTTATCCCCAGTTGTGTAGTGCAGTGTCTGCTGGTATACACACTTCATTTTCTCTCAGCATTGGTTTTACCTCTTCTAAAATCTCCTCTGATGCACGTAATTCTTTTGCTAGGATGGCAAAGGCATAACATAGTTGTCTAATTTGTGGATGGAGTAAGGAATACATAATTGTGTAGCCGTCTCACTGGTTTTTGAGCCAGTATTAATTGCAAAATCTGCACTTCCTCTGTGGCTAACGTCAAATTTATAATGATCCTTACTCACTGAAGTCAAGCAGCAGCGGTTAAGTGACAATATGCAAATTCTACAGAGCTAAATGTGCAAGAGTAGTCTTGCATGTCACTGTTTCTAACACAGGGCGTTTGTTCTTTGCTGGAAGAAAATAAAAAAAGGGGCATAAATTAAGAGTATACCCACTTATCCAGGCACCACTACACTGCTGGTTGTCCCAAATCACAAAAAACATTCTCTTACATCTAACAATGCAGATAGTTTCGGTTTAATTTGCCTGAGTCTCAAGACGACTGACATTTCTGTATCCGCCCCAGTACAGCGGAGGTGGGTGGAATTTCAGTTGTGTGGCTCAAACTATTAAAAATATACATTTAAACGAATCAGCAGTGTTACACTGGAAAATCCAGACAGTCCAAAGAACACGCCGTGAGCTGTTCTCCCTGAAACTGTGTACCAAAGAAAGAGTCGGCGTCAACAACAGTGAGGAAATACTATGACTAAGTGAGAGAGTATGTACAGAAAATGATGAAAGACTCAGCAATAACACCATTAGCACTTTAACCCACTTCTTATTTTCTAGACTACTGTAATCTACCATGGCAACACAATAGCACCACGGTTTGGGGACACTGATCGACGTGGCCCCGTTAATCATTCACACAATCATTCGCGTTTTCACGCTTCACCTTGCTCCTTTCTACAGTAATCCACAAGCAAACACCTCGTCCGTTTCTGAGGAAACTTGACCTACAAAACATTTTAGTCAGGACTGTTTGTCAGTGATTCTTCATATGGGCCTTTAATTAAAAAGACTACAGTGTAAATAAAGCTTGATTGATAAATTATTTAGTTTAAGAATAATTATAATCCCCATCAGAGATGAGCTGAGCCAAAAACAATGTCTTAGAATTACTTATAAAATCTGACGAACAGATACAAACCCAAAAGTATGAAATTATTAAATTAAGTATTAAATAATTCTTCTCAGTTTGCTTAATTATCCCTGAAGGGACATTTGTCTTGCAGCCAGATGAAACACAACATTTCTTAAAAGACTTTTTGGACACACAACACATAATAAAATACACAAAACACATGGTATCACATTTTAATAAATGACCAGTATAATTCTGGTAACTCTCTGTTAATTGACCAGTAATTCAATCAATCCCAAGCTACAAATCAAGTAGCCGCTCTTCCACTGCATTGTATGCTAATGCTTAAAGGTGATGTGAAAACACCGCAGACCACTGATTGGTCACACGACACCGAACATCCTTCCTTTGTGTGTATGTAGCTGGTGTGTAAATGAGCAAAAGAGAGCGATAGGGAGGTGAATGGGAGCGATGCAGAGGGAAAAAGGGTGAGCAGTGACGTAAACGTACTGCTGGAGTAGCATCGCGGTGACGCTCAGCTCCGCCTACGTTCAGATGGTACTATCAAAAATACAATCTACAGTGGAAAACAAAGTAGAGGCACCAAAAGCGAGTAGAGAAGAGTCCCGTCCAGGTAGTTTCAGTTTGAGCAACCGTTACAGGCTGGTAACCGTGTGTTAATCTCCTTTTTAGTGAGTGTTCGCTGTACACAGTCACGCATCAGCCAACATGTTTAAACAACATGCTCCCTGATGGTTACTGCCTTCGTAAAGCAACCAGATTCATTCAAAATGTCTCAGCAGTGGGAGCTGCAGTTTTAATTTTTCTGTCTGTCTCCATTACTGTTGAATCGATGCTTAAAACCCTCTTATCACTGAACACTGTAATCAAAAAGAACAGCGTGGACCGCTATAACATACACTCAAACATCTTCTAAGGATGTGAAAACAGTCTGGTATCGGCTATGTTTTAGACTAACAACAGGAACAGAATGTCTGAACCTTGGAGACAGAAAGTGGCGATACAACCTGTACAAACGTTTACGGCTTATAACGGACGTAAAAACTGTGTTTGTGAACATGATTTTTTATATTTTACCAGTTTATAAAACAACCGGGAATAAAAGTCTCACCTGTGTGTGTCCTCCTGTGTCTTTGCAGCTCGTCGCTCCTGGTGAACCTCTTCCCACAGAACATCCAGTTGCAGACGAAGGGCCTCTCGCCGCTGTGCCAGCGCAGGTGAGCTCGGAGATGAGACGTCTTCCCATAAACCTTCCCGCAACCGACGATGTGGCAGATATGCTGCTTCTTCTTCCCCATGCCTGAACCTCTGTGAAATGGCGGGAAAATGCGAAATGAGTACAAGACACAAATATTGTGGATTGTTTGTTTTTTTTAAATAAAAGAATCAAATTACATGAATGCAAATGCTTAAAAAACACACACAGCATTGTGCTAAACACAAAACGCTAAATAACAATAATAATCCAAACATCAATGTGCGGATAAAGGCTTACGCAAAACATTTGCATTTTGTATTTGCATGAATGTTCTTGTATGCAAATATAAATTTGCTTAGATGTGATGTGAACAGGATTTAAAACCAGTCTAACAACAGACCTTTTCCAGTTAAACGCAAGTTCTAAAACTACGACAGAGGCATACAATAGAAGCCAATTTGAGACATCAGGTACAACCGATGCAACATCTGGGTCTTATAGTCGTATCACTGAAAGGTGTCACTAACGAGGATTTTATGGTCGTATTAAAACTGGCTGCAGCTGCAAAAACCTGTAATATAATTTCTTATCACTGTAATTATGATGTTTAATAAAGTTTTAGGACATCATTTAGTTTTTTCTGATTTACAAATGTAATCCGTGTATCTGTAATGTGTGTGTTTGGACAGTAGCCCACCTTCCCCCAGACTCTTTGCAGTTAGGGCAGGTGCAGGCCACTCTGCGGAGCCTCTTGCCCTCCCCGCTCGGCGTCTCCATGTCCTCATCTCCCATCTGAACACGAAGGTTGTTTAGGTCGCTGGGGTTCAGCGTGGAATCTCCGCTCAGCTGCCACTCCTCATCTGGCTCTTCCTTTATCTGGATACCTAAACCAGGGAAGGAGAAGATGATTAAGGATCTCCTGATGTGATTTGACTTGAGAAATGTAAGATTTGCTTATAAAAATATAGAACCGTTTGTGTGCAGCAGGTGTCCCATACCAGCTGGGCTGTTCGGATCGTCCCCTTGTGTGTACTGAATCCCAGATTGTGTTACAGAGTTCACAGTGACTGTCTGGAGGTTGGGCAGGCTGACCTGGCCTGTCTGGCCCAGAGGGAGGGTCTGGACCGGGGCTAAGGTCAGCTGCTGGGCCTGCCCCTGCCCCTGGGGCAGCTGGAGCCCCTGCAGTGACTGGACTCCCTGAACCTAGAGAGACAGATGGGATACATATTAGTAATCAGACATCTTTTCACAGCACAAAAACACAGCATGCTGCTTAAATAATGCTCATATGAAACTCCTGAGGAAACGTCCTTCTAGGTTACCTGGAAGGTCTGCCACTGGATCTGTCCCGTAGCGGTGACGGTTTGGGCCTGGATGAGGAAGGTCCCCGGGTTGACCAACTGCACACTCTGTAGAGTTTGGCCTCCTGCATTCATGTCTTGACCCTGAGCCACCTGGGCTACCTGGGCCTGACTGTCCCCAGACAGCTGCAGGATGGGCTGCGAGATAGTGGTGGCATTAGAGGATGAGACCTGCAGAGTAAGGAAAACAGCTATAAATTATATATATATAAATTGCAGCATGAGAACGCAGCATTCACATCATGTTCCTATGAAGGAGGTCCTAGTTTAACAGTACAGTGAATAGAAGCCTTAATCGTGTTAATAAAATCAAGCCAGAACATTTCCCACAGGCTAAGAATTTAGTTGTGGTTGTTGACCATCAGGGTGGGGAACTCCAAACACTCCAGAGCATTTTATTCACAAGCTGACATCTGACTCTAAATTCTTCCAATTGTAGTTACACAGTATATGTGCAAGTAAAAGAAAACAAACAAAAAACTCCTTTGTAGGAAGCAAATCTACCTAGGTGGGTTGGCAAAATAAATTCTGGGACATTTGGGATACATTTCAGACACACTGAAAGCTTCAACAAGCATAAAGTGTTAAATACACAGTAACAACACGTAGCATGAAACATGGGATCTACTGTGGCCTTACAGCAGTGGTGCCCTTTAACTAAATAAGCCAAAGTTCTTATATGTTACAAAGAACGTTCAAATCAAAGACTACAAATCTGAGCAGACTTTTCATCAGGGCCACATATTTAATCGAAATCGCAACATGACCCAGTGCAGTATGCAAATCGCCAGAGCTGTAATGTTTTGATAAAAATACAATGTGTGACAAAACAGCATTATAATGAAGTACTGTAGAGCTGCAGAGGAGCCCCGGTCTACAACTTTTGTTCTCCAGTTTCAATCGTGATTTTAATTGTTTTGTTTTTGTGTCGAAATTATCGCAATATGATGTTTTTACCATATCGTGCATCCCTACTTCTGATGCCAGCTGACAGTTTATAATTCACACATTGTGGCCAGTACCGGGAAAGTATCGTGGTCCAATACCCATCACCCTCATCACCAGTTAAAACCATTACGTGTAGACCAAATGTTTCCTTCTCAGAGTGTTTCATTTGAAGGATTTTTAGAGGCCTGAAAGCATACATGCTTGACACACATACACATAACACAGACACGCTCTCTGACCTGGATTTGCTGCAGGTGGTTGTGGGAGTTGTAGTTCGCCGAAGAGGAGGGGTCGGACACGCCTGCAGACACGGCGGTCGCTTGGGTCAGGACCCCGGTGCCGTCGATGGTCTCCGGGAGATGGGAGGAGTTGGAGGAGGAAGTGGTGGTGGTTGGCACGTAGAGTTCTTGGTTGCCGCTGGCGTCGCTCACCGTCACCAGCGAATGTTTGCCGCCGGCGTCCTGACCCTGACTCTCCAGCGTCTGACCGCTCATGATCAGCTGACCTTCGGCCGTTACCCCTGTTGCAATGGGGAGCGTCTGTGCTCCGGTCAGCCCTAGAGACTCCAGATCCAAACTGTTTATAGGGACGAACGTTATGTTGCCGGGCAGCCCAACGGGTACCGTGCTCGTGTATGCCGACCCCCCGGTCAGCGAGACGCCTTGGATCGACTGTACATGCCCCGCCTGCGTCAGGAGGTCTGTGGCCGTTGTCGTGGCACAGCTGATCCCGATGCTGCCCTGGCTGCCATCCTGGAGGAGCTGGATCTGCCCCGTGCCATCATCCATTCCCTGTGTGGAGAACCCTGCAAGTGTCCCATCTGCGTTCTGGATTTGGGGGATGACCTGGAAGAAGGAGCAAGTACGTTTGAGCGAGAGCGCCACCTGAACAGAACACCTACTTGTATCTTAAAACGTGTGTCTGTCTCTTTACCTGATACTGGATGCCTGACACTCCGTTGGCCGAGGCCTCATTCCCAGTTGCTGTAACATAAATGGGCTGACTGGGAAGACTCCCGATAGGAAGCACGTACTGCCCGTTGGACGTTACAATCCCCGAGTTTGGAATGTGAACAACTTCTTCCTTCCCAGTCGAAACAGGAGTTAACACCTCCCACCGGTCTGAACTCGTCAGCTGAATGGCTGACATATCTGTCGTCTGGGAGGAAAATCAACAGTCACATGAGCGAGGACAGATCACACTTCAACAACAAGACTCATCTCTTTAGATTAGACTCCAGGAAAAAAAGGGAATCCAGCCTGGCTATTGTCTGGAAATCAGTTATGGATTCAGAGACTGTGCTGCTGACACACCAAAAAAAAAAAAAAGAGTAAATCATACACATTGGGAAATCATGTAGGATTTGTGCTGATGCAAAGGGTGAACGATGAGCCAGCCAGGAGATACAAGCAACCATCAACACACAGAGTGAAGATAACAGGCTCAGAACCGGTCGAGAGCAGAGTGTGGGGGATGGGTGGCTATTACAACACAATTGAACGCTACTGTTTGGTTATGGACGCTATCCCTACTGTATTATCACACCCCCGACATCCTCCCAACCCAAGGTACACCGGCTATCTTCGAGCGAGCCGACCCAAGTGACTGACTTCAGTGTCCTACCCACTATGGGCGGGTTTTACAGGGGTAAAGTGGGTGGCCGTTATTGAGGGGAACACAGGAAGTGTACGGCTTTCACCCCATGCCATCAAAATTTTAAAACGTGTGAACTTCATGCTCTCAAAAACACAACCAGCAATCGAAAGCGAGCGAGAAAGACGAGCTAGAAAATGTCGGATACCTGTGTTTCCGCTGCGCCGCCGGGTTGCAGAAACTCGCTTTGACTGCTGTCCACGTCCGCGGACGCCATTTCTCCTTGTTTCAGAGGCTGCTCTGGCGCTAGCAGGGAGAGAGGGGGAAACTCAGCAAAACTCTGTAATCTTCAACTCCTGCCTGCCAGAAAAGCCCGCAAAGCATCCCCACTCTCCCGTCCAAAAGGAGCCGGGTGCGAAATTCAACTTCGCAGCGGAGATTCTGAGGCGATTTCGACCCAGATTGACTGTTTACTTTGTCAACTCCGCGGCTAGCCAGCTAGCTCGGTTAGCTAACCATATCGAGCTAGTTAGCGAGCAGAGCAAAAGATAAAAAAGACGCAGCTCGCTTCGCTGTCGGGTCGCACAAAACTCACCGATTTAGTTGCACGCTTCGATGCGGTAACTGTTTACGTACCAGTCATAGCGTGAGTGGTAGTAACCGGGAGGATTATCTGATCAACTGAACTCCAAACATGATTATTTTATCAAAGGCGGGCTAGTGTTGATCGGTGAATTCGGGTCGATTTTTTTTTCTATTTTGATTGACGGTGCGGGAAACACAAAAAGGCGGGACTAACACGCTTGACCGTCGAATTTGCATCACATTACAGGACGTCCCGCCCTTCTTCTCTAACGCGATTGGCTACGCGCGGGGTTCGGTCCGCGTCATTGGCCAACGCGGACGTCAATCATTTTTTTTTTTTTGCGAGTACGTGTGTTTCCTGTTTGTTGTTGGGAGAGAGGCCGGAGGTGGAGTGCAGTTGTTGGATTTTTCAGCAGTTTACTCGGAAAACAGCCGCGTTTGTGTCGAAATCACACACTTTGTTTTACACTTTTAACGCCAAATGAAGTTGTAGATTATAAATCATGGCTTTTTTCCGCCATATTGGCTGCAATAAACGTGCAACGAGTCCGTTTTTTTTTTTTTTTTAAGTTTTGGTTGCCATTACAACGGCCTGACTTTTTAAAAAAAAAAAAAAACATACACTAACTTGTAACTGTGTATTTCTTGTCCCAGTTATCACTAAATTTCCCCCAAAAACTCTTTGTAAGTTTTCAAACGCATGGTTTTATTTAACCAGCACATACAGCAGTAGTTTGTCACTGGAAAAATGGCCTTTACAGTGTTTAATTCTAGTCAATTAATCACTGGATCCATTTAAAAACTACTATAAAATGAGGCAAATGCGTTATTGTTATATAATTATTATTTCTATTCTTTAATATTGTGTGAGCAACTGTAACAAACACATTTTCCCCCCAGGGGATCAATAAAGTATTTCTGATGGAGTTGCTTTGTTGTCATGGAAAATCTAGATGTTCACATTTCCATTTTTATGAGCACTTCAAGGATTTTGCTTTAAAAGAGTCACCTTGGATGAGAAACGTTCAGGAAAAACAACCTTACCTGTGCTAAAATCACTGTAAACGGCCTCTTGGGGCTGAAGGTTATTTCAGTCGCACAGTCCCAGTTCATGTTCCTGCACATTACCTCATTTTGTGACTTCAGCCTAACACGAGGAAAAAGCAGAAATACACAAAGCACAGACAGGTTTTATCTCCTTTTATTGACACATGCATATTGATGAGGATGACATTTATTACATCCTGGCTTCCCTTAGGTTCACAGGACTTATGTCTTAGTCCACCATTTGGCAAGAGGTTTAGTGAGAGGGTTTGTTATGTACTCTTGAAAAATAAAGACATTCACACCAAGGAGGGGAGTGAGGAAAAGGTGAAACAAGCGGTACAGTCCAAATGATCCACAGAGCATTGTCTTGTTATGCAGAGTGGAGTTCTTAATGTGAAAAGTTTTTTTTTTTGTGTGTTTTTTTTGTTTACCAGCCCAAACTAAGTCAATAAAAGCAGCATGTATAACAACATTCTCAATTCAGGTGTCTGATCAGGCACTATCAGGGGCGCCTGCTTTGCTCTGTCTAAAATAATATCATCCCCCTCAGAATACAGCGTGGTACTGGCCTGAAGTGTAACACTGAGTGATGGCTTTCATTTTCTCTTACTAGTGAACACAGTCAAAGGTTTATAGACACCTAGCATTATTGGAAAGTCTCAGGTATTATGACTTTATTGTGAAAAGCACAAAAATAGGAAAGTTAAATTAGAGAAAAGTCATAAAGAAACTGAGAACTAATTGAAGATGGCCCTTGCTTAATTAATGCTGATAAGCCACCCAGCAGATAACACATGCTGTATATTACGCCCACCCCTGCTAGCACTGTTTACACGTGTTTTATTATATAGGGGCTGCTTCACAGATGGAGCACATCTGCCTGTAATGAAGCACCAATTAATAAGAGTGTCATTAAGATGCGAGAGCTTGCCAATTAATCAGCAGTCATGATGATTGTAATTGTCAACTAATGACAGGAAGGCAAGCATATTTACTCAGAGTAATCAAAGATTGTCTTATAGACAAATTGCATCAAATGAACAAAGAAGTGTCTTTGAACACGGTGGCTTAAATGATCAAAAAGCATCTACAAGAGGACACTGATAAAAAAAAAAAAACTGCCTGATGCATGTTTAACAGTGTCAGCATCAAGTAGAAAACAATACGCAATTTGTGATGATAGTTTCTTGTTAGGTTATTTCCAGTAAAGTCAGAAATTATACATTTCTCAGTTCAATTATACCCATTCTTACTTGAGACCTTGAAAGCTAGAATACATTGTTTTCAGAAAACGTTTGACTGGTACAGTAGTGCAAATAAAAATTTGCTCAAAGTATTTCAGGTAGGAATGTATGCTATTCTTATATAGAATCATTTAAATAGACTCTGGTCCAGACCTGAGTGGCTGGTTGAGTAAATGTCTCTAGCCAACCAGGTCACGAGTTGATCCTCTGAATTCAGGAGAGAAGTATGAAAACCAGCAGGCAGTGTAGGTCTTTGGAGCCCAACTAAACTGTATTCTGAGTTCTTCATAAAGTGACTGTGTGGTACTCATGGTTTCTTTTTAGGGGCATTGGGTGTGTTGAATTTGAAAAAGATAATGTCCCCGTCCTCCACGACGTAGTTCCTGCCCTGTTGCCTGTATTTCCCAGCAGCCTGTGAATGAAATCGAAGAGGACAGATTTAAATTGTGTTCAAAGACATTTCACAAGGTGTCATTGTACCTATTGGCAGAAATTCAAGAGTGTGGCAATTCAAGCTTATAATCAGGCTCTCTACAAACACGCACCTTGGCTGCACTTTCACTGCCCTCCTCTTTGAAGTCGACGTACTTCATCACCTCGGCCATGATAAAACCTTTCTCGAAGTCAGTGTGGATCTTTCCTGCAGCTTGAGGAGCCTTGGTAGCTTTCTGTTGGAGCAAAACAGGACAGAACATTTCAACTTAACTATGAAAATATAGTAAGACACTTCCACCTTGAAGGATTTTATTACAGATAAGGATAAGCATTATAGTGTAACTCCCCACACTAACACAATATGAAGGCCTGTAGCATTCGTTCCTGTAACATCCAACATCATAGCTCTCAGTTTACATCACTGCTATGTAGTAGATGGGGGTTTAAATCCCAAAACAAAATATGGTGATATGATATTATTCCATATTTTCTCACTCCCCTAGAAAAATGCACAAACAATGTAGTTCCAATAGGAAAATACAAATTTGGAACACATTTCTCAGGTTTTACTCTGCGATCAACTTCAGGCCATTTATGTTTAGTAATGTACAAATCATTGCAATTTAGGAATATTATTACAGAAGCTGCAAGAAAGAGAGAAAACTTATTCCAATTTGACAATGTCTATTTGCTATTTAGGATAAGTAAATTGATATTTAACAAAAATTACAAAATTTTAACTTCGTTTGTACTAAATTAACATTTTGTGGAATATTTCTTCTCCCTTTAAACAACAGCACAGAGGGTTTTTAAATAAACTCTTTAGGATCTATCAAGATTTAATTATCAAGGACATAAGGTAAAAATGAACTTTAAAGAAAAGTTATTGATATCACAGCACTTACCCTGATGGTCCACGCTCGCACTTCATCTGGTCCCGCTGTGAAGAAGTATTCCAGCTGTAGTGCTGCGTAGCCGGTCTTTATTATTTTGGTCAGAACACTATAAATACACAGAGAAGCCATGATGAAGCAGTTCCAGCAAAATGCATCTTAAATTTGCATTCAGTGATTAAAGCCAAACAAAGCAGTATCCAATCCTTCTTTTTTAAACAGAACAATGGTGCAAGACTTATTTCATTATTCACCCTCAGTTGACTCAAAGGCCTTTTGCACTGCAGACATCTGTCCTAGCAGGAAAAACACAGGACTAATTAATAGCATGTATGTCATTTTGGTGTAGCAGGGCCCTGGTACTGGCACACTGGGACACTGGCATAGCTTACTGGAACAAAGCCATCCTAAATGTTATTTAGATACCGCTGTGCATTTCCAGTTATGATAGGCCAAATATCTGCTGTAAAAAAGGCTCATTGACACATATATTGATGTTTACCTGTCAACCATTCCCATTAGACACTGAGGTACTGTCATTAAAGAAGACGTTGGTCTCTGTTGCAAGAGAATGTGATGCACATGTATTGTACTTAGTACCGAGGTTCTCAAACTGTGGTACATGTACCACCTCTTGTACGTGAGCTCCCTCTAGCGGTACGCGGAAGAATCTCCGAAAACATTTGAAACAAGTTAGCCTAATTAAAAAACATAAAACTATCAAAATATTAATTAAAATACTTAGAGATTGCTGAAGTTTAAGTTAAAATAAGTTTTGCCTTTCCTGTAATATGTTTGTTTCAATATCAGCCTGCCATGTAGTCACGTTCATAAACATAGCGCACGCATACATCCAAGATTAGTTACACCTTGCGGTATAGTAGAGTTGTGTGTACTGACAGGTCTTAGTGCTACCCCTTTGTACTGCGTGGCCGACAACAGTCAACAGTAAGTAGTATTTTTTATTAAGAATGTGTGAACTGTTCGTAGCTGAACAGGCTCTGCCTACCCTTTTGTATTTAACTGTATTAATTAATTAATTGTATTATCAACCATGTGGCACCTGGGGTACAAAGTTTGAGAAACACTGGTGTAAAGGATATTTTTAATAATTAATTAACAAATATACCGTAATAATCGTTAGTTGCAGCCCTACATGGGAAGCAAACCATTTCTCAACCGGATTTCCTATTTTCCTACCAAACTGTGTGTTTATGTCTCACCTCTGTGTCTTCTGTTCCTCGCAGTACTTATTCCTCTCCTCCTCCTCCATGTCCTGCAGTTTGGACTCGATAGCTCCACTCACAGGAATCACCATGGCACCAGGGTCATGAGCGTCTACCCACTCCTTGATTTTGGCCAACCTGAGAAAAACAGGCAGGAGTGTGAGTTAATCTGAATGTTCAACTGTAGCTACATACTTAAAACCAAAATATAAAAGGGACATGCACTGAATGCAAACCTACCACTTGTTCTTTTTTCTGATGTAATCCTTCTCTGAGAGGTTAACCAGATAGATCATGGGCTTGGATGTCAGAAACAGGTATTTGTTCAGCACATCGATCTGTGGAGATAATTCAAAACAATACAAATCATGAAAAAAACTGTACTGTCACACCACTGACAGTATATATGTACGGGTGATGTCGCAATGACCCGACAACTGTGTCCATCAGGAAAACAAATTACAACCACAGTGAAGTTAAGTGACAGCAGTCACTGGGGTTTTATTATTATTATTTATTTTTAATGTGCACATGGGAGGGCGGGGGGGGAGACAAGGGCAGAAATGTATCAAAAAGACAAACAACAAAAACAAGTGAGGATGCAATAAAGGCTGATAGAAACTATTAACCCACTCCACTGAGAAAATAGAGGACTTATTGCACCACCACTTATAGACACACTAATCTATTCGAGCACATACATACATCATTACCTCTTTGTCGTTCCAGTCAGGGTAAAATCTGACGTGTTTCTTTTCATCCACTATCCAGTTCTTAATCTTCAACATGATGTCCTGAAGCAAAAAGCAGCAGGTTATATATCATCTATACATGCTGATAACAGATTATGATCTCCTTTACCTCCCCCAATAGTGACGCATAGTAACACAAATGTGAAACAGGACTTAAGCTGCATAGCACAAACACAAACACACTTTACTTACGTATTCAGGTTTGAGTTTTTTGTCACTTCCTCTGACAGCAGTTTTCTCCAGTTTGTCAAGGATTGGAGTGATCATTTCCTCGTCCTTTAGTCTCAGCTCCTCGTGGATGATCTCAATGTCCCTCACTGGGTCAACGTTACCCTCCACGTGGATAATATCCTCATCATCAAACGCACCTAAAACGACATGGCATTGTCAGCCTGTTACAAATGTTTACACATTTTGAAATCTGAAGGCCTTTCATTAATATTACAGGTGAATTAAACCTGCTTATATATTTAATTGTAGGTGTTTATTTAAAATATTAATACTGGTGCAGAGTGCCAAAAGTACAGTGTACAGAGACCAAAGTGATTATTATTATTTTATACCATACTTTGAGAAATGTAAAGATGTTTTTCTACCAAAACCTTTTCATTAAAGTCCTCAAAATGTTATATTAAGGCAGCCATTTAAATAAAATAATCCACATTAGGCAAAATTGTGTTTAAATCAGATCTGAAATAAGTACGTTCTTGGTCCCCTTTAAGATGTGAAGTGATAACTCTTGACTTGCCCTCCTAGCACCTGTCCACTCTACTCAGTTGTTACTACGAGGCAGCTGCACGCAGTAGAAACGACAACTCACGAGTCATGTGGAAGATGCCATCGCAGGCACTAATGTGGGAGAGAAAGGCATTTCCGAGTCCCTGTCCTGCGTGAGCTCCCTTCACCAGACCAGCAATGTCCACAACGTTTAGAAAAGCTGGAACCTTACTAAAGAGACCAAACAGCCAGTCAAGGAGTCAGTCAGACAGAAATCCATTGGATGTTGGATGAATCACAACACACACACACTGTCATAACACACACCTGGCCGGTTTGTGGTACTGGCAGAGGAAATCAAAGCGCTCATCGGGGACAGGTACCCTGCTCTCATTTGGGTCAATTGTGCAGAATGGGAAGTTCTCTGCAGCAGCTTGGCTTTTGGTCAGCACATTGAAAAAGGTGGATTTCCTGCAGTGGACAGAGTCAGTAGAGGGTCAACAGCAGTGCAACAACTAACCCTGATGGACGAATCCAACGTTAGTTCATTTATTCACAAAACAAACGTGTACCTACCCGACATTAGGTAATCCCACAATCCCAATCTTCAGAGAGGTTCCAAATCGTCCAATCAACGGAGGCTGTTTCGGGGCTTCTCCCTTTTTGGGGGGCATCTGCGAGAGTTACGACAAGTTGGTTACACCACGACCCCATGTCAAAGTATTTCATCAAAGCCAAGTCAAGCTAAAAGTCAGGTGTGGGATCTCAGTAGCTCCATCCTATTGAGCTGGCTCCACTGAAAACGTGTCCGGGCAGCTACAGTCATTCAAACACAGCATGCTAACGTTAGCTCCTGGCTATCTGAAACCACTCCTAGCTACCTGTTAGCCTAGATTATCTGACTGAACGGAGACTACTTGCTGCATTTTCTAGTCGTAACAAATAGCCCGAACGCCGTTGAGCTGATAAACCTCGTTTTTAAGTACCTTTGTGTCCTGTTTCAGCCTAAAGCCTGCGTGGTGTTCACTCTGATATCTGCTCGCAGCAGCCGCTCCGGTAGAAAGACAAGTTGGAGAGCAAAGCGGAAGTGTTCTGACGAGAGAGGGCTGTGATTGGTCGGAGGAAGAGCTGAACAGCGCGTCAGAGGTAAACTGTCAGTTTAAAAAAAAAAAAAAAAAACGTTTGTTTTATCAATTTTATTTTTCGTTGTAATACATTTATTTGTAGTCTTCTTTACGTTGTTGTAAAATGTATTTATGAACAGCTTTATTTTATTTTTTTTACAGTTCAGTTTCAGTTCACCTGCCTTTCCGTAGTGAATCTTCCTACAGCCATTAACATCCTCACTAGAGGTCGCCATTTTAAAGGGTGCGTTCAGGAACATGCATACAACCATTAAATCTACATATTGTGTGGCAAAGCAGTGTTCAACAAAATGTATTATTTATTTAAGTTTGTTGGAAACATCAGATAAACCAAACAATGTCACAACAAGCTCAGTGTAGCTGTTCTGGGGCTTTTCATCGTGTCGCATGTTCTTCCTCAGGGACCAAACGTGTTGAAATGTAATTTTTCTGAGCACTTCAGACTTCTTGGCTATGTTTTTAAGTGTATTTTGATTTAATATTGTTGTAGTATGTTAATTTTATATTGACATGTGAACTAGCTTTCACTTAATTGCTTCATTATATTGCTATACTTTTATATACTTCATACTATA
>NW_023339873.1:8513847-8515212 GCF_004916995.1 Morone saxatilis
CATTCGTAGAGTAAAAGCAGTAATGTTTTTATTTCTGTCAAGAAAAAACAAAAATTCCAAACATTTGATGGGACTTCGTGGTACAATACCTGCAGCATTGCTGCCTCTAAAACCATGGAACAATGTGATCATTACAGTATACTACACATTGTTACCAAACAGAGCAAAATGACCCAAGTAATTTTTTATTGCTTATTTACAACCTAGAGTATTTATCCACCAGAAAAAGAAAAAAAAAAAAAAGACAGAATTGAAAAAGAAACATTTAAAACATTTCAAAAGAGTAAACTAGGATCTGAACAGTTTAAGAAACTAACTACATATGAACAGCAAAACAAGAAGTTGTAATATAACTGGCACAAAGAATCCTGCTCATATAAAAACAAGTCTGTCGAGCCAAGCCAGTCCCAAACAGGTTTGTTAGCTGTCACAAGGATACCCAAAAATTACTTCACAGATTTTAATAAAAAAAATTAGGGCAGAAATAAGCAGATGAACAAGTGATAGGTTTTTGGTGCAGACCCCGAGAATAGCTCCCCTCCATTTGAACACATTTTCTGCCATTTAAAACTTTTGGCAGAACATTCACACGATTCTTCCTAGACATTCGATAATAACCGATCTTCTACTGAAACTGTGGTTCTCCGACAAACTGCGTGTTATGACCATCTTTTCAAACCTTTAATACATAAACAAGTCCAGAATTCCAATTACATACATAATATCCAGTCAAAAAAAGAAAAGCATCCAAGCAATAACACTGAATTTGTCATGTTTCTTCTCTCGCTGCTCAGTAGTGACCTGTGAAAAAAAAATGACAGGGTAAGATTTTAGTGACAAAAGTATGTGTGAAGGTTATATAATGTTTATTTCATATAAAGTTTCAAAAAGCCAATAATCTAATGTCTATCTTATGATAGAAACATTGTGTGAACATACGTGGTGAGTAGGACCGTGATCGGGATCGTGAGCGGTACCCTCTGCTATAATAAGGAGACGGAGATCTGCGTCTGTTGGGGGGACAAAAACACAACACTTTAGCATGTTACACATAAGTTAAGATCACTCAATTAACGAGATTCATTTGAGTCCTAAAATCTGGACAGTATCAGTAGACTACTCCATTCTGAAATTAATCAATAGTCTCTCACTACCAGTAGTCATGGGAGAAAGAAACAGGCAACCAGACAAAGGTACCCACCTGTACGATCTGTATTCTCTGTCGTCATAGCGATCATAGTCACGTTCATACCCTCTGTCATAGCCCCTGTCGTAGCCCCTGTCGTAGTCCCTTGAGGTGCGCCGCGATGAACCACCGCTACTGCTACCGCCGCCGCCACCACCGCCGCCACCGCCGCCGCCACC
>NW_023339873.1:8515312-8519303 GCF_004916995.1 Morone saxatilis
CCCTGCTGCGGTATAATAAGGAGACGGAGATCGTGCGTCTGTTGGTCGGCGGACAAAATTCAACACACAACACTTTAGCATGTTACACATAAGTTAAGATCACTCAATGTAACGAGATTCATATTGAGTCCTAATGAATCTGGACAGATCAGTAGACTAATCCATCTGAAACTAATCAATAGTCTCTCCACTATCCAGTAGTCTGATGGGAGAAAGAAACAGGCAAACCAGACAAAGTGGTAGCCCCACCTGTACGATCTGTATTCTCTGTCGTGCATAGCTGATCATTGCAGTCACGTTCATACCCTCTGTCATAGCCCCTGTCATAAGCCCCTGTCGTTAGTCCCTTGAGGTGCGCCGCGGATAACCACCGCTACCTGCTACCGCCGCCACCGCCGCCGCCACCTCCTCCACTTCCACTACCACTACCACCGCCGCCGCCGCTGTAAACACACAGAATAGAAACGTTTAGACACTTGGGAGACACCACAAACGGTAGCTTATGGAAAATATCGCTGTTGTTAAAACAAAGCAGCCTGGGTTAAAAAACACTCACTATGTGGGACGTCCCATGTAGATTCCAGGAGTGGGAGTGTGGGCTCGTTTTGTTATGGAGAAATCTACTCGGATCCTACGCCCATCGAGCTCCATTCCGTTAGCACGCTCCTTAGCCTAAATCCCACAACAACACAGAGGTTTATGATTTCAGTTCATTACAGACACTAATTAAACAAATACCCCTTCTATACAGAGATGTGTAACATTCACACAGCTTAATATTCACACACTGAACGCCTTTATATGATGGCTGTCACTGTAGCTGAGTTACCAATAACAATAAAGTTATGTTTCACTTTCATATCTCTCATCAAAAAAGAATAATTAACATCCATCACAAGTTACCAGAGCCCAAAGTGGGGTATTAAAGTTGCTTACTCAACAGTTAAAACTCCAAACTATCCAAGTAGTTCTCATAAGAAAAAAAAAAAAGACTTGCTGTTTAATTGGTAGTAAAGAGTGAACATTATAAAATGTTAAAATGCATACATCGGTCTTATCTTCCTTACCTCCTTGGAGTCCTCAGAGTTTTCAAAGTAGACAAAGGCAAAGCCTCTTGAGCGACGCGACTGCTGGTCATAAACGATGTTGACGTCACTCAAAGGGCCGTATTTAGAGAAAACCTCCCTGAGATCCCTCTCAGTGGTGTACAGACTAAGTCCAAACACACCCAGGCAGCTGTTGGGGTCTGGGTTGGCCTGGGAGAGTAGAGAGAAGTGAAAAAACATTGTCAGCAAATGACCTGCCACATCATTGCAATAAATCCTGCTAAGTGAAGGAATGTGACGACTTTACAGTGATTTTATTATTTATGACTCATTTTAACTAGGTTTTGTTTAAGAAATGACATTTTGAAAGAATACAAACCATTTAAGGCTTTTAATCATGATCTTATCCAATCATGAAGACAATATGAAATTGTTAAATGTGTCTGTAAAGTTTCGTTAGATTAAGTATTGACAAAACTTCAAAGTCTGTGGAAACCCCAACCCAAAGAAGCACTAAATATGTACCCTGTTGCCAATGTGTCTGCGACGATTTGACATGGGGGAACGGCTGTGGCTCCTTCGTCTGCGGTACTCCCAGCTACGAGATCGGCTCCTGGAGCGGCGTCTGTGGGAGCGGGAACGAGAGCGGGAGTAGTGTCTGCGTGAACTCCGGTGGGAACGGGACCTGGGGATAGACACACACTTAACTCAGATAACATGACGTACCTGTGTCATGCACACACACCAGCCTCAGAAATCTAGTTTTCAAGTCCACATGTCACTACCTACCTTCATACGCACAGTCTCACCTGGATTTTGATCTGGATCGAGAGTGGGATCTGGACCTGGAACGTCGGGAGCCATCTTTGGAGCGTGCTGGTGAGCGGCTGGTGGATTTCCCAGAGCCCCGAGGGGATGCACTCCTCGAGCCGGGCCGTGAGTCCTGAACAGACCAGACACCGGGGTAAGAAACACTCTAAAGCCAAGTGTGTTCCAAACAACAAGTATTAAAGACCAGCAGGCGACTGTGCTTGCCCTTTACGTGCCACTTTCAGAAAGGCTTCACCACATTTTGCAGTTTAACAGATTTGACACTAAATATTTAAGAATTTGATTATACAAGATCACACTGCAAAAAAAAATAATATTTCAAATAGAAATTAATTTAGCTGAAATATAGATATGGTATGGAGAGATTGACCAGTTATGTTTCTGATAAAGAGAGGGGGAAAATCGTGCATGCTTAATAGAAAGAAACAGGATGAAATAGAGTAATAACATAGCAGACTGTTAGGAAATTACTCATAACGTTACCCCGGTAAACTTCTGATCTTAACTTCATAACTTCTTTAACTTCATTACTTCAAAACAACCCTTCATTTCTTCTTTCTTCTGTTTGACATTATGACTTCTTTTTTCCTCCTCTTCCCCCATTTACCATCTGCCATTACAACACTAGTAGTGGGGACAGATCTTGATCGCTTCTTTTCAGCATCCCATATATTAGCATGCATCAACACCATCAGCTTCAAATATTAATAACTTCACATCTGAAACGTCTTCCGCCTTTTTCTTTCTTCCAACCTCAACCTTAACAAAGAACAAACAAGGGTGATAAGGCAAGTTGGTTTCGGCAAGAACCAAAAAAAAAAAAAAAAAGGTACAAAGAAAAGCAGCAAAACCAGAAAAACAACACAAAAACAGCTGAATACACGTTTAGCTTATATGTTAGCTTGATATTATTTGATTGCTCCTACTGTGCTACTATGCAATACACCGATACAGACCTGACAAATCAAGTGGGTAAGGTAAATACTGTAATAAATTAGCGGCAAAATTACAGTAGCATGGCCAGGCGGCGGCCTCGGCTCTCTAACTAACTACGGGTTGTAGGCCGCATGTAGCTAAAGCTATCTAGCGTTACAGGTATTGTAATGCAACTACATTTACGATAACGTTACACTCCTTCCGATTACTCACAGAAACGTTACGGTAAGCCCTTAAATATACAACCGACCTTTGTAAAAGCTCGCCAGGCCACGTTGCCATTACCCGACCTGCATTAAACTGCGATGATAGCTAGCTAACCTTGGCTAGCTTAGCGCCTTTCCAACGTTGTTTTTCTGAACTCGTAATCACAACTCACCTGCTCCCTGAACTCTTTCTCGTTGTCACTCATATTATTGTAACTAGACAGTCGATGTGTAAAATAAAATATAAAAAAAGGTTCGCGGTTCACAGCATCTAACGACGGATTTAACCTAGTTGCATGCTGAATTTACCGCAAAGCAAAACCGGTTTGAACTGAACTAACGCTAAAAGCGGTCGTTATCCTCATCCGGTTTGATTTTCACAATAAAAGCGTATTCTCCTAGAGACTTTTAATTTGTGTAAAAACTAGTTTAAAAACTTTTTTTTTTTTTTACACAAACGCACAGGTATTTTTAAAGTCCAAACAAATAGTTTAAAAATAAAAAAAGTGTGTTTTTTTTTTATTTCAAATAGTTTTGATATCAATCGATTTGTTGGCGTCCCACTACATTTCAAGCAAGAAATAACAGTTTCAATAATAACATGGACTACATTTGGTCTTTCATTGCTACTGCACATTCTAAAATCCTGTTTAACAAAAATTATAAATGACCATTTAAGTCAGATGTACAGTTATTCCTCGCAAGTAGTGGCATATTAGTAATAACTTGGACATTGTTGCTTTGTGTGTAGATACCTACAGTATATCCTTCAATAATACAAATACACACTGGAGTATTGTATGCAATACAAAGAAGCACCTTTTTCTGTAGGCCCATGTTTGAATGATTCTCAATAATTAATTCTTCTTCATTAAAGCACTGTCTAAATATACAATAATATCAATGTAGTATTACTACTAATAGTAACAATAAATGTATTTTAAGTGGCTGCTTATATATATATATATATAT
>NW_023339873.1:8519403-8526761 GCF_004916995.1 Morone saxatilis
ATATATATATATATATAACCAGTAAATGCATCCACTAATTGCAAAATAGCATTATAGACTTTTCAGTGATAATGACCTCTATTAATCTGTTTAAATGACCAAATCCAGGCCAGAAGTTATATGTTATGTCATACCATCCATCTCCAAATGAACAGTCATTTGCAGAAATATATCAAACTCCAACTTAAAAAATGAAATACTTTATTACAGGAGGGCAAAAAAAAAAAATCACATTTTTAAAGCATGAACTCAAACATGCATGTGTGTACAGTAGTTTGCTATGAAGTATAGTACACTGTAAGTCAATGTCATAGCCCTAGTAGCCTCTTGCAGTATGCTCATAGAAAAGATTCACAGACCTAACAGCGCCTTATGTTACACATACAGAAATCACTATCAATGCTCCACTCGTGGAGAAAAAACAAACTATACACACACTCCAAAAACATCCAGTCAAGTCATAAATAATAGCAACACAAACGTACTACAAGCACTCAACCGTGCATTTTTATTCTGATGTGGTTTTGATTATCACTTTCTATATTTTCTAGAGCGACTGAGTGTCATAACAAATAGCATTGGAGTTAGTTGCTGTACACTCTGTTCATTTTAATTGGGCAGGAACAGCCAAATTATACCTAAATATCACTAACCTGTGACAATTTAATTCAATGAAGAAATTACTTTGAATTGTTTGTGACCAAGTCACTTCCCAAAATATACAAAAGCATGCTCCAACTTGAGCTCAGTGTCAGAGGGCTGAAGGCACTTTAGGCAGAACTTCAAACAGCAAGTCAATTACAAAAAGCCATTCAGTCAGTAGTGCCAAAGCTTGTTTAAGACATACACTTCTTACATCCTAATAATGTCTCCAATTACAACTCAGAGATTATAAAATGTTAACATGTCCCCAACAGGGAAAGAGACATAATCAACTCTTAAGACTAGTGTTTGATTTCTCCTGACCAGAACAGCTAGACTGGGTTAGATTTCAGTCAGTAAAGTCCACTTCTTTGGCCCATTCATTTATTTTTATTCACCACGTAGTTACTGGACACAAGTGCGTCTCCCATTGAGAAAGTCTCTGTTGTTAGGCCATTAATTGAGATTGTTGCAATCCTCTATAGCAGCTTCTGATTGAGGATTTCCCAAATCATTAACTTCCTGAAGAGCGGCATATGGCACTGTAGAGAAAGAGGCAAATGTTACTTTTAATTTTTATGTAAAGAAAATGTTGTAAACATTTTTATTAAAACAAAGAAGCATTACTAGATCAGGTGAATATGAAGTATATACCTGTTTAAAGGTGAGAGGCCTTCCTTTTGCGATATAGTCAGCGTATTTACAGGCAAAAACACCACAGTCACTGCCATTTTTCTGCTGGGGAATCTCCTATAGAGGCATGAACAGAGTGCAAAACATTCATTACACCGTAAAAATAAAAAGTCAATTTAGTTATACGTCATTCATCTTAATTTGACTTACAGTGGCCCTCAAACTTCCAACAGTCCATTTGGCGCTGTCAAGATCTCTGCCTTTCTTTGCTTTGTGCTCCTCTTTAAGGTAGAGTCTGGAAAACAAGCACCATGAAGCCATTAACTATGCAAGAATACTAGATTTCTAGAATCAATAGCTTGAGTTTAAGAGCACAACGAGGACTCACAGTAAAAGACTGCAGATGTCATCGTGTCTCTGGCCCATCGAGTCATATGACTTCACTGTCTTTGACTTAAAATCAATCACCTGGAATGAGAGTGATGAGTGTGCAAGGGAGGGAAAACTGTTAAAATGTGAGTAATGAGTAATGAGTATAATGGATTTTTTTTTTAAAGTAATTAATGAATAAACTAGACTAAAAAGGAGGAATATAACATGGCAACAAATAATAAATCTACAGTCACTGTGGGTCTGACTCACAGCCATTGCCCAGTGGACGCCCAGGTGCAGAGGAACCAGGATGAGGTCGTAGAGGAAAAGGTCGACAGCCTTGGTCCAGCGCTTCACCGCAGTGTGTCCTCCCACCTGCCCGCCTCCACCACCCCGCAGCTTTGGAAAGAAGAAGGTGCTGAAGGAGTAGACTTTTAATGCTGCTGCTTCACCAGAACACCGCTCCATGACCAGGGAAAGGTAGAAGTTTATCACCTTTGTTGGAGGAAACAGAGGAGAAAATTTAATTAATAAAAAATAAAAAAAATAAACATCTCACATAAACACACCCCAAATGTTCTGTTATGTTCTGACAAAATAATATACAAGTTCTTCTCTTTCTTCTCTCAACAAACTTTGTTTCCATGGTGACTAGGTAAAGTAGTTGCTACTACCACCAAACTGAATTTGTCTGGTATGTGAAGCACTGAAACTGAATTAATTACACTGTTAATGAAGAGGTAGGTAGTATTATTTTATTTTACCACTATCATTGCAAGCAATGGAGGGTTCAGCATCACAAATATGATTAAACACTTGCATGAAGAAGAACTTTTGTGTGAACTTCCACCACTGAAGGTTTTAAATAATAATAATTTACAGGCAACAATTAACAAAACTAACAGTATGTTGCCAGTGACACCTGTCTAAATGTGTACAGTCACCATTATCCATTCTTCCTAAAACACTGTTAATCTTTTAAAGCCATCTATTTGTTGTGTAGTGTCTCAAAAGCCAATTGTATTACATAGAAATGAATGACTAAAATAAAAAGATCAAACATACTCACAATTAACTTAACAAACTGTCGTCACACTCTGAGTACATACCTCATCGTTCAGCCAGCCGCCTTCCTGCAGTGTGGACAGGTCTCTCTGCGTAATGCGCAGTTTGAAAGCCGCACTCAGAACAAGGTTGGGATCACTCTGAGCCAGAGCGTAACTCACCTCCGCTGCCATTTCCTACACACAAAGACAATAAATATATATCAAATAAAATAAACTGCATCCATGTTTTCTTCAACACGGTGACTACACGTCTGTCCTGACCATCTCACCTTGGTCAGCCGAGGTATGTCCTCATCGCTGTGTCTTGCGTGTGCAGAATGTGTGTCGGGGAAACTGACAGCAGGAGTATCTCTGTCCACAAGATTGAGGCGAGTAGCTACTTCTGTAGAAAGGTCCAACTCCGCTGCCTGTTTCTGCTGCAACGCAGGTTGACATTACAGAAATAATACATTTGCATTTCCACCCATAATTATAAAACGTAATGAGTGCTTTGACATGTCATGAGAGAGCAAGAGAAATGACTACCTTTGCACATCTAGCAGGCTGTGTGTCCGTAAAGGCTCCACTGAATGTCTTACTAAAGGTTAAGCTACTCCGCCTGGAGATAAATCAAACAGAGGTTAGTAAAATAATCAGAATTCATCACTATATAAATACGTTACACACAGACAGATTTACTACACCAACCTGTCCTTGGTTGCAGATGCATTTCTCCATGTAAACACACTTGGGGCAGCTGTGCAAAGCAGATAAGTGTCAGTCGAGCAGAACATATTTCAATGTAGTTTGAATCAACTGACTGTGTTATGTGAAAAGGTACCTGCTTACTTAATACATTGTTTAAATCTATTAAAAGCAATGCCCCAAACAAGTAGGAAGCAATTACGACCTGCAACTAAAATATGGTATATATACACATGGGCATCTTACCTGTGTATCCCGTCTTCCTGGGCAATGATTCAAAGGCTTTTCCTGAAGCCACAGTTTTGGGATCAGTCTGTGACAGCGATTCACTGAGAGCAAAAGAATTAAGGATCAGTTGTTAAATGGATTTGTTAAATGGATCTTGATGTCATTTCTAAAAACAAAAGCCACATGACTGGTTATACTCACTCTTGCGGTTTTGTTTGGTTGAAAGGAAGTGGTTGGCTTTTGCTGTATTTCTCTGTCACCATCTCCAGCAAGCGCCGGTAGTGCTCCTTATTATTCTGTTTTATGGCCTAAAGGGAGAACCCAAATACATGATAACTGAGCCAAGTGGTAGAGTCTTGAAGCATGACTCCTCTGAATGCAGAAAGTGGTAAATGGGGGTAACTGGTTGAAGGTTGAAATGTAATTAGACAGAAATCATGTGGGTAAACTTTACTCCTTTTACTTGTACTCAAAACGGGTGAATCTATGAGAGATTTAACTAGAGTTAGTCTAATACATTGGCCAATTTTGGCTTGTTGCTGATATAGGAACTAGGACTGAGGTCATTCAGAAACAGTGTCACCAGTACAATCATTGTAAGACTTTTTTTAAACTCCTACATACTGATACCAGTGTCATTCTAAAACAAGCCTATATTTTACAATAAATAAATTAAATGCACCCTATTGTGGCAATAAGGAATTAAAATTCAAAGAAACGCACAAGGTAAGATTATAAATTATCTTTTATCTTTAAGCCAAACACTTGATTATTTTACCTCTTCCACAGCAAGACTGGGTTTGTAGCAGCGGTTGTATCCAAAGCCATTGCAGGTTGGATCAGGATTTGCAGTTCCCACCCTCAGAGAAGGTCTGGAGGGCAGCAGCTGGAGGGAGCCTCTCCTCTCCCTCTCCTTCCCCCTGTCGGCGAGCCCTGCAGACAGCCCTGCCCCACTGCATTCAGAAAGGTTATGTACATTAGCAAGGAAGCATTGTCAAAAGGAGATACTGATGGTATGCAGCCCTACAGGTTGTCTACAGCAGATTGGGTGAGTGAAGGGAACTGGACTGTGACAGTGGACCACTTGCCTGTATTTCCTCATTAAAGGAGGTGAGGAGCTCTGAAAGGGATTCTTCCCACCCCTCTCATTCACTCCGCCCACTGGTTTACCTGTGGAGAAAGAATAAAATGAACCAAATGATGATGGGGCTATGGATGAAAGGACTCTATAGTAAAGACTGTGGATGAGATGTGCCATAAACACAGTCAACAGATCACTGACAGTAACAGCTGTTGTTACTTACTCATTTTCCAGTCAGTACTGTTCAACCATGAGGTGTGGAGCTCATCTATCCCCATCAGAGTAACAGGCTGGGTCAACAAAGAAAACGCAATTTAATTAAAAATGAATACAAATCAAATTTAACACCAGAGCATCAAACAGTCAAAGTTGTGCTTACTTCCTGAGCTACTTAATAATAACAGTTTTAAGAGCCCAATGTAGTCTAACTGTCACACTGACTCACATATAATATCGAGTCCAGATACACACATAGTTTGTGTTGACCCACTTGACGTGATTTGCAGTTTTTGTCTCACAATGCCATTTAAATACTCACTTGTAATCATTTTTCATTCACATTTGATATTAGATTGAGGAATCTAAGTATAGCCTTCAAAACCTTGTCTGGATTTTTTTGTGTAGGCAAATCAACTGTATTTACATGTGTTTGTATGTTTATTTTAGTATATGCAAACTCCAAGGTGAGGAGGTGGATCTTTCAACAAGTCAGACAGTTAAGTTCATGCTACGCTACATACAAATTATAGAAACATTCCCAAATGTCTCCTTGGTGGATTTGGAATGCAACACATCTCTATTTTGAACGGTTCACTTGTGGTCAGACTACCCACGAAGCATTTAAGCACAGAGTCTGAACATGACCGTCGATCCACACAGATACACAGCAGCTAAAATGTTCAGTACACTTCTTCTCCTGTACCAAATTTCAAATGCATGTCCGATTGTAGGAGGTGGAGCACAAACCTGTGTCTCCTCATAATGTCTGGGCTTGTCACACCTGGTCGTCAGCGGGTTCCGCAGCCTGAGCAGACCTGCTACCCCGGCCACAGTCTTCTTCACAAAGCTAATAACTACATCTGACACACAGGACACAACATGTCAACAACCATCTTCATTTCTGTTGGAATTAATATCAAGACTTTTGTTGTTGTTGTTTTAAAACAAACCTCGTCTGCGTCTTTTCACCTCTACCTGGTCACTCTGGCAAACGCCGTCTGCAACATCAACACTGCAACAGGAAAAATAAGGTTTGAGATGGATGATAGCAACAATATTAATATCACAATATCTCTCAATAACACTATCATATCATCATATATTATGATTATTAAGTTCCCAGTTCTGCCCAAAATGTATTAAATTCTAATACAACAGTTCAGCAGTACAATCATAAAGGTTATAATGTTCACTTTTCAGTTGAAACTGTTTTTTACAGAGGTGTTGTTTCAACTTTATGGTCACTTATACAGAGGTGTTTCGACTATATAATGGAGTAGACAAAACATTTAGGCAACTAACAACTCTTATTATTGATTTATCTTACAAGCCTGTCGAGTTAAAATGTCTGTAAAACGTAAGCAAACTGTGAAAAATACCAATCATAGTTCAGTCCAAGGGGATGCCTTGTTTAGTCTGACTAGTCCAAAAACCCACAGATATTCAGTTTCAAACATATGAAACTGAAACAAGAAGCAAATCCTCACACTGAAGAGGCTGACAACTGAGTATACTGGTGATTTTAATAATTCCTCCAATATCATAATAGTTGCCAAACCATTTCAGCTCTACAAAATATCTCAAATACAGTTAAACCTCACTAAAATAAACATATTTTAACCACCTCTATCAATACAATTCACTTGTACTATGAACTACGGCCTCCAAAAGGACCATAAAGTTAAACTGAGACTTGAACACTGGACTTTATAATCTAAAGTAGGATTTATTGCAGGACTGTGCATGATAACACGTCATTTGAGTTTGTCCATACATTTCTTCTTGGTAACTGTGGCTTCAAAAATCCTACACACAAACTCATACAGCGTTAAAATGCGTCTTTGAATTTACGTTTTAGGATATTGCTGAGGAGAGTTTATCAATGAGCTGAGATGCAGCCTGTATTAAAAGAAAGGAAATGTTTAAGCTAGCAGAATATCTCTCTACTGTCAGATAGAAAGCAGAGACAGATCCTAAACAAGTACAGACTCCGTCACCACAGACTGGACATTAAAAAGGGAAGACACTAAAAATCATGGCAACCAAAACAATATGTGATCCCTGTTTGAGGCAGAGATGCACTTCCTCCTGCAGAGCAAAACTATCATTATAAGTAACATTTATTTGAACGATTTAAACTCTAAATGCAGATTTCAAAGATCTTAAATGACCACTCAAAATAATCATAAAGAGAAGGAGACAGGGCTGCCCAGTATGTATTAACATACCACAACAAACCACAACAAAGGTACAGTGACTGACCTAGACACACCTACATTTACATACTCTTCATTTTTTTCTACTTTATATAAAATTCTTGTTATTATTTCCTTACTAATCTGTACATACATATATTCTGACACTTGCTAGTCAATGTCAGCAATAAAGCTTTCTTTTGAATTGAACTGAGAGAAAACACCAGCACCACCAGA
>NW_023339873.1:8526927-8529007 GCF_004916995.1 Morone saxatilis
TAAACTAAATTAATGTCACATCATCAGCAGCACAGGGTCAGCTAACTAGCGTCACTTAGCCGATAACTGACCAAGCTCCTGGGTTAAATTATCGACTGATTTCTTGAGCTAAGACAGATAACCAAAGAGTATTAAAAAAGGCGTTTTAACTCCCACAACAACCGACCTCTGGTAGTTCCGTTTAGCCGGTCTGCAGTGGTTCTCCTGCCGCTGCGCTCCCGCGTCTTTCACGCCAGTTCGCGTGGGTACCTCCTCGCCAGCGTCACCTCTCCCGGGCCACTCGGTGGGGTTTTGCCCCGTAACGGGCTCAAACAGCGACGAGATTCCGTCAACTATCCATCCATACATCCCAGACAAATACGAGAAAATTGTACCGGGGTCTTCTGCGCGGGCCAGGACTGTCTTCACCGCGGATACGGTGTCATACGACGACCTACGACACGCAGCCTTGCCGCTAGCTGACCGTTAGCACCACCGTGGTTGGAACGCGGAGGATGTGCGTCATTCCGTGTTGATGTTTCACCGAGGGCGAACGTTCTGGTTGCCTGGGAAACACGAGCGGGCGGGGTTCTAAAGTGGAGCTGGAGTGGAGAGGGAATGGCCACAGGCGGCACCTGGCGACACCGTAAACGAACGAACCCCACTGTTAAGAAGGTATAAAAGCGTCAGCGGCAGATCAGACGATCATTGGCTGCTGCCGAGCTGCTCAGATCAATATTTGGTTACATAATGATTACTGTCACAGTTACTATATCTGAAAGAGACTAACAAATAGTGGGGAAAGAGCTTTATTGTCTAGGAGTTGATTGGCTGCTTAGCAAAAAGCGAAGTGTAATCAATTAAAGCTCTCTTAATAGAAATTCACGCGAAGCTCATTGCAGGAAAAGGGTAAGAATATGAAGTTATGCATTATAGGAATAAAAATGTGCATTACAAGTGAAGATTATCAGTCAAATCTTCTAGATTATAATGATCACATTTTAGACTTAAATCCTCGTAATTCTGATTTACCAGAGTATGTATATTTACATTTATCATGCGTTTCTTGTCTTTTCTTGGTGTAAACTGGATCAATAATCATAAGTCTCAGTAAAAGGGAAATAAGACAGTCTGACTAATAAGGAGTCACTTAGACAACTTGTAAAGAAAGGCAAAAATGCAGAGAAATTAAAATGTTTAAATCTGGACTGTAAAAGTTTAATGTTAAGATAACATAATATCATCTTCTACCTGCCTGTAATTACTTTAAATGAGCATGTACCAACTTATTCTGCTCTACAGTAACTGTTCCTCTTTTTTTATGACTGTCAACAGCATATAGTATATTGATATTAAAAGAAAATGTTCAACAAGTCTATCCCATATTAAAGGTTGAATAAATAAATAGCCAGCCCAGTTTAGTTTGTAAGCACAGATTTAAAATATTTATCAACTTTATGGTACAAACATAGATAATACAAAAAACACAATAGGTTCACCTTTATGCAATAAAGCACTCACTAGCTAAGTTGATTTTCAAAGTTGGATTTCAAGTATAAAAACCAGTGCAAATTTGGACACATGTGCAATGAACATCGGTCCTATTTACATACAGTAGCACAAAAGGGTATAAAACATTAGTAGAAAAATAACAAGCAGACCCATTTAAAATAATGAAACATTTGTTCTTGCAATCCAAGAGTGACCTTCAAAATACTGAAGTACAGAGAATAGAAAACATTTTAAAATAATTTATGTACTCATAAAAAAAAAAAAATCACATGTCATCAAATAATTCAACAGGTGTGATATATTCCTTTCTACATATTTCTACATGGGTGTAAGGCATGGACAGTTTAGTGACGATATGCAGACAGGGGGACGCTTTCAGTGGTCGAACAACTTCGGGTCAGGCTGGAGAACAGACGAACCTGATGGGACACACAAACGCACAAAATATTAGATGGATAGCATCTTTTTGCAGAGCTTAGGATCATAAAATCCAAACCATCATGAAGTTAAAACCCACTGCTGATGGTCCGACCTGTATGTCTTTAAGCAAACAGTACAGTTAAGAATAGTCGATAAGAAAACTCTGCAT
>NW_023339873.1:8529107-8545028 GCF_004916995.1 Morone saxatilis
TTTTTCCTTTTACATTTTTGAATGCCGTCCATCCAGACATGATTTCAGTCACATGCAGTGATACAAACATTACAACAGATTAAATTTAGCTTTGATGTTTTAAAAAAATGCATTTACAGTGAAGAATAAGTTTGTTTATCATGAAATTATTTCAGCTGGGAAACCATCTGAAAACCATATTGGTGCTTTTACGAGGTGTTGGGGAAAGTCAGACTACTGAGATTTGAGTAAATCTTTGAGCCTCACATTGTAATTCAGAAACTGGGTTATTCAGAAAATTTAAAGCTGAGACTAACAAAACAGTCATGGACATCACACAAAAGGATAATCGTAACTATGGTTTCATCTTTTCAACGCGGCAAACACAAAACCCCAATCTTCTCTCCTATTAATAATGCAGTGCAGTGAGTGTTCCACCATTGGTGAGTGTGAAATGTGTCGCTGTATAATGCCCTCAAACTTCCCAGAATGGCAAAAAAAAAAAAAAACCTTAGAAAGTGGGCATGAATGAATAAAAATAAGAGGATCACTTCATTACTTCTAGTGCACTCGGTGTCAAGTCAGGACCCATCCTGAGAGGTGCATTGTGGTGCTTTATTGTTATTGGCGGAGTGAGTATGTTACACTCACACTCACCTGGACCGTTCAGGTAAAGGGGCGACAAGCAGCTCAGGTACAGCCACGTCCTATTCTCCTGCAGCCAGCGCTGCCGATAACCAATCATATCAGGAGAACAGGCTGACTGTATCCTCCTTTCCTCTTTAGGGGGCAGGGCTAAATGAGTCTGGCTTACTAGGTTGGGAGATGATAGAGCACACAGGTTTTGTGGGATTTAGTAACATGCTGTTTTGCAGGAAGTGTTACTGCCCCATCACAAACCAGGATTTTTTTTTCTATAATTACTTGTTTTGTACTAAACTCTGTAATCAGCAGCAGCACAACATTTTGCCTGGAAATGTACACAGAAAAACACTTCCTGGAAAACAAGGGACCAAATAAGGAGACATACATCTAATGCTGGGATCAGACTACACAATATTCTTGTCTTTTCTTGCCATGTTTACGGTCAACAGAAAGGTGGTCTGTTCTCCTATGGGGCAATCTTAGTGAGCATAATGTAGAAGCTGTCAGACTAGGAAGGATAAGCCAAAAAAAAATAAAAAATCTAAAATGCTAGGACAATGTGAGGCGCCTATGGCTTGGTAATCTTCCACTATGATGCTAAAAAGGGGTAAAACTAGACTGCACTCTTTCATTTGGGCAACTAACAGGCCAATATTGTGTGGTCTGATCTCAGCATAAGAGCTATAAAACATAAACCCAGTGCCATGTAACATCTCCCAATGTGATATTACTACTATTCCAAGAAGTTGACAGAGTGGGATGCTACCATCACCAGTTTTATTTTCTAACCTAACTGCACACTCCTCAGGGTACTGCCTTGTGCAACCAATCACTGATAAAATATTATAAACACAAGTTTAACAAAGCGTGAAATAAATTTGTGACAGCTTTTTAAAATTCCCATGGTGCCTTCTATTCCATCTTTTGTATTTAAATTCACCCATTTCACCTTAGTTATACTTAAGGTCCAGTGTGTAACATTTAGGAAGATCTATTGGCAGAAATAGAAAAATATTCATTCTAAGCCTTAGAATGAGCCATTTTTATTCTACAAAGGAGCAGCCACCGTGTTGAACCACCATGTTTCTACAGTAGCCTTGAACAGACAAACCAAACACTGGCACTTTAGCCTTTCTTCTTCTTTCTCCTACATCCATGGAACGGGAGGGTGAGACAAAGGGGTTGTGCTCTCCAACTACACCGCTAGATGCCACTAAATCCTACACACTGGTCCCTTTAATGCTGCTCACCTTGCCGGGCTCCCGCCAACCGCTGCTGGACTTTCTCTAGATGGTGGATATATTCTGTCAGGGATCGTTCTGGATCCTGAGATGTTCCTCCTGTATGCCCCGAGGCCGGACTGGTGCTGGAGAACGACCTGAGGAGGAAGAATGCTCATAGATGAAAAATGACTTAAAATATTTGTGAAGTCCATTTCACAATCTAAAGTTGATTAGTCTTTGCTGAAGAGGACCACAAACCTGTTGTGCAACCTGAAAGGTGATTTGGTGGGTGGAACGAGGGCGGACACTGTGTCTCTGTGAACAGCACTGCTGTCTCTATATGGTGGCGAGTCAGTATTTAATCTCGGCTGTTGTTGCCTTAAAACTTCAGCTTTAGGTCCTGTAAGAGACATTAAGATTACAATCCTCATACACACGGTCAAGTGACGCACATGATTATAAAATGTGTTCACTGAGCTGACCTGCAGCATGCCCATTAACAGTCCCAGATACAGATAATCGTCTGATTGCTTTTTGCCATTTCCTGGTCAGGAACCTCATTCTGAAAAATAAAATAAAAACGGATCAGTTTTATCCATACACGAGGCTGAGGCAACTCGTAAATATTTACATCCTGTTATTCTTCCTACCTTGAGACAGCAATGACAACTCGTACAGCAGCTCTAAATCGTCCGAGGGGTCTGCGCTGGGAGGAGAGTGGGGGAGACGGACGTACCCCCATATGGGCGATGAGACACAGTGTGGCCTGCTCGCACTCCTGGAAACCTCCCAACAGCAGCAGCAGATAACGTTTCTGGTACACTAGAGCTTTCCTGAAGCTCTCAGCCCGCAGGTAGCGCTCATACAAACGCTGCACCTGCAAACCAAATCAACGGAGGTTGTAATTGTTCTGTTGCTGTATTACAGCATAACCGTAGATGTTTGAGATTCTCTAGTGACATCCTACATCAGAGGTATGCACAAGATATTAAAAAGGGACTGCAAGAAAAGTGTTACACAACCAGAATGAAATAATATAGCCACTTGGACAAATCATTATACCCACTGTCAGGTCAAGTTTGAACATATAGCGCCATGTTTCCCGCAGTTTGATCATTTGTTTTAGGTGGTCTAAGCTCTGAATTCAACACTTGTAAATGCAATGCTTTTGCAGCAGACTCACAAGGTAATTTCTGTTCAGGGGAGTTACTTATACAACCAATTACAAATTAATCCACCATGCCAGCTGGTATTTAATCAACATTTCAACATGTATTAGTAAGACAAGCACAGCTGTAATTAACATTAATTATGTTCTCCACTTCTAGAGCACTGCTATTATGCATGTTTTGACATGGCCTACTGGGACACTAAAACAGAATGGAGCCATCATTCATGTTATTAATTACAAATGTGCTTCTCCTGCTGCGACAAGTCAAAAGAAGAAAAGTCTACAGAGCTGTACTTTTTACTGCATACACATGCATCATTCTGAAAAATTAATCAAAGGCACCAGGATGGAGTCTATCAAAATCAAGACAGAAAAGTACAAAAACACTATCGCAATTAATCTTGTAAAAACTGCTCCCATTGTTTAGATCATAACTAACCTTGCTGTTGCTGATCACGTCACTGATGGGTCTGTTTTCAGTTTCTGTGGCGACCTTGGCAAGCTCATTCTCTGTGCGCCGCAGCTGGCGCTCCAGGCCCGTGAGTCTATGTCTAAGGGTGGCTCTCTCCTGACTTAGTGATGTCACACGCTCCGTCAGCTCCGAGTTCTCCTTCAACAACCTTTCCAGCAGATTGGGTGACGACGGCATGGACGGCATCTGCAGTGAGAACAGAACATTCATTTTACAACAGTCCAGTAAGTTTACATTCCTATATTCCCATCTTTACATGGGTCCAAAGTTCCATTAGTATTGCAATCAGTGTAGAGACCACTTGTGTACCTGCTGGCTTTGCTGTGTGCTGCCTGTCTGGAAGTTGCTGTGGAGATGCTGCGGGGATTCAGCCTTGTGTTGCTGCCCTGTAGTTCGTCCAGACAGCCTCTGAGCAGCCATCTCTCTCTCCTCTCTTTCCAGGTCGGCCAGAGTACGCTGCAGCTCTTGCATGCGCTGCTGGTCCTGTTGCCTCAACAACTCCAACTCACACTAAAGTCAGAAATGATTATAAGGTTATGAGATTGTAAGGTGTGTTTGTATGCATCCAAAATAATTAGCTTACTATATGTAAAAATAAGAGCATTTAATTTGTGTAAGTAGCAAATATAATTAAGTATGAGAACTAGGTTGATATTTACCAGTTTGCTATTGGTCCTCTCCTGTCGTCTCTCCCTCTCCATCTGCTCTTGCCTCCCATTCCTCCTCTCTCTCTCCCATTGCTCCTCCCTCTCCCTCTCTTTGTCCTTCAGCAGTCGCAGTCTCTCCTTCAGCTCAGCCAGCTCCACCCCATGGCATCTGGACCGCTCTCGCTCCACCTCTAAAGCACGGGTGGCTTCCTGTTTCTGCTCCTTCAAAGTCTCCATAGCTACACGATGTCGGGTGGCGGCCTCCTGCATCCTCTGCAGCTCCTCCCTCCTAGTTCTGTCCTCCTCTTCCCATTTCCTTTTGCTTTGCAGTAGCTCAGCCCTAAGTTTGTCCATCACAGATGCCAGCTCCTCCCCCTGCCTTCTCTCCTGCTCTAGCTGGGCGCGCATGTCGGAGATGAACTTCCTTTCTCTGTCTGCATCCGCCTTGTGTCTACGGCTGAGTTCATCCACCTGCCTGGAGTAACGGTCCCTCTCTTCATCAAGCTTCCTGTGAGCGTCTGCGAGCTTAGAGTGAATTTCTGCCGTGCGAGATTCTCCTTCAGTCAGGAGGCGCTCAAGACGAGTCTTTTCTTGCAAGCTGACTTCTCGTTGGTGAACGGAAAGTTGGCGTTCATCTTCTAGCTCCTTCTGGGTGTCGTCTAGACGTTTCTCCAGCAGCACACTGCGGGACTGTTCAATCTGAAGCTCCTGTCTGAGGTTGCTGCAGGCCACCCTCTCCTGCTCCACCTGACCCTTCAGAGTCATGACCTCTGACCTCTGCTGCTCAGAAGATACTTGCACAGCCTGGAGAGGGAAGAGGAAGATAATCTGTTAGTTTAAAAAGGGAAAGCAAGTATACTCTGGTTACATGCTCTGGATTCTTCACATTTTAGAGGCATCATGTACTTTTGATGCTGGCCCCCGGCTATTATTTGACCATTTGAATACTGTCTTTTACACAAGAAATTGGGTTTTATTAAGTATGCATATTTTTAATTACTCGTCTTACCCCTCTCCTTTCCTCCTCCTCTCGGTCCTTACGGAGACTCAGAGCTCTCTCCTGCTCCAGTTGTTGTTGAAGCTCCTGGACTCTGGTCTGCTCCCTCCTCAAGGCCTCCTCACATTCTTCTAGAGCCAACCTGAAGAAAAGCACAGTTCTAACCTTACTTTTCAGCACTTTTTGGTTGTATCACATGAAATCACGTTTGTCTTTTAGTTCATACTAGGGCCACCAATACATAAAACCATGCAAATAACCGATGATTATTTTACATCTTTCCAAGCACTCATTGGCTGACATGAGGTTTTTTTTAAAAGCGAACTAGTCAAAATATACAAAATACTTTAAAATTATATTTGAAATGAAGATCAAAAGAAAATCCATGAAATGCACAATTTTAGTATACAACAATAATAAAAAAAACTTACTGATTTTACCAAATATATTTGATAATATAGAGTATAATATGTCAACTTATGGAGAAGGTTTGCTCGAATGCCATTATTCGGTGTGTGTATACCTGAGTGACTGTATTTTGTTCTTTTGCTCTTGCTGAGTGTCGAAAGCACATTTCAGTTGTTTCTGGCTCTCATCCAGCTCTGCCCTCAGTTGGAACTCAAACTGTCCACAGAGTTGATCTCTGTGCCAGTCATCATCACCTCTGTAGTCAGTCTGAAGAAGAAAGAAGAAAGTTATCAGCACAGACAGTCAACAGAACCAAAAGACAACTATATTAAATACGTTGAATCTCTCTCTCATCTTACACCTAAATTAAAAACTCAAGTGAAGGAACTCAAATTTATGTGTACAAAGACTGGCCATATCATAGTGTGAAGCCACTAACTTGATTTAAAACCACAAAAACTCACTTGAGTATGTCTCTGTGCCATTCGACAGAGCAGCTCTCGGAGAGCAATCACAGTCTCCTGCAGTGCCCTCTTCTCCTGCTCCCAGCTCATGGGGGGGTTGGAGGATGATTTGTCCCGGTGGTCCAGTAGGGTGGAGCTATCTTCAGAACGGTGCTGTGTGTGACTCAATGAGAAGGCTTTTAAGTCTGAGACATGAGGATGGGTTGAGGAAGTAAAACGACGCTGGGACAAAGTGAGAATTCTGCAGCTTTCTTGATACACTTTCTTCAACAGAGCCTGCGGGAAGATGGAGGAAGAAACTGCAGTAAATATATTTATTTGACAGACAGCAAGCCTAAATTTATAGTATAATTAAGTATAAGTGAAGCCTACCTGAAGCTCAGGTGACAACAGGTCATCACTGTAGCTCATACTGCCTGCAGCACTATCTGTGTTAACTGTAGGGTTAATTCCTCTGCAGCGGAGATACTCAACAAACTGAGCATCCAGCCTTTCAGTCTGTTCCAGCTCCACTTTCAACCTCGCACCCAATTCTGAACTCACATCTGAAACACAAGAAGAGAACACAAGAGTTAAGCAGACAAGTCTGGTGATATTCCATAACAAACTTCATAAACAAAACACCACCCAAGTATTGTCTGTGTAGCCAAAGTCAGCTATGACTTAGATCTTGAAGATTTTTCAACTTCTTTAAAATCAAGAAGTATATATTTGTGAGCAGTTTTTACAGGTTTATGTCTTTATACCATGACCTGGTTGACTGAAAATCTTCATACAACCATCAGGTTCAGTGTGTAAAATACTCACTGCTGCCATATCCATCACTGGCCCATTCTGGTGCCGACAAAGAGGAGGTGGAGCCGAGAGGAGAAGGAGGCGCTGTTAGGTCAAGTTCTTCCAACTCACGTACCTAAGAAAGAAAATTATAATTTTGACAGATATTTAACCACATGTGAAACAAAATACAAATGCCCCAAAAGGTAGCACGTATGGACATACTAGACCACATACTTTGTCAGTGTCCAGTGAGTCGAGCATAGAGAAGTTGTCAGACATGGAGCCTGGGGAGTGGGTACTGTGTGTGGCTGGATCTGGTGTGATGGTCCTGGAGTGTGGAGGCTCCATCACCACCCTGGGAGAGGTCTTGACCTGGAGGAGATCCAGGTCCGTGCTGTTCAGAGCACTGATCTCAGACAGACGAGAGCCGAGAACAGAGGCGTGGAACCGTTCTGGGATTCTGTCTTCGGAGCATTCGAGTCTCCTTAAAACCTCTGGAGAGCTCAGTGATGCTTCTTCTCGAGAGACGCTTACAATGTCCTCAAAAGCTCTGTGAGAAATATCTGACAAATAAAATAAATATTGTTATTAGGAGAACATATTCCTGTTGTGATGCCATTGTTACACGTTTTAAAAAGGTTCCCTGGAGTTTTAGACTCCAGTAGTGCTATGGAGCTGCTGTTTATAAGTGGGTCCCTGCTTTGTTTATCTATTGCACAAGACTGGCCAATTACTTGGGTATTTTTCAATATATGTGGACATTTTATAGACCATTAAAAATTACAATATGACGTATGCAAACACCTTGGTTTATGCAAAAAAAGTTCAAAGATATTTAATTTACAATAACAAACAATAGCAGCATATTCTTACATTTGAGAAACTGGAAAGAGCACGTTTGGCATTTATGCTTGATAAGTGACCTTTGTTTAAAAGACTTAAAATAGTTTTTAAAATAATTTTCTACTTTCTTTCTTAAATAGATTACTTGAAAGCAACACAGTTGTACTACTATTACACATTACATTGATTTTAGTCCTGAAAGTCACTACTAGACAAACATCATTACATTCTTGGTGCAATAAAAACGCAGGGAGACGGGTCAAATAAACGTAATTACGTGTATGTTTGAAGCATTATTAAAGTACTCACCCTTGTTGGTGTATCCTTGTTGGTGAGGAAGCGTGTCCTGCTGTTGACAGTGTTGTCTGAGTTGCTGTAGTTCTCTTTGCCGATAGGCCAGTTCCTCTTCCTGTACAGCCAAATCTTCTTGTAAACCTTGAAGCTGCTCTTTCAGCCTCTGGTTATCAGTCTCCAGGTCTACGAGGGCAAGGTCTTTGGTCTGACAAGACAGAAATAAGGGCCATTTAAAATACAGCTGTCAATCTTCTACTCCCATCCTGCCAGTTTCAAATCTCACAACAGACAGTTGATCCACACAGAAAAATGTACCAACAGATTTATTCTTAACTTATATCTATATTCTGTACTCTGTAATTGGTCATGTTTTCCCACCTGTCCTTCCTCATGTAGTTTCTCAGCTCTTTCTGTACTGGAACTTAAACCCTGTTTCACCGCAGTCAGCTCCGCCCTCAGAGCCTGATGCTCGGTACTCAGTCTGGCAAGCTCAGCCTCCTTCTGTCTCAAGGCAGCGTCTGCTTTAGCCAGGGTCACCTCAGCATGAGTCTGAGAAAAAGAAAAAGATTCTAAGCAGCTAGAATCAACATACTGCCTTTCTTAAGTCTACATTTTAGCCTTATTTTGTTTGTAGTTTGCCATTTTTCCTGGGGAAAAAAGAGGACTGTTTACACAAGACAAATGAACAAAAGATAACTTGCTTTGCAATGCAGTGATTTAACGAGTACCACATGTACATGCTGTGTTTTCTAATACACTGTTTTATGTCTACTGCAAGATACCTCTTGAGGAAAGTACAACAACGGCTACAACTCTTCAAAACTATAAACTCATCAAAAACTGATCAAACTGCAGAGACATGCAGCAGCCCAACAAATGCACTACAGCCTCTGCTTTCTTCGTAACAACCACAACTTCACCTTACCACATCCTGCCGAGATAGGACATAAAGAAATGAAAAATAAAGTGCATCAGAGCTTTAAAAACAACATTTAACAAGGTTTTTCCTCCTGCTTCCTCGTTTTAATGTCACTTCCTCTGTGTTAGTAAGAATCTGCCGTTTCATGAGTGACGCTGTGATCACGTGTTATGGCAGTTAACTACAACCAGATGTGGTCTTGCCTGCAGTCGCTAGCACAGCTGTAAGCTAGAAAAAAAAAAAGAGGCAGCAAGGTATTTCCTGTCTGGACATGGAGCCTGTTGAAGCAGGTTTATTTAAGTTAGCTGAATTATTTTCTTGACTTAAAAACCCAGACTGCCATCAAACCTGGTGCACAGGCGGTTTGTTCCAGTTCTTCTGACCAGATTAAAGATCAGTACTTTTTTGACCATATAAACTCTAAGTAATGTATATTCAGAGACATAATTGCAGTTTAAAAGACAGTCACTGAAAATAAAGGTCTGTTTTACTACAGTATTTATAATTAAATGATATAATCACGTTACACAACACAAAAACATTTTAACACAATCAAAATCTTAGTTGAATAATTCGTACCTTAGATTTGATTATTTTCTAGCTATTTATTCCCTTTATTAAAAGGCATCATTCAATTGGGAGGTTGCAATCCTGCGTTTGAAATTTTGGTTTAAATTTGCATCTTGGTTTATGCTTTAACAACGACAACAGTTTATCTTGTAGCGGTAACTCACCAGCACTTCCTTGTGAGCCTCTTCTTGGCTGGTTTCCTTCTCATTAAGCTGAGCTGTCAGGTCCTGGATACAAGCTCTCATTGAAGTCACTTCCTGTCTGAGCCTTTTAATATCCTCCTGGAGTTTCGCCTCCCTTCTCCTCAGCGCCTCCCGTTCAGCAGAAAGTTCTCCCTTTGCAGTCTCAAGGTTTTTGATCTTTGTTCTTTCCTCAGCAACCAGTTCCTCCATTTCTACCACCTCGGCTCGCACCTCCTGGATTTGTCTCTCAAGAGTGAGACTGGTTTCTCTGAGGACTTCCATTTCTGTTTTCATCTCCTGCTCCTTTGTTTTTAGAGTCTGGATCTCACTCACACGCTCCTGTTCTTTCTTTTGGAGTTCCGTGATCAGAGAGTTGAGTTGGCCGTTCTTCTCGTGTAGGGCGCTCATCTCTTCGGGTTGAATTTTGCAGCTGTCCCTCTCCTCTTCAGATAGCTTCCTCTTCTCTCTCTCCACTTCTATCTGGGCTTTGATTTCCTCCAGCTCAGCTTCTTTGATGGTGAGGAGACCCTGGAGTTCATCTGCCTTCTCCCTCTCAGCCTTCAGCCTCTTTCCGAACTCCTCACCATGTCCTCTGTACTCTTCCTCCTGGGTGAGCAGTAATCGCTCCAGTCCTTCTTTCTCAGCCACCGCAGTCTCCAGCTGACTCTGAAGGGCCTTCAGACGAGATCGAAGGGAACGAGACGAGGCAGAATGAGTCAAACTGAGCTCTTGCTTCAGGCTGTTCGGGCCTCCCTTACGCTCTTGTTCCTGGATGGTATAGTGGTGAGGTTCGGGGCTGGGGGCCGGTGAGGGATTGATGCTGTCGCCATCCTGAGAGTCACTGACTTCATGCAGGTTGGGGCCCAATGTAGCGAGTTCCGCCTGCAGTGTGCTGATGACCTCATGAAGGCGCTCCTCCTCTTCCTGTTTGTCCTCACGCACTCTCATAATCTCAGACTGAAGGTGTTCCACCTGTGAGCGCAGGTCCTCAAGCTCAGCCTCCAAAACCTTTTTTTGTCAAAAAGTTCAAAATAATCAATTAGATATTTCATCACAGCCATATCAACTTTGGGAACTTCCACATGGTCTGCATGTGTGCTTATTCTGACCTTATTGTCCCTGGTGTTCTCCAGCTCTTGTTCCAGTGTTTGGATCTCATTGTTGAGGTGGTCGATCTCCTGATTTTTCTCCTGGAGTAATGCTGCGGGGAGGGTCTCTTCCTCTGTGTCCTCCAACTCACTTTGTTCCTCTTTCTCCTCCTTCAGTATGGTGAGAGCAGAGACATTCTCCTGCAAGCAGAGTTGTACATAACAGTTCAATTAGGTTTCTTTTTTTCCCCCCTCATTTTTTATTGATTTTTTAAGGAGACAATGACTATAACAAACAAAATCAAATGAGGAATCATTTCATATCAAATTATAAATACGCCATCAGAAGCTAAACACAGCAGACTTAAATGTCTGAGGGATTACACTTAAATAATCTATTTTGTCCACTTCTTAACAAATGCTTCTGATTTTTAGGTAATTCTCTCCTCAACATAAATATTGTTTGTCAGTGTGTCCATTTGTCATTACTAGGTCTTCTTCAGCCATATCTTAAGGATATCTTTCCAATAGTAGTCAGTAAGTTTGTCTCCTTCCATTCTAGTTCTGCCCACTTAGATTAGGCCAAAACTGGAAAAACAAAATTGTGCTCATGAGGTCTCCAAATGGTCTGATTTGAAAAAAATATCTTTTGGGCAAATAGAACAAACAGCATAATTCTATCCAAGAAGGAGAGTTTGTTGTTTTTCATTGATGTACAAATATAAATTTCACTTACAAAAGCAGCTAAATAAAACAGATGATAACCTGGTATGAAGATGAAGTAGCACTTACCTTTAGGGCAGCAATCTGTTCTTGGAGCTCGTTAACATTAGCTGTATTCTGATTGGTCAGTAGCTCTAGCTGTAAGGTGAGGTGTTTTAGTTCAACCTCTTTGATGTTCAAGTCCCTCTGCACATTGTCTAGTTGGCCAAGCAGGACCTCAACCTGAAAGACATAATTTTACCCATTAAATAAAGACAAAAATATCTTATATAATTGCATACATAGTTTTCTTTAGTGGGTTAAAAATATTAAGCTTTCAGAGATTTATTATGCGCGGCTTTTAAAAAGGTTGATCAAGCTGTGGTGGTTGTTTGATGCATTTGCCTGCATCGCCACCTTTCGTCTGTATACCTGTACACATTTCTACCAAAAGGGTGGCGATGCAGGCAAATGCATCAAACAACCACAGCTCGTCAGCCCAAATCATCTTAGCAACCATACATCAGTTTTGCATAAAATCCTACAGACCTCTTGCTCTTTGCTGTGTAGGCCCTGCTGAGCGGTGTCCAGGGCATCCCTAAGCTCCTGAGTGGGGTCACGCGCGTTGTCATGGTAACAGTGTCTCGTCTCATCCAGTTTGGACTGCAAGGCAGAGATCTGAAGCCTGTTAGCGAGCTGCTGCTGCTCCAGTGCCTGCTTATCCTGCCAAAAGTGAGTACATTTATGAGATTAACAACGTTCGACATGCACAAAGGTATGAGAGTGATTTCAAGTTTATATCCCGGACAGTGTTAATTGTGGTATTTCTTACTTGTGTGAGCTCCTGTTCTCTCAACTTTGCTCTGTGGAGCTCTTGTTCCAGTTGACTCATAGATCTATTACTCTCAGTGCTGTTAAGCAGCGCTTGCTCTAGCTCTCGGATTCGCCCGGCTAGCTTGTCTATCTCCTCATTGCGTTCTGCAAGGTCGCGCTGGGCTTGCTGATTGGCTGTGAACAAGGAGGCATGGTCCTCTGTTTTGTCTTTGATCATAGCTTGTAGACTCTCCACCTGCACAAACACAGAGGGGACAACATTTTGTGATAAGTTTTTAGTTTAGTTTAATTTTAAGTAGCAGAAAGGGATTTGCAAATGGAAAACTACATGATTCGTAAAAAAAAAAAAAGTAGCCATTCCAGGTCTGCAGCCACTGGTACCACACATTTAATAAGTTAAGCCATTCCAGAGAGCAGCGACATGTAGATGAAAGACAAATGAAGCGTGAACAGAAGCAAATGAATATTAGAAAACAAGACGATGAAATGGGAATAAATATAGAACTTATGAGAAACACATTTAAGCACTAAGAATTAATCTACGGATGATTGCACGGAAATAATGATGTAAAATACACACCATGCAGAAGAGTAGAGAAGAGAAGTATGCTACAGTTAGAATTCATACCTGAAGAACCAAGTCCTCAAACTACAGCAATCCGTTCGGCACAGGGATAAACACATGGCAAAAGTCAGGCTCATTGGCAAACAAGCAAACAATGCATTCATCACTTCAACCTCTGTGAGTACTAACACATACACTTCAGTTAACTGGTTCTTAATCCCATCAGCAATGCATTAAACACTCATCACAAAAAAAAAAAACACATCAAAAGCACACAAACTGGAAATCCAATGCACTTTTACCACCTTTATCTAGAAGTAGGAGCCTGTTGAGAAGTACTGTCTCATTATACGTTACTGCTTGCTATCAAATGAATAGGTCTCACCCTGTGTCCTTTGTTATCCACACTGGCTGTCTGTCTGAGTTGGGCCTCCAGCCTTCGGATCTCCTGCTGGAACTCGTCTCTCTCGTGTTCACGCTCTACAGCCTGCTCCTGTTTGCATCGGAACAAATTACGTGAAAGATTGCGTCCACTACATTAAGCTACAGAAATTGTCTGACACTCTCAAATAACGCCAGAACTAAAGTCAAGTGAGAATACAAAATCATTAAATCCTTTTGTAAAAACGTACCTCTATAAACTGCCGGTCATGTTTCAGCTGTTTCTCAAGTGCTTGGACACGCTGGTTGAGGTCTTCGGTGTGGGTCTTGTGGTGCTGCTCTGTCTCCAGGCCCTTTGTTTCCTGCTCGTCTAGCTCTCTCTCCAGGGCCCTGAGGCGCAGGGATAGAGAGCTGCGGTCTTTCTCAGCCTGCCGCTGCAAGTCCAGCCTATCCTGAGTCAAACGCTCCGTCTCCGCCAGCAGAGCTTGAAAAATAAAGGAGAAATGGCACGGCAATTATTCCGATGCCAATACACACAGAAGAAGAAAAAAATAAACAAGAAATAAGATATACATTTAGATGTATAGTTATTATACACACTGCATTTCCTCCTGAAAAAGACACTGAAACACAGCAAGCAAGGGCCTTTGCTACAATCTACTGGCAATAGTAGTGTTACGAACAGCAACCTCACACAGCACTGCAAATATACTGCATATTCATCCCCAGCCCCTCATCACACACACACTCATACTCCACTCTGACCCACAAACCTGTATCAGGATCTAAACTGAGCCAATGGCCTACGGAGAAAAGACACATCTGAGCACAGACATTATGTAAGTGTGTGTCCAAGCTCACTAAAGAGGTCATGTAACATTTTATCCAAACAGAAGTACCATTTCATGATTTTGTGCTTACCTTTCTCCCTCTCCCCCAGTCCAGCGGAGAGATGCTCCTTCTGGCGCAGGAGAAGTGTGTGCTCCTCACTGAGCTCCTGGTGCTTTAGTCTGAGGCTGTCCAACTCTGCTGTGAGGCCCTGCATCTGGTGCAGCTTCACCTTCAGGTCCTCCAGTTCCTCCACTAGTCTCTCTTCTTGTGTCTCTTTCTGCTGCAAAGATTCCTCCAGGACTGCTTTCTCAGCCACATAGCCATCCAGAAGCCCTGAACACAAAACATATTTGAGATTCTCATGCTCAGCATTAAAACTAACTGTTATGTTTGAACTTCAGTGCAAGTGGTGAAGTTGGACCATAGACAGAGGAGCAAGGAGTGTTACCAGTCAGTGGATTAACTACTGTAACTTGGCAGCACGAGTCAAGTGAAGCAGAGCCAACAAGGATACAGTTCTCACCCTCTGCCTTGTGGAGCTCCAGCTGGAGTTGACTCTTCAGCCTCGCCTCCTGATCGAGCTGCTCCAATAGGAGCTTGTGCTGCTCAAGGAGATGGGCGGAGTCTTCTCTGCCCTGTGAGAACTTTTCCTCCAGAGAAAGGTGGAAATCATGAGTCTGCTCCAGCTGGAGAAAAAGAAACCCACAATTATTAGACAGCTAACAATACTATAAAAGAGAAAAAAAGCCATTTCAAAGAATGTCTTATGTGGTATAGATATTTAGTAGGTCTGTAGATCCTACCTGTGTGTTGGCCTGGTTCAGCAGCTCTAGCAGCGTGTCAACAGTGAGACGCAGTCTGTTGCAGGCATTCAGAGCTGCTTCTTCTCCCCCAGGATTGATCTGAGTGTCTGAAACCAGCAGGCTTTCACAAAGAAGGTGGGTCAGCTCCATGTCATCTGCAGACAAGTCTGCAACCGAAATACCTACAACAAGAACGAATCAAAATGAATTGTTGCATTAATGCAAATTGTACATTGAAGAAAAGCCCCCTGGTCTCTGAATAACTGAATCTAACAATGTAATTATTGCTATGTATATCTGCCATGCAACTTCAAAATCTAGAGGGTAACGGACCTGATTCTTGTGCATCTCTGTTCCCTGTTGAGCTCCTCTGGTGGGTCGACTGTTCAGATGTTTTGGCTCTGGCACTGATCTTTTGTCCAATCAGCTCTTCAGTTGCGATGGTGCTGCGAATCATCTCAATCAGCACCTTCCTCAGCTTTTCATTGGCCTGGTGCAGTTTACACCTGGGAACACAAAAGTGACACGTGAGACATGCACACAACTAGCAAAGTATATGAAATTGTTGGGAGACTAATTATTTGCTACATTTAACACACTGATGTTCCACTTCCCCCCAGTCAAGTCAAAACATTAGTTCAGAAACAATGCACACAACATAGAACACAAACAGAACATCACTTACCTTTCCTCTTTAGCAGTCTGTAAGTCGTCAGTGAGCATCTTTAGAAGGTTGCCTCCCTCCTGACTCTCTCGTTCCCTTCGTTGGAGGAGAGTGTCCAAAGTCTCCATCTCAGCACTCTTTCCCTTCAACTCTCCCTGCAGACAACCAACTTCTGCTCGCAGCTGGCAATTTGAAAAGAGAAACATGAAAAGAATGGCACACTGCCAGCTCATTCTGATTGTTCAAAAAGCATCAGATATTTCTCTTGTTACAGAAACCTGAAATAAATCACATGACTAGCAACATCCTATCAGTGCCAAGAGCATGACAAAAGCAGAAGGTATGTTCTGAATTCAAACCAAAATCAAAACCACATGTCTTGTCGGAGAAATCCAGTACCAATACACTCAATACCTGATCTGTAAGACAAAAACACATTCATCCTCTTCAAAAAAAAAAAAA
>NW_023339873.1:8545061-8548120 GCF_004916995.1 Morone saxatilis
ACACACACACACACTAACTAATCATCAGGCATCCTTGGCAGAGGTACTTCAGTTAAGTGCCAGGTTAGTGTGGGACTGAGGCAAACGGACATCAGGATTCAATGCTGCACTTTCTCTCAGAAGTCTTAATCAGTTTTCTTTCAGGTCTGCAGTAATTTTTTCTTACCTTCCGTTCTTCGACCCCTTCATTCTCTCCCTCGCCTTTAACATGTTCCCTCTCTTTTTCCCTCTCCCTCCCGCTCCCTCCCATCAAACACGTCTGATGCAGCCACCTGCCTCAACAAAACAATGCTGTTGTCCTGGCAACAGCACCCTCCCACCCTCTCTTTAAGCTTCTATTTGCTACGTGTGTGTGTGTGTGTGTGTGTTTTTTTAATATCTCACTAGCTACTACTAAGCTGGGCAGGTGCCATGGAAACAATATGCAACAACATACATGTTAGGCACAACATTACAGAATTGGTAGCAGCAGAAGAAGCTGAAATCACATGCATTTATGAAGCGAGTCCAACGCTAACAGTTTTTTGGAAATAGAAATGTAGGCTTTAAGGGGTATAGTGACTACCTTTTAGTAACCATGGGGCTAGTACACAATTAACATAAAAAGTTTCCGTAAACTTCACATCTCCACACACAACAACATGTAACTGATTCTCTTCTGCCTGTGCTGTTAGAAATCATTGGATACAATGAAAAGAAAGAGTTGCTGTGTATTAGTTTACAGATTATTCTGCCATCTGTATATTTACATAATGATTAATCTGCCAATTATTGTCTCTAATCTTTCCGTGTACAAAAATGTCAGTTAATATTTAAAAATGCCTGAAGCCCAAAGGTCTTATTTTGCCCAAACCTATAAGATGTTCAGTTTTATATATCACATAACACAAAGACGAACAGAAAATCTCCACAACTGAGAAACTGGAATGAGGGAAAAAACAGATTAGTGAGATGATTCATTGATATTATAATCTCTTCAACAAAATGTAATCCTATGCGAGGAAAATCTAGTTTATGGATGCTATGCCATGGGAATATTTTCCCCTCACTCTTAATTCCCAGACCTCCTATTTTCTACTGCAAGTCACCCTAACACATTTGTCTCAGGCATGTCTCATCTTGCATGTACCAAAGTGAAACCAGGCAAGTTATGCCTTATTCAAGTTTTTCCATTTTCATTTTGTTCAAGAACATAATGTAAAACATGTAAAAACACTAGGTAGGGAGTGTGTTTTGTGTGTGTGTTGTGTGTAGTGTAGATGATGTGCTGTGCCTGTGTGGTGGTCTGTCATCTCTCTCTCTCTCAGACCTGCGTCCGCCACACAGAGTTAGCTGCTGCATGCTGGCAGTGAGCTGGCATCATCTATTGCCTGTGTAGCTATCACCGACTCATTTCTCCTCCTGTTCCAGATCGTGAAGTCTACCGCCTCACAGAGTCCTCAAAGCTCCGCTGCTTCTGCTCTTCAAACTCCGTCATCAAATAAAGCACGCAGATTGCGTCACACAAATGAAACACTATAAAAAAGACTTGCAAATTGCACTCATTAGTGATACGTTATTCATTCTCACATAAAGAGACGACCTGACCACTACTGGTAACTTCACCATGGCTTATGGACTGACTACTGGAAGTTAGCACAATATAATCAGTATTGATCAAATGAAAAAAGAACAACCAAATGTGGAGGGGGGGGGGGGAAGTACCTTCAGCCTTAAAACGTTCTGCATCACGCAGAGAATAAGAAAAGCTTATAAGAAATCACATCCATTTAGCCAACTGTATATCAGATGGCAGCACATCCCAAACACATTCAAGCAGATTCAGAGACAGACGGAGGGAAGCACAGCATCACAATACTCCATACCTAACACACAATAAAATAGGCATGCGTATAAGCAGCACCAACATGATTAAATGTGACAACTAGGATTATGAATAAAGCCAATCCCCAGTGGGACAGATCCAAGAGAAAGAATGCACTATCCTAAAAGAAATGAAAAAAACGGTGCAGCTTGGAAGCCTTAAGAGAGAGAAAAGGGCAAAAATGCGCCACACCCCACCACAGCCCTTCAACACACTCTCAGCTACACGCCTCTCAGATATAATCCAGGGCTAATCCACATCCATACATAATGATGTTTTAAACTGGCCCGAGAGGTCAGAAAAAAACATAAAAAGGGCATCCTTCTTCAACATTAACAATGCATACAACTCACATGCAATATGCCCTTCCACATTAAAATGAATGATTATATGCAATAACTATCTTTTTTTAAAACAAAATAGCTGCCAAAAAAAGTCTGTATGAATATTAATTATTTTAGCCAAGAGGATGCCTCAAATCTATTTGACCACCATCATCAACCCGGTAGTAAATTTTTTTTTTTTTTTTTTTAAACAATCAGTTGAAATTCGAAAAATCCCCGGCTGTCCTGTAAAGCATCTCAATCTCATCCTCCCCACTTGGCAACTTCTTGAGGAAGAACCAGCCCATCTCTGACTTAACGGTAAAGTAGTAGTTCAGAACTCCCCCTTCGAGCTGCTTATAGTAACTGACACAAGCCTCCTGTTCCAGAGCATCTACTGCGAATCCATGAGCAGACGTCCATTAGTAAAATAATTCCGCGCAGACTGAGACCCCTCAAATATACTATACAGCAAGAAAAAAAAAAAAAAACACATCATGTCATGTATTTGTTCAAATTCTGCCAAAAACTAAAAACAACGGTCGCCACAACTCTTCTCCAAACACACCACGCGCATTTATAAAACAAATGTTTTCAGCCATTTGCTTTCAGATCAGCAGTGAGCGCTTGAGGGCAGTTTGCCAAGATTTCCATATAATAATACAACAAACACCCCACAGCATTAGACTACTGTTAAGCACACTAGATGCAGCCCTGAAAGAACATTCTGAGTTAGTATAGCTTCAATATACTAGGAGTATTCGCATGGCCCACTCGGACTATGCAAATTTGTTTTTAGCTTGTTTTTAGTTTCAAAAAAATGTTGGTCAAATGTATAGATTCATTTATTAGAGCCCCTTCCTCCAAAAAAG
>NW_023339873.1:8548220-8568244 GCF_004916995.1 Morone saxatilis
GTGTGGTGTGTGGTGTGTTGGTGTGGTCGTGTGGTGCTCGGTGTGTGTGTCGGACGTGTTTGTGTGTGGTTGTGTCTTCTCTCTCTTCTCTAGGGTATCCTTTGGGGCCACTACAGTCAGTCTAGCTGCTCAGCGGTGGCAGGGTGAGGCTGCGCTCATTTTTTTGCCTGTGTAGCCTCCGCTCATTTCTACCTCCTGGTTCAGATTGGTAGAAGCATCCGCCTCAGCTGTCCTCAAGCTTCGCCGGCTCTGTCTCTGCTCTCTCAAACTCCGTTCTTCATAAGAAAGCCGCAGTGTCGGTACCCGATGAAATAAAAAAGATTGAAATTTCGCCCACTTTTAAAACAGCCTGCACCTATCCAGTTGTTACGTTTATTCCTTTCTCAGCTAAAAAAGAGACGACTCCTGACCATGTCTCACTGGCCTTATGGCTGACTACCTGAGCTCCCACATTTCAGGATGGTCAAATGACCAAATGTCTTTTTGGAGGGGGGGGGGGGGGGGGAAGTACCTTCAGCCTTAAAACGTTCTGCATCAGAGGATAAAAAGCTTAGATCCATCCATTTAGCCACTGTTTAGATGGCAGCAACACAAACACATTCAAGCAGATTCAGAGACAGACGGAGAGAACACTTCTCCTTATATGATGGTAGGATTATGTGGAAACTGGGTTTGAATAAAGCTCCAGTGGGACAGAGTCCAAGAGAAAGAGCTATCCCTAAGAATGAACGGGTGCAGCTGGAGCTTAGAGAAGGCAATGCTGCCACACACGCACACACTACAGCTCTCAATAATCCAGGGCTATTACATAATGATGTTTTAAACTGGCACCGAGTCAAAAACATAAAAGGCATCCTTTTCAAATAAAATGATCACAATCATATTTTCCACATAAAATGAATGATTATATGCAATAAAGCTGCCACAAAAGTTGTATGAATATTAATTATCTTTAGCAAAAGGATGCCTCAAAGCTATTTCCACCATCATCAGTAGTATTTTTTTTTTTTTTTTTTACCATCAGTTGATTAATCCTGTCCTGTAGTCTCTCCTCTGATTGGACTTTGAGGAGATCCACCTCCTCTAGGAAGTGCTGACGTTGCCTTGATGACTCCTCGTCAAGCTCTCTGCGACATGCCTCCAATTCCCGCGCAGAGGCACCCCTCAACTCCTACAGCAGACACATGTCATGTATTTGTTCAATTCTGCCAAAACTAAAACACGTCGCACAACTCTTCTCCAACACACCGCGCTTTATAAAACAAATGTTTTCAGCCATCTTGCTTTCATCAGAGTGGCGCTTGAGGCAGTTTCCAGTTTCCTTATATACACAACACGTTGATATGTTAGGCAAGATCGCTGAAGACATTTGTTGAATAAAGCATGGTGTGCTGGATATGCAAAGTGTTTTAGCTTGTTTTTAGTTTCAAAAAATGTTGGTCAAATGTTCGCATTTATAGAGCTTCTCCAAAAAGGAATAAATACTCTGTGCCTCCACGCACAGATACGCCATTATAAAGGATGAACAATAACTCAGTGTAATCCTTTCTCTAATGGGCTGTAAGAGCCATAGAGACAAGAACTCTACTGAAAACCATTATAAACAACTTGCTAGGCAGAGCACTAGACATTAATTCACCCTGAAAAAGACCGATTCAGTCACGACACACACCTGTAGCTGGAGTTGATGCTGTTCGATGAGTTGTTCTTTCTCTGCAGTGTAGGTTTGTGAGAGCTCCTGGAGAGCAGTGCTGTGTTGTTGCTCTAGTTCTAAAACCTGAGAAAGCACACAGGATGAAAACAAATTAAATTTGACTGACCATTAAATATCAAAATGGAGAAAGAAGGTTTGAAAAATCAAGATAAACCAGAGTGCTGGTTAAAGAGAGACAGAGCTAAACCCCTATCACAGAAGAGTTGTAATGTAATGTCATTTTATATTGCATTAACAATATACATAGTGATATATTTTTAGAAAATCAATAGAACATATAGATACAATCCAGTGAATCAAATACAAATTCAAGGTACTTCATCACACAGATGCAAAAATTATTAAATAGTGCAATAAACTAGAGCTGCTCAAGAGATTTGCACCATAGCAGGATGTTCTCATATTACCAAACCTAGCATATTTTGCTGTTATAAATATGCAGAAATTCTATATTTTCCACGCATGTCAGCATGTCTACTTCAAACTATTACGTCTTGCAATTATATTACCAAGACTGAACTAACATTGCATACATAATCAGCCTCTTCATGAGTAGACACTTATAATTTTGGCTTTTTAGGTGGATTATAAAACCACAGTAATGTAATGTAGGTTACCTGCTTCTTAAGGGTCTCCAGGGCTCTGCAGTGTTCAGTATCTAAGGCCTCTTTTTGAGCAGCCAGCTCAGTCTATAAGAACAAATTGTGAAAAAAAAAGAAACCATTCATTTAATAAGTCTTGTATTTTTGCTTATTGATTAAATTGAAGTATACCAGACGTCAACCAGCCTCTCACCTTGTGAACATGGCTGAGCTCTGCTGCCATGGCACTAAACTTCTCTATGTGCACCTGAGCCAACTCTTTCCTCAGTTCCTCCCTCATGGATAGCTGCTCTGCAGAATGGCGCTCCATTGTCTGCTGATGTTCTGACTTCTGGCGATTCATGTCTTGACGATGCTTCTCTTCAAGTTGCACCATTTCATCACGCAGACTCTGAGATTAAAAAGACAATAGCAATCAAAAGTACTTACAAACTGAGAAACCCGGCAATAGTGTGTACTTCTAGAGAATTTCAAACATTGCTAACATAAGGCTCAGGGTCACTTTTTACTTGAAGGAGTTTGTGTCCTTACTTGCACTTCTTTCAGGTATGTGGCCTCCAAAGTGTCCATATTACCCAGCATCCTCTTTTCCAGCTCATCCCTCTCTTCCTGGTGTTTGCGAGCTAACTCGGCTTCTAAAGCCTCCAGCTGAGCCTGGTTGGTCTCCTGAAAGATGGCCTCCAGACTTTCAACGTCTGCCTTTCGTTTGGAACTGACGGCTGCTTCCAAGGCAACAAGCTCAGCGTTGTGTTTGGATTCAAGCTCAACGGCCATAGCTGCAAGCTGATCTGTGTGACTGGCACTGAGTGAATCTAGTTGTGCTTTGTGTTTGGCACCGAGTGTGTCCATCTCTTGGGAGTGTTTGTTCAGTAGTGTTGCTCTTTCATGTTCCAGCTCAGTTTGATGTTTTTTCTTTAGCTCCGCCAGAGAGATTTCATATTTTTGGGCCAAACTCTGCTCCAACACTGCTTTTTCCTCTTGGAACCTGAACACAGACAAATTAAGAAAAAAAAAAGTACACAAAATCGTCAAAAAACAAAGCATTTACAAGGGTCTTCAACATGAAACTGGAGGCATTTTTGTTAGGAATTAAAGAAAATCAAACCAGTCCCCGGTGACTTGGGCTACACAATTTTCAGACCAATTTTTGCTGAAATTTTGGCATGTACACTAAATTTCACAACAACTAAAACTAACTAAACAACCTAAACTAGGTGTGTATTTTAGTGAACTGAAATATAGAAATATAAAATAAATAGACATGGAACTAATAAAACTAAAACTAAACATTTTTAAACAATAAAAATTAAACAGAAATGAGCAAACTCATTCTGGAAACTAAATCAAACTAAGCCCAAATCCCCTATCTGCACCTCTTTGTGTGTATGTTCTAAGTAAAAACACACAAACAAAAAACAAAACATGCTCAATGTAACAATACAAGCATGACTAATGTTTCAGGGTCTATTTAACCCCTGACAAATCATTGACCTCCAGCTTTAATCAAGGACATTGAGCCTCTCACCTCTCTTGGGCTTGGTGTAGCCGCTCCTCACCCTGCTCCTGAAGGAGAGCAGTGAGTTCCTTGATATCTGCTGCCATGCAGCTCTTTGCCCTTTGCAGCTCACTGTCATACTGGGCCTCCAGTCTCTGCCTTACTATTAGGACCTGTGGACCTAAAAGACAAACATGTTACAAACGTATGGAGAACCACTACTTGGTGTATTCCATTTCCAAAACTTCTAATCTGTCTGGAAGCTATAATGTAATGAACTAATATTATACTGACAACCCATGTGAATCTTTCAAAAATGATCTTACTCTCATCGCTGTCCAGGGCAGCCTGTAGAGACTTTAACTTCTCTTTCTCCTCGTGAAGTGCTTTTTCAAGGCATGTCCTCTCCTTTTCAGTGTCTCTGTCAAGGTCTGATCTGAGGGCAGAGAGCTCAGCTTCATGCTTCTCTTGGAGCTCTTCTCTCAGCTTCTTCATCTCCTCCTGCACATGCTCTCGCTCTTGTTTCAGAGATTCCTCCAGAAGAATGAGCTCCCCAGCAAATTCCTGTTTCAACTGTAGGAGTTGGCAAAAGCATGCACATAGGTTTAATGATACTATATGGGAATTTCACACCACATTACTTATGTTTCTGTATAACTATCAGTATATTTTGTACCTTTCTAGCGTGCATGCTTGTACATGAGTGTGTACCTTTTGTGTGTTCCTTTGCATTTCTGCATCATGTTGTTTACTCAAGGCAGCCAATCTGCCCTCCAGGTTGTGGATGATGGTCATCCTTGTCTGCAGCTCCTCAGTGTGACACCACATCCTTTGTTCCACTTCCACCTAATTAAAATGACCATAATCTCATTATATTACACTCCATTAACTTGTGTGTTAATCTGTTGTATAGATCCTTTCTCACCTCAACCTGCTTTGCTGCCTCCAAACGAACTCTGGTAATCTCTGCAGTAGACATTTGAGGTAACCGTTATTTAACTTAAGCTATTCCACAATACAACATGGTACACGTTTGTATTTTAGAATGTGTAAGTGTGAAGTACCTTGTAAGTGACGGTCAGAAAGTTTGGCTCTGAGTTGCTCCAGCTCCAGTGCGTGACGAGTCTTCATTTCCTGCAGCTCATCATAGTAGTGGTCAGTGAGGTCGGAGCGCATCTAATGTACAACAAGTAAATGAAGCATTCAGGCACCAGTATACTCCATCAGAACTGTTTGTCGAGCTGTCAAAAATAGCTTTGGAAACCCTCTCCATCCACATAGTTCAGATGATCAATTGGGGGGGGCTATCTCCATTCATTTCTGCAATTTTCTGAAACTGACTATCTAACATTCACATTATCTTCACGCTGTGATTGGCCAGCTGTTTGATAGCAAAAAAGGAGCAATGGTCTGAATTCCCTCCAGCACTCTTATTTCATTTTCTGAAATGATTTTCTTTTACAAAATAGTTATAAGCGAACATAACCTGACCATAAGGGGATTATGTAGGCAATCTGAAAGAAGGGCTAAAATACAATAAAAAAAATTCAGGACAACATAGATTTCCAGGATAGTGGTCATTTTAATGAATTGACTGGAAAACCTGTCTCTGAATTTCCAGATTTTCCAGGACCAGTGGGAACCCTGGTACTGTGTGCCAAGAACCTCCCTTGTATTAGCTTCTTATTTTATTTGGTATAAACAAAGATATTAAATATTAAAGGGTTGAGTTTTGTGTCTGACCTGTTGCACCTCTTCCTTAAAGGAAAGAGCCATTGAAGATCTTAGATCGGAAAGCTCCATTGTGTGTTTCTCCTCCAGCTGAAGGTGCAAACTTTCAAGCGCTTCCTGGATGGGACATAACATGATGTTTAGGATACCTAGTGATCAAAATCACCAAACTAATGCAGTGAAATGCTCAGAAAAAATTAACTCTACTGTTTTGTGAAACATCAACATTCAATTAAGAAACTTTGACAGCGGCTAATTTCAAAGCACTTCATACCACACATTTATCTAGCAACAGCTACAGTTTATTATACATTTGCTATGTGCACACCTTGTGTTTCTCCAATTTGAGGCCAGTATCAGAAAGCACATGCTCTTCTTCCTCTTCAGCTTGGCCTTGAGATATGAAACTGAAACAGAGAGGCATTGATATTAAAATAATTTCATCCAAGTTTGTACATGCTGCTCTTAAATACAGACCTACTGGCATACCTGTCATCTGTGGTTTTTAACACAGATTCCTCCAAGGCTCTTTCCACCAGCCTCAGTTGGAGCAGAGCAATTTCCTCTCTGTAGCTCTCCTCTGTTACCCGCAATCGCTGCTCAAAGTACCTAAAGGAGGATGAAGGTAAATTATGTATAATTTGCACAGGGTCAGCGAAATGGTAGAAAGAGGAAATTCAACAGATAACTGACAATATTGTAGACTGTGGGCAATACAAGGCTGTACGACCATAGTTACAGCTGGTATCAGTTTATATTCTTAACATCACATTTCAAACATGGATAGAGAAGAGGACTTTTGTGAAAATAAATGAATCCAGACAGTGTGTGGTCTGTGCCTGGGTGACTGTGCTCTCATACCTCCTCAGGCTTTCCAGCTCAGCCTCATTCTGCTCTTTGATTTCCTGTTTTTGATCATTAAACTCTGTCTTAAGGCGCTCAATGTCGTCAACGCGAGATGAGCGAGCGAGCAGCTGCTCCTTCAGCTCTGTGAGAAATGAGTTGGGCAACCAAGACAGAAAATGGTAAGAAGACCGTAACTGGAAATACACGCATGCAGTGGATGTCTGAGAGTATAGTTTTACGTTTTTTTCTCTGTAATATCACATCAGAAACAGCCGATGTTAATAAAGCAACATGTTTTCTTTGTTGTCTTTTGCAGTAGATGAATGTGTATCAATCTCACCTCCCAACTCTTGACGACTTGTCCTCATGCTCTCCAACTGGGTCCACAGCTGACCTACTTCCTGTTCTGACCTCTGTTTCAGCAGGGTCTTCTCCTCCTGTAGGCGTAGAACCTGATGTATGGAAAAGGAGAAAAATTTGTTTTGAAAGTTTCCTATTGTTTTAGACTGGTGCTAGCTAAATGAATGAACTATCTGTAAAATGAAAAATATATGTATATTAAGTTATGTTAATCAATGTGCCTGTGGGGCCTGTGTACTGAAATCAGAAATAAATGGCAACTTAACTACATGTTGACATGTTTGAGTGAACTCACCTCTTGCTGCAGCTGGCGTTCCTTCTCCTCTAGGTGGAGTGCTTGTTGCTCTCTCTCCTGCAGCACTGCCTTATGACTCAAAACCAACTCCTCGAGAGCACCTAAGCAACATTTACAGAGTGAGCAAACCAATACAATGAACAATAGTGTTCAACTCAATGATAATAAGAAATTAACATAATTAATGCTGGTAAAAACAAAAAAGTAGGTGGTCTTCAAAATCATCATGCCAGTCAGCATGATTGTCTCTTACATATATTTTTATATTTTGAGGCAGAAGATACACATTAAAATGATAACAGTTTTCATTATTAAAATAACGATTTTAAAAGATTGTGCAGTCTTGTTGGAAGCATGCAGGGGAGGGGAAGCTGGAAGCATTGTAGAAGGATGCAACTCACGGGCAGCAGCGTCTCTGTCAGCCCAGGCTTGTTTCAACTCCTCCTCTTGTTTCTGGTTTTGCTCCTTACTGGAGGTCTGGAGTTCTTCCAGCCTGGCCCGTGACTCCTGCAGCTCTGATTGGGTCTGAGATAGAGCTGCCTGGGCTTCAGTTAGAGCTTTTTTGGTCTGGGTGAGAGAGGCCTGGATGCTGGCAAGTTCGGTCTGGGAGGCGGCAAGGCTGTTCTGGGTCTCTGATAGAGATGTTTGTAGGTTTGACTGGTTGCTCTCAGTGTCTTTATCCCACTGTGACCTTAGAGCCTGAGAAAAAAAGACCAAGATAAATTGAAATATATAATCAAAATGAATCAAACATGCTATAACTTCCAAAATATGCAATGAAACAGCAGTGCAGATGTTTAAATAGTTCATAATTCAATTACGCTTTCAACATTTTTTATAAAGTGTGACCTGTATCTCTTTGGCCTGCTTTTCTTCCATGACCGCTCTCTCCTGAGCAACAGAAGTCTCCCACTGCTGCTTCAGCTCATCTGAACATTCATAAAAAGCAAATGAAAAGATTCACCCACGTCAGAGAATTTGAAGGTTACAGTCGTCATTGTGCTCTACTTTGTCCTGAACGAGCTTCTAAAGAATGAGGGTGACTCACCCACACACATGCTGTGTGCACCCAAGGGCGAACATGAAAAAGAACACTGACTGAACAACTTATAAAAGCACTCACTTGTGTCTTGTTGGTGCAGCTCACGCAGTTTCTCCAGCTCACGCAGTTCCTCCTGCTGTTCCTGGTTCTGCTTTCTAAGCTGGTCCAGTTCTAACTGATGCCGGGCTTGCAGGAGTGCACTTTCCTGGGAAAATGTTTCCCTCAGGGAGGTCTGGACTTTGGTGAGAGTAGATTCCTGCTCCTGCTGAAAGTTTACCTGGGAGTGCTCCAGCTGTGACATGTGGACATTGGTCAGGCTCAGATGCAAGGTTTCAAGCTCACTTGTCTTTTGGACCTAAATGAAATGAAAGTAGAAGGAATGGCTTGTGTGAAGGCTTTTCCTCAGGCTAGTAGTGACTGTAGGTTGTGGGAAAAAGGGCTGTGAGTTACTTTTTAGACATTTAGCTTTTACCCTCCATACTAATTTATAACTGGTGCAAAGTAGAAAAAGATAAAAGTTCCAAAGTAGCATAATACTGATATTAAGTACTACTAAGTAGTACAAGTCATTATAACTGACAAACTTAGAAAATAGAACAGACAGAAGTGATATTTTGTGGCTTGCTGTAGCTGGAGATGTCTGTAAATACAAATAGCCTACCTGTGCCTGCTGCAGTTCAGCCTGGTGGGCAGCCTCCATGCTTTCCCTCAATTGAATAAGTTCTTCATTGTGTTTGGCAGACAGCTCTGAAACCATCCTCTCGTGTTCACGTTCAGTCACCTGAGGGGGAAGACAGAGAATGTGAGAAAATACAAACACAGCAAAATACAAAAACGTGACATAACTTATGGGAGATTAATTCTGATACCTGTTTGATTAGGCTGATCTGTCTTTTCTGTTCTTCCTCCATAATGGCCTGCTGCTTCAGCAGCTTTGACTCTAGGTCAGTGTTTGACTGAGAAATCTAGGAATGTGTGCAGATAAACATAAAGGAGATTACAAGACTAGGAGAAGAAGTCACACGGAGGTTTAGCACCACAAAGGCTACACAGTCTTTTTTTATTAATGTTGACAAATTTAATCTAAATATTTCCCTCCATGTTCATGAGAAAACAGTAAAAATGTCCTTTATGATGCTGAATATATACATATATATATAGTATAATATTGTATTATATAATACATACTACACAATTAAACAATTAAAGTGAAACAAAGGGGTCCTGTTAGTTTAAAATTAAAACTTGTAACTTTCAACATTCCACATTATAAAAATGAATGCACCATAAATCTGTAAACTAGCAGTCTTTGAAGTCTGTTTTCTTTTTTTTGTTAAATCAAACCTCTTGCTGATGTTTTTCCACCAAGTCTTTTATCTCCTGTTGGTGAGATGTCTTGAGCCTTTCCGTAGCCTCCTCAACAGCCAAGACCTGCTTCTCCAGGAGAGCCTTCACCTCCTCCTCCATCTCCCTCCTCTGTTCCTCCAGGTGATGCTTCACATCAAGGAGCTCTTTATCCTTCTCCTGCCTCTCTTCCTCCCATTTCTCCCTCCCTTCAGTCAACTGTAAAAATTATTCCGTACAAAATGTAAATCACTTGATTGCCAGTGGCAATTCAAACAGTTCTGCAAAAATGAATCAACTGTTATTACATATACATATAACATTATATATCTCACCTCAACATCTTTGGCTTTTAGCAGGTTCTCAAACTGCTCCAGTTCCTCCTCTAAGACTTGTTCCATTTGTTTTATCCGTTCATCCATCTCCACTTCTTTTCTCCTGAGCTCTTCCCTCTCCTGCACAGCCTGGGCTTGGGCCTCCTCCAGGTTGGCCAGGTTTTGTCTCATACAGACAATCTCCGATTCCAGTTCATTCTTCTCTTTTTGAGCATTGTCCAGACTGCCCTGGCTCTTCTCCAGCTCTTCCCGCAACCTTTCCACCTCTGTTTGAACATTTAGAATCTGTGCACGAGTAGTTTCGAGCGCCTTTAATGTTTCATTCAATTCCATAGTCCTTTGACTTAGTAGGGATGCTGTGGTTTTATTTGTTGTTTTTGTTTCTTCTAGCTCGGACAGGAGAAGTTCACAGTGAGCCTTGAAAAGGAAGAAAGGGAAATTCTTTTAGCTTTTGGTACATTATACAATATATTTTTCTTATGACTCAATTGCCTCCTCCCTTTGAAATGTTTAAACACAAATATCTTTCTGCTATTGTGTAGTATTATTTTTATCATTTAAAAAAAAAAAAAAACTGTATGCAGAGACTGGCATGTTTACATTCCTATTAAGCTGCCAACACAAACCCACTTATTACGCTGGTATACCTGCAGTGTTTGCAGCTGGTTGTCATCTCTGAGCCCTGGGCTGTGTTTGGCAGATTCTGAAGCCTGCTTTATCTCCTGCAGAGACAATAACAGCAGCTCCTGCTGTTTTTGATGAGACGGGAGTGCAGCCTCCTTCTTCCGATCATTTCTAAGCTCCCCTACCAGTTTATCTCCCTCTTCTGATAAAGGGGTAGCCGGGACCAGCAGAGAGGTTTCAGCAGCCTTCTTTCCCATCGACATTACTGCATTCTCCTTTTCCTTTTCTTCCATTAAGGCATTGAGTTTGTTCTTCAGGTTGTCTTGTTCATGGTCTTTCAAGGTCACCTCCTCCTCAACATGTCTCCTCTTCTCCTTCTCCTCTTCAAGTTCCCAGAGAGCCTGCCTGAGCTCTTCTGTTACTTGGGCCCACCTAAACATAGAAAGATATTAAAAGGGTATTAATTTGATTCAAATAAAAGAATAGCTTTGAACATCCAAACCATAGAATTTACTTTTTTAGATGAACTAACATTAGTAGATGAGTTTAACCAAAGAATATTCACAATATCACAATATCCATTGTTTTTTTACTTGGAGGAGAAAAGAATCTGAAAATGTATCTGGAAAAAACAATTAACCACATGCCCTGGTTAACTTAATTACTGTACCTGTCTCTGGCCTCCTCCAGCTCTTCAGCAGTCTTGATGATTTCCTCTCTCAACACATTCAAGTCCCTGTCCTTAAGAGCAAGCTCCTCACGGAGCTCACCACATTGCTGATTCAGCAGCTCTTTTTCCAGGTCGGTCTCCTCAAACTGCTGCTCGGACAGTTTACTCATCTCTAGTTCGGCGGAAGTGGAGTTGTGAAGCCACTGAGATGGAGACTGAGGGTTGGAATTATCAGCCACAGGGACGCCAGGGGAGCAGAGTGGGCTAGAACTGTTGTGGAGGTTGTCGTTTTCTTCAGGGAAACGGTTCGAAATTGACAACAGAGGCTCATCTCCCAACACTTCACTGTTCAGCTCAAAACTGTGAAAAGAGGCACAGACACAAATAAGGAAATTTAACTAAGCTACAAAACAGAAACATGTACACGGATAACAAATAGCATTTCTCTAACCTGTAGTCCGCAGAGATGTCCAGCTGACTGCAGTGTTCAAAGCTTTCATTCACCACGGAAGATTGTGAGTGTGCAAGAGGAGCTGAAGACAAGTAGCGCTCCATCGTAATATCCCCAGGTATTGATACATTCGTGTCGTCGTGTTCAGGTCCGCTTTCCAGATTAGCCTCATCTATGCTAAACCTTTCATCACAACTAAAACCAGCTTTCGCTTGGTTCTGCCGATTCTTAGAAGCTTTGAGTCCGTTGACCTCTTCCTCTCTAAACTTCAGTTCTTTCTCCCTCTCCTCCAACACCTGCCTGACTCTCTCCACCTCCTCTCTGTGCTCCTCTTTAAGCCTCTGTATCTCCTCCTCCTGTCTCTGTCTTTCCTCCTCAAGGCTCTGGAGACGAAGGGCAGAATCTTCTTCCTCATGAAGCCTTTTCCTCAGCTCCAGGACTTCTCTGTTCAGCTTCTCCTTCTCTATCTTGTACTGCTGCATCTCAAGGCACTGAGTTTGGACTGAGCTAAGTTGGACCTGGAGGTCTTGCAACTGTGCCTCCCTTTCTTTTTGCTCCTCTTCCCTGCCTTTCTTCTCCTTCTCCAGTAAAGAAAGCACATGTTGGTGTTTATCCATCTCCTTCGCTAGTTCAGCACATACGCGTTGGCTATTCTCCCTCTCTTCTTCCAGCTCAGCCCTCAGTTTACGGAGAACAGCATCTGTATCACTTTCAATGTCAGTGCTGAAGCCTTCAACACTTGACTGGAAGCCAGGTCCTGCACTCCCTGATTCCCCTGATGGTGCCTCCTTAGGATTGATGTCTGCATCTTGAGAGCAATGGCCATGCTGATGCTGTTGTCTATGACTGTTGAGGACTTCAGGCCCTGACTGACTTTTGATGCGAAGGAACTCTACACTGGTCTGTGTGAAAGAATTCAGAACATATGTTCAGTGGCTGTGCGGGTGAATAGTTATGTGCATATTTTAGGCAACAATAATCCTGAAGTGCTGCCAAAGATTCAGCTTTGAGTCGCACTTACCTGCTGGAGCTGTCTCTGTAACGCCTGAATCTGCCCAGCAAGTGACTGTGCCTCTAGCTGTACCTTGTCTCTACTGGCCAGGGCCTCCTGCAGGTTGGAGCTGAGCTTGGCAATTATCTCATTACGTTTCTCCACAGCCTGCTGTAACTGCTGCAAGTGTAATAAAAATATGGGTCAGTTTTATTAGCATAGGCATAAACACATCCATACTTTCCACAGATCAAATACATAATGCAAAACAAACTAATTTTGTTCAGCGGCCTGCCAGGTAGCAGGTTAAACCACAGACTACTTGTAAACCACTTCTAAAATGTAACCAGTAAAATGCTGTGCAACGCTATAGTCAAGCCGATCTGAGGAATTAATGGAACATAATTTTAGACACGTTACAACATTTACACTACACATAAACATGCATAATGTAGATGAACTACGCTTTTCTGCATGGCTGCACTGATCTGAAAATACAGCAGCTAGTGTTACATTGCCCATGGGTTGGTGATGACACAGAACACACAAATTCACACACCATAACAAGACTCCTCCTGTCTTATGGGTAAACAACGCATGAAGACAAATGAATCCATCTGATCAAACAATTCTAAATACAGCGCAACATGGCATGTAAACAGGAACACTGATTCATAGCCCAGTTTCCACTATCTGAATATGCTCTCAATGTGTATGTATGCAATATATCATACGCTTAAAAGAGCAAGAATTTGCTATCCTCTGTAAATGCTTAAACACTGACTGCGTATACCTTGAGCTGCTCTTTTCCAGTGAGAGCAACTAGCTCCTCTTCTCTAAAATCTTCCACAGGGGACGGGCTTTGCTCTGGAACGGGGGGCTGTTCCTTCTGTCGCTGGTTCTGCTGAACCTGCGATTTCTCTGCCTGCTGGGGTTCCTAAAGGAATAAATGGTTTTAGAATAAAGTAAAAAAAAAAAAAATCCACTTTGCCTGATAAAAATAGATGATTGATGAAAAAAGTCAGTCAAAAATGTGTACATCTGATATTGCGGGTGAATTTATCCTTTAAAAAAAAAAAAGCCAGTAAATAGTGCCACAGTTAATCCTGACCACGTTGCTATGACAACATGCCCTACAGGCAACGTGATGGTTAGTGACCCATTTCTCTAATGTATGTTTACCGAGCAGGGGGCACAGACCACTTGTTAAAGCAAAGTGTGAGCAAACAAAATTAGACAAACAGTGGAAGTCAGGCAGCGTGAACCGTGAACAGCCCTGAGCGATATCGTGCAATAAAGCAGTTTGTGTGACGAAAACGACCAGCTGTTTCAATTAATCCAAAAAAGTCTCACATCATTTATATACATTTACACACAAATCACATTTCTCATCAGTAACTATCACTGATGCATGACTGGTAATGTCTGTGTGACCCGTGGTGTACCTCATGGTTGGTCTTGTTGCTCAGCTCTGCATCACTGGCTGAAGGAGCTGCCGGTTCTACGCGACGGTCTTGCGCTGTGCCGTCATTCTGCGAGACAGTCTGGCCCTTCCTCTTCTGCGTCTTTTTCGCCGCCCCCGCACCGTCGCCTTTCGCCCGCTTTTGTCGGAAGCTAGCAAGCTGCGCAGAAAGGACAGCGAGAGGTAGACGGACACGTATGTCAGGACCACTGAGCACCACCACACTATCAGCATGGTGAAGCTCAGAGGTCAAGGGTGAGAGAGAACTATAGTCCAGATGTATCTCCTCAGGTGCAAAATCATGAAGTAATCAAAACATCATGCATAAGTGTGCTGACAGTCCTTGCTGTAGAAAAGAAAATAGATTGGCAGCCCTTATTTTGATGAGTCAGAGTTGTGCAACAAAAAAAAAAGGCAGTGCCCAATGAAGCAAGAAGAAATCCCAAACTCACACCCGAAATAGACTACACCATAGCCTGATGAGGTATCCGAGTTCGAAATGAGGTGATGGTGCTAAATACTCTCAAATCTCCAAAGGGCCGTATCAAACCCATGAGAAGTGCATATTTTAGTGGCACACATTGGACAATCTCTCAGCAGACCAGAAACAGCACAAGGTGAAAAGGGAAAAAAAAAAAAGTACACATCCTGAGATGGATGTAGATCGTTTTGCATTTTTTGGCATGAAAGTCAAAGTCAAAGACAAACTGGTTGACTGGAAATCTTTGAAACATCAAGTCCTCTATTAAATCATGAAATAAAAAATAAATTAAAAAAGAAGCAAAAATCAAGAATCTGAACCTGAGAAGTTCATTCACTGTGAAAAAAAATACATTATCCCCAACTAAGCCACGATATTTAGCTTTAATTCCAGAGGGACAAATCCACCTCAGGCCGTTTCTCTTTGCAACACATCGCTGTCGCTCTCTCTCGTCTCTTCTTTATGCAGCTTAAATCAGATTACAGCAGTTCACATTGTGACAGGGACCCTCGTGAAGCCCTCCATCAATAACTGACAGTCAATCATCGACTTCCTTTCTTGCTCGTGTTCAGACCTGTCAATTCTTCCTCATCACAGCAGCTCTATTGCCCAGTGGATGGAGATCTTGCAGTATGTAGGCAACAGCACAATGTGCCAAACCTTTCATCCTGAAACTCCCTACCAACGTACAGTGCAGAGAGCTCCACAAACTCTGGATAGAGGATGGCATGTGTCTAGACTAAGGAAGGAGGGTGGAGACTAGGAGATGCATTCACATGGAGAGGAGGAGACAGAGCTCTGTGTGTGGTGAACAGCATCAGAGTGTGCATGCTCAATTCAATTTGAGATTACACGGCCCTGGGAGAGCTACTTGTTGCTTTGTGTGATGAGTCACATGCATGTGCAATTGTTCATGACAACACTATGTGTGCATATGCACCAGTGTTTATTCTGAAGACATGTGACATGCCTGCTCATAAAACCACACTGTAGATTTATTTGTACTCCCATTTAGCGCCACACAATGCATCCGCAGCCATACAATCCTCTTTTGACTCTTAAAAGTCATCTACAATCATTCCCTTAACTCAACCACACTTACATTTCTTCCCACCTCAATTTTTGTTATCTGCTTTCCTACTCATTATCACTTAAAGCCCCACCCTTTGTGTCCTTCCATCACCGTGTTCGCCGCCTCCGCCTGCTACAATACACACCACATGTGAAAGACACATTAGCCAGATGAGCTGTGTTTTGCCCGAGGCCACTTTCGCACTACTTAGGGTCCGACTAACCGAAAGGCTGGAGCTTATTGTGGCCACATCAGATGTTACTGGACTGCTCAATGCGTCCATTGTGTTCTCAACAACAACAAGATGCCTCCCGGGATTTCATTCTTTTGTGCGTTTGCATTTATCCATGTGTAATTTGCGTGCCATGCTTTCAGTGTGGCAAATAATCAGAGGTTTCTGAGGTGCCAAATACAGTAAAGGAAACTGACAGCACTGCATCACCATAGCAACACCATTCATGTGAGATGCAAGTGCACCACAGTCAACCTTCCCAAATCCCGTGGGCTCACTGCACCACCTGATGGCCTGCAACCAGCATGACAGTGTATGCAAGGTGAGTCGACGTTACACATTGAAGTTATTCATGCGAAACAGGACAACATTTACTTTCAGGTCTACAGTTTCGATCATTTGCACAGGCCGTCATTATTTTAAGAGCAGTGGACTTAAGCATCAAAAGTTGACAGGCAGCAATCACATCATAGCGCAGACTACCAGAAGAAACCCCCGATTGCCCAACCAAGAGAAACAAAAAAGAAGAAAAAGCAAGAAGACCGAAATCACAAAGAAATAATTCTCACAGATTAAAAACAAAGTCAAATGTCTCTGCCAGTCACCGGTTTCTATACTTACCGACTGGCTTCGTGGCATGTTGGAGGATTTCTGTCATGAGGAATATCAGTGGTTCTGATGAGTATTATGCATCATACTAATGTACCACCCATTTCTTTTGAATGGGTTCTACCATGAGCTAGAGATGAACTACAACTACTAAGAAATGAAAAAGAAAAATATCTAGTCTGAACATGTGACCAAGTTTTAAATGTAGTTTTTATTAGACGTGACCTGGTTGTCAATACAGAGCAGGCAATTCTTGATTATTGGCCCATTACTAATATGGCTTCCCATTGAAGTAAACAGATGCTTTTTCAGTAGCAATTTTCACAGATCAGTGAAGAAATGCCATAGGGAATACTCCACCTCTCTTATGCAGTCACAAGCTCCTGTTTGTTTCACTTTTGACCAACTAAATACTACATCTTAAGACAACCGTGGGGTGGTGTAAAGAGCATTGTAAGAATGTTCAACAAATAAACACCTAACATTACGATTATGAGAAAGTTTATCATTGTTTTCAAGGCTGTGAGACTGTGCCACAATCCCTATATTACATTTATAGACCCGCAAACAACGTTAGCTGTAAAATAGTTTCTCTGTCGGTGAAAAAAAAAAAAAAAGGTGCTTGTTTATTGGGTTGCTAAAAGCATATTTTCTACAAAAATGCAACAGCAGGCAATAACTTCATGGAAGTTAATCTAACTGAACCATCGGATGCACCTGCACTGCACAGCTCAAACGCAACATAAAATACATTTTATAGGGTATAAACACCTCGCCTTTGTAAATAGAGTTGAAGTGCATTGTTCTGACATTGTTCAGAGATTGAATTCATTAGCCGACGACCTCAACTTACTTCACAACTGTTATTATCTTTAGCTTTGCGCAACGCCAGCTAATGATTAACCCGCGACATACGCGCGGCAAATGAGTAAAAGTTACGAGGGCTTTGCATTTAACTCGCAACCGGAATCTAAGCAACGACAAACAGAAGGGCAACATCATTTTGGAAGTGGGTGTAGTTGGCAGCGGACAGACGCAAAGCTACGACAAAAGAGTTGGCTAGCGTCAACTAGCATTCAGTATTAGCGTGTGTTAGCAACAAACCTTCGCTCTCCCAGCCTCTAGTTTCCTCTGCCGTTCATCTTCATCCATCTCTCGGTTTAAGTGGAGCTGTGAGAGGTTCAGGACATGCGTCCCAATTCAGCTGAAAGGCACAGCAGACCTTCTCTTGTAGCATAAGTCGGCTAAAACAAAAAAAATCTTTGAGCTTTCTTCGGGAACAACTGTCAACAGATAATATTCAATATGGCCGCCAAGACATTTCAACTCCGCCCTTATCCAGTTACCCGGAACGAGCGGACCAATCAAATCATCACGTTCCACCTCTTCAGCCAATAGAATCTGCGTTGCTTAAATATATTCCCGCACACTAAATAAACCGCCTCCTACTTTGAACGTCACTCAAAACTAGAAATCCAATCGACCAATTAAATGGCTGTGTTCAGTAGGCACTTTTTGATTGACGGCTCGTGTAGCCAATCAGAGGAGGCTAACGTACACCCGCTCGCTTGTTTTGAAAGTGAATGTACGGAATCCTCCACTGGCTGAGGAGTTTCCATGGCGATTGAACAACCCCAATTTAAGACGGCTGAGGCATGTCTTACAAAACTGGGTCAAAATGTTTAATAAGTATTTAATAAATACACTTATCTATCTTTCTAGATTAAATTACCCCAGAATATATCCAAGCAGGACTTTTGCATTTATTTTAGGTGTGAGTGAATGAACAAAAAAAAAATATATACAAATACAAATCAGAAGAAAATGTGGTCTGAACTAATTTGTTAATTTTAGGTGATGCTTAAAGTCTCGCTTCCTCTTGTCTCTCTCAGCATGGAAACCAAGTAGTTATGCAGTCAGTGGTAAGCAGGCGTGTCCCATGGCAACCACTGTCTAGCTCTAGTCTTGACTCAAACACACAAGTGTACACAAAGTCTGTGTGACTCCAAATGCCAAGATTTCAGGTAGGCTAAATGAGATATTAAATGCATATATTTACTTGTATGTTTGTGTCTACTATTTAAACCAATTATGTTAATTTTCTAGCACACAGAAAATGTTTTACTTACACTCCTTTATCAATTACAATCTTTTAGCATGACAGTTCTGCAGTTGATCAGATGACAAGACTCAAACTCAAACTTCTGCAGAAGGTAGGTAAGATGCTAGTCTACTGTTTGTTCAGATGGAAAGATATTGCTTGAATTTTTCATCAACATATTTAAGAAGAAATATCCTTTAATTACATTTCTAGAGACTGGAAAACAAAAAGGACAATATGGACGACAGAGCAGAGTCTGCCCAGTCTGCAAGTAAGATGACAGAAACTTTCACATTCTCCATTACAGACATTTAGCTGATACTAAGAATGACTTGGTACATGAAGGATAAAATAATATAATTTAAATACATTCAGTAGTAATATTAACCCTGCAGTAAATGGATATATGGGAGTTGCTAGAAAAGGCAGGAAGGAAGGTAAGGGAGTGGTTTCTGAGAACATGATTGTGTCTCCTCAGGAAGTTATGATCAGTATGAGCAGTTTGATCGACTTCAACGTGCACTGAGGCGAAAGCAGGACCTACTGCAAAGACTCAGGGTTTGCACAAAATCTTTATATTCCAAGTATACACATTTTCAATATTACCTTAAGACATTAAGATATATTTATATATATTTAGGAATACAAAACTATATTGTCAATAATTTCTCTAACTTAGCTCAAAGCATTTTACTGTTTTGCCATTAGTGTATACTTGTTTGTATTTGGCTTCGGTGTAGGAGCAGCACATGCTGGAGGACCTCAACAGACCTCACACCTGGGGAGGGTCACAAAGACAGTACAAGGCACATTTCTTCCCGGCCCCTCAACCGCCTCCACCACTCCCACTCTACCATCCGGCTCCTGCTCTGCCCTCCCTGCCCCTTCCACCACCCGCCCCACCTCAGCCTCCACGCATCATCCAACAGACTGTGAGACACTCAGCATTTAATCTCAAAAACACCCCAATCCCCCAGATTTGTTACTCTGTTTCTATGTGGTCTGTTATGTGTATTTAATCTTCTTATCCTCACCCTGCCCCCCTTATTCTCTTCTATTTTTGCGTCAGTTTCCTTTCACATTAGATATACTGACACTACTGCTCACACTGACTTGCAGTGAGTTTATGTATAACAGCGCAAATTAAATGTGCAAAATTATTCCCCCCTGTATTTAATTTCTCTCCGCAGCTACCCCAGCAGCCTGCCACTATCATACAACAGCTGCCACCACAGCAGCCTCTGATCACTCAGATTCCCCCACCTCAGCCCTACACTGCACCACGCTCAGGCAGCATTAAAGAAGGTATGCAACAGCAAAAAGAGATCTATCTTATGCGAGTCTTCCTGTATTCATATGTTTGTATATGTATGTGTATTTTGTGTGGTAGACATGGTGGAACTGATGCTGATGCAAAATGCCCAGATGCACCAGATCATAATGCACAATATGATGCTGAAAGCCATGCCTCCTACGGCTTTATCGCCACCTGGAGGGCCCACTCACTGTGCCCATCCAACTGCATATCTTGGGCAGGTACATGCAAAGACACAACACACACACACAC
>NW_023339873.1:8568328-8568832 GCF_004916995.1 Morone saxatilis
ACCCCATGTTCATAAGGCCAGATGTCAAACCAAGGGGAAGCGCTGTCCATCATCATCATCACTATAGTCCCAACCCTGTAGCACCACAGCTGCCTCCCATCAGCCACCCTATGTGGCTACCAGGGGTGTCAACTGTCCCAGCAGGACAAGCAGGGGGACATCTACCCTCCGTACACCATGTAACAGCCCCTTTTACACTCCCACCACTCAATGTTTAAGGTTTAGAAACAACATGTGTACTTTATGTGATAATATACACACATATAGAATTATTTTATACATTTTTACAATCAGATACATTTGTGTGTGCATTTAGGACGAGGATTTCGGGGCTTAAAGTTTCCTGTTGTGGCTGCATGGCACACACAACACTGGAAGTGAAAGTGAGGCCCCCAATGGTCAAACATATGAAACCTAAAAACTACAAACTTTACATAGAGGCACATATTTCACATTCACTGATGGAATTGCATCTAATGGAAAAGTTGCTCCTCCTTGAAAGTT
>NW_023339873.1:8568955-8569272 GCF_004916995.1 Morone saxatilis
TATTTTAAGGATGTTTAACTTGAATAATTGCCAAACGCCCCCATCCAAGACATGCAACATAATAACCTGACAAAAAGCATTTAATTAAGATAAGTTCAGGTTAACATGAACGCTAACGTTAGTCCAACTTTCTTATCTAATGTTTACTGCTAATATCAATTTTACGTTATAACGGAAAAGGGGTTGTTCCTTTATGAGAGCAGTTGAAGATGGGACGAAATAAAAACAAAATCGTCTCCGGACCGTTCCTCCATTAGAGGAATTTGAAATTGGACCATAAACTATCGATTTATTGGGCGAAGGAAAAAAAAAAAAAA
>NW_023339873.1:8569350-8569578 GCF_004916995.1 Morone saxatilis
GTGTCATCCAAGCAGAATAAAAAGAAAATATAATTGAAAACACTGTAATAACAATAGTTGATCTATTTCTCTATCGTAGCTGCGCTCTGTGTGCAGATAATGTTAAGTTTGCTACCCAAAGTACCGTTAGTAAGCTACCAATAAGCTAACTTCGGCTAATGATAGCTAACCGCTGGGACTGAAAGCACGTTGTTAACAACCAGCTTAAAGCGACTAACGTTAAAACAA
>NW_023339873.1:8569678-8576630 GCF_004916995.1 Morone saxatilis
GTCTTGCGGCATACTTAGCTATTTTTGAGAAGATGGGTTACTTTGATATAAGTTTCCAACACGCCCTCCATTGGTAGACTATGCTAACATAATTAACCTCGACAATAAAGCATTTATTAAGATAAGTTCAGAGGCAGTTAGGGATGAACGCTACGGTTGTCAATTTTATTAATTGTTGTAATATCATTACTTATAACTGGAAAAGGGGTTTTCCTTATTGATGGAAGTTGAGATGGGACGAATAAAACAAATCGCATCGACTTCCTCGCATTAGAGGATTTGAATATTGCCACTAAACTATCGAATTGGGCGAGAAAAAAAAAAAAAAATCGACGCTCGGAAACAGGGATTTGACCTGCCTCGATTAAAAGGTCTTGATGCTCACCGACTGAGCTATCCGGCCATTCAGGTGTGTCTTCAAGCAGAATTAATAAGAATATATTTTGAAGGGTTGGATTATAATCAATAGCTTGATTCTATTCTACTCTATCGTAGCTGCTCTCTGTGTGCGTATAAGTGTTAAGTTTGCTCCAACAAGTACCGTTAGTAAGCTACCAATAAGCTACCGCTAATGATAGTAACGCTGGGACTGAAAGCACGTTGTAACAACCAGCTTAAGCGACCTACGTTAAAACACCAGGCTATATTTCAGTCAGTACTGCCCCACTTGACTGTATATGAATCTGTACCTGTACCATTGGACTGTATAGGTCTATAAAGTCAGTACTGCCCATTGAACTCCTGACTATATTAAGGTCAGTGCCTGGCGTACTATGACTGAGTATAGTAAAGCCCAGACCTATCGTACATGTACTGTACTCATAAGGTCTAGATACCGTGACGATTGACATGTACTATATAGGTCATACTCCTGCTACCTGCACCATTGACTGTATATATAAGGTCTGTACCTGTACCATTGACTGTATATATAGGTCAGTACCTGCACCATTGACTGTATATATAAGGTCTGTACCTGTACCTGTCATTTTGTCGTGCAAGTTGCCTTTTCAATCTACGCCACAAAAAATCATTGCCTTAATTGTATTTAATGGATGAATTTACAGCTGTACAAAATGGTATTTTACAGGATCTATAAAACAAACAACAACCACCCCCCTCATCCCCAACACAATCACTTTAAGTCTAACGTTACCGCACTGAATCCCTGCATCCTTGAGCATATAATAATCAGCATAGGTTAGCAGTGTGACAGTGATTCTTTATCCCGACCCACGTTTACAAACACAACCTTGATTCACAGCTGTCAATCATCATGGCACGTCCCTTTTGATAAATAAAATAATTACAAAATATATATATATGAAAACATACACATACAAACAAGTGATACCCTCTGCGTTAACTAATTCTTAAAGTGCATTATTCTTTTAAAGAACTGAGGCTTAATGACAGGGAACAGGAAAAGGTCATGCTGTGATTAAGCAGAAGTGGAGGATGGTCATGTACAATATTCTTATTGTGGGATGAGTTACACCTCTTTAGAAGAATGTGTGGATGATGGTCATGCACTTGTGCTTGAGGGCTTTTTGTATGGCACCGGAGTCAATATTACATGCTTGTTTGTTTGTTGCACCCTTTTGCAAGTCTGTTGAAAAAAAAAAAATGATGACAATAAAAACCTGGGTTAAATCTCTGGTTACACGTCCGAAAATGTTGTCCTTATAATTGTGTAAATTTGATTACCTTAATGTTCTGAATGACTTCTGTGAAATAATGTGATAACATTTATTTACACAGTACATGTGTGCGTGCAGAATACCGGGCTATGCTGTACAAATATTTTCTAAACAACTATCTGTGCCATCTGTGCAAACAGATTCCCAGACCCTGGGAAAGAACCTTCTAATGCAATAAATGCAAAAATAAATAAAAAACAAAATCCTCAGGAGTAAAATATGCTTTTAAAAATGTCAAGCTATAATGTTAACGGTGAATTTATACTATTTGCCTTCATATTTGTTGCAAAGAGGCAGAATGCCAGCTGAAATACAGAGCGCAGGGTAGGACACACAGCCTCCTACTATCACAAGAACAGATACACACAATGAAAGTCAGTGTGTTACCAGCTTCCTTCTGAGCACATTTAGGTGAATGCTATTATTGTCTGAGAGACAAAACACAATTTAACTTCTCATGCTCATCTGATTTGTAGAAGGGGAAACAATGAAGCATTACTTAGATTATTGTGATCACAATTTGGGCAAATGTATATGTGTATTTCTCTACTGCGGCAATGTGCCAAGGATGCCTCCAGTAGCGGTGATGTGTTCACAATTTTGGTTTACATCACACATGCACTTTCATTATGTAATCTTTTGAAATGATCAAAGACTGTAGTGTATTCTGATGGTATCAATGGCTATTGTGGAAATAACTTGATCTTCTAGGTCCTCTTCTGATACACAAATTCAGACATATAACCTGTCTGCCTGTTTAGGCATGTATAGTAAGTCATATAGCATCTTCAAAGGTTGATGGTAGCATTAGTCATAACCTGTCCAGATGATTTCCCTAGTTAAGTGTTTGTAGGGATCATGGTACACCAGTCTTGCACATGTCCGTCTTCATCTGTGGTTTAGTCGAGGAACGAGGATGGGTGTTTGCTTGTCTACGGAGGGTGGGACGCTGACATTTATTCACATGGCCTGGTTATGTAATCTAAAGTGGACGAGAGAGAAAGAGAACAAAACAGTCCATTTACTTGAAGTGCACACAGGCAATATCGCCATATCCAATTACACACACACAGCATTCACCTTGTGGACGTGAGGAGGCATTTCATCCTCTGAGCTCTCCTCTGGTACTGGCTCATGGTGTCGTGGTGCTGCCTGGCCGTCCTCTGCCCACCCGCCCATGGGCACACGGGCTGACCTCACTACTTTCCCCCCTGCACCAAAAGAGTCTGAAAGAAACGCACAGACAGTGTGGTTGGAGTCAGCAATTAACACGGATCTGTATAGCACCTGCACAGCTACTGTGTTGTACATTGTTCTAAGTTGATTTAACCAAATAATTAAATACTCTAAAAGCCCTACAGTCCTTCTACTAAGCCAGTGCTTTTTTACTGCTTTGTAAACCCTGCATGACCTTACAATAAAGTATTTCCTGACCTAAGCTAATCCAATGTCTCTCTCTAAAACGTACTAATTTCTAAGGTTATATTTGTTCTATCAAGTTTTCATTTCTAAAAATGTTAGAGCTGCAAGGAGTGCAGAACTACAATGAAAAGTAAGGACTTGATGCAACAGCAGTGGAAATTATTATTATTATGCTGTTCAAAGTCCGACTGGATCATTAAATACGATTCTATTTAAATGCATGTGGTGTGAAACATAGAGAGATATAAAAATATGTGTACCTGTGGCAGGTCCACTATAGCGTCGCTGGGTGCTGCTTTGTGATGATGCCCCCTCCTGGCCCAGCATGGTACTGCTGGTGGCTGAAGCTGAAGTGGGAATGGCACTGGGACTGGGAACTGTGGTGGGGAAAGTGTGTGAGCGAGGGAAATTTCTGGAGTGAGGGTTGGGTTCGCTTCTCACTTCATCGGGGACGCTGTCGCTGCTCTCGTCACTCTCCTGCCGGTGCCACGTGTGGCGGGATAGCTCGCCACGGGACTGCTGCTTGTGTAGCTACAAGGACAAAAATAGATAGGAGGAAGAATAGATGAAGGTCTGTGAGATATTCAGGATAAGAAGACAAATGTGGGAACACGCTGCACTTGTCCTCTACTCTCTCCCCACACATACTCACACACAAGTACCTCATGCATGTAGAGAGCATGGATGCTCATCTCAGTAGAGGCATACTCTGACAGGACCAGACTGGTGAGTTGACCCTCCCATGCACTGCTGCCTGAGCTCACAGTCCGGGCATCCGTCCTACAGAAAGAGAATCAAAAAATGTGGAGAAAATGAGGACATGAAGAGGATGTGATACGGATAAGAAGATGAAAAAAAAGAACGGAGAATACTAAATAAAAATTGTTTCAAGCTAGGTTATTCATGACAAAGCTCTTGCAAATGTGGTATCCTACATTTGCACTTTGTGCTATGAGTTTTTATCCAACAGCTCAGTAAATATTCATTATCTAGCCTGAAAAGGAACTGTGCTGAGGCAAAAGGAGAATTTTCCTACCCAGAGCTTGCCATTGCTTTGCTCATGGCTGAAGTTTGGCCAGCCCTGTGAGCTGCACTCAAACTGCCTCTCAGGTGAAGACTGCTGCTGATTGGGGAAAGGGAGCGTAAGGCAGATGCCCCATCGCTTAAACCAGCTGCTGCATTATTGGTCAAAGAGCTGTCTCTCCCGAAATGAACGGAGTTCAGGGTAGATGGACCTCCCAAGTGGTTTGCAATGAGGCTCCTTGGCTACGAGAGAGAGAAAGGGCAAGAGACAAGAGTCTAAATTTGTTTTTACCTCTGAAGATGTAATGTAATTTAACTTAGGACCACTGTGATATTTGAGCATGCTAGTTTATCATTGTACCTCAGACTCAGACAGTGAGAGTGGGTGTGTGTCTGAAGCCCCTGTAGCCTCTCTGTGAACTCGTTCTTTCAGCTGGCTGATGAAGTGTGTGGTCTCCTGAGGAGGCTGCCACTGAGGGTTGGTGATGGCAAAGTGCATCAGAGATAACTCTGTCTTCCCATCCTCTGCTTGTTGGTAGATAGACGCCTCTGTCTTCCCTTCTGACATCCACTACAGAGAGAGGAAAAAGGGCTCAACCCACAGATGTACACACAGATTTCACTTTCCCTTCACATTTGAATTAATTAATCTAATGCCTGTCACAGTACTTTTTTTAGATATTTTTTAAGGGTGTCTTCATCTGTGTATCCCTATGTGGCTGCACTTAATGTGGCCGTTGCTCACCGCAGGGTGTCCATGCTGTCTGATGTCCATCTGGGCAAAGGAGCAAGTGTCTCCGACCCCGACCACCTCCACAGTGAAGTTCCTGAAGAAATCAATGATCTCTAGAGACTTCCTCCTCAGACAGAAGATGAGGATGATGGGAGTCACCACTGGACTTATCAGCTCTTCTAGAATAAACACCTGGAAGAAAACAATGGGGAAAGTTTAATACTGTACACTCGTTTTACTGGTCTCTCCGAGATACAAATGCAAATAACTGAATGAGCATTAGACAAAAGAAGCTGTGTATACTCAGATAAAATTCTCTAGGAAAAAAACAGTGAGATAGAAATAGATATTCACAGTAGGTTTGACAAAATAACTATAGGTCTTTTTAACAGCTGGCATTTTGAATTGTCTTAGTAGAAGCAGCACAGGTGTAATTAATAACATTAATGATAGCTTGGATGCATTTAGAACTGTCCCAGAAGGCGATGTTCATGAGTCAGCTTGCACACTAGCAGTCTCCTGAAACTGGCATATATAAATGGAATACACCCATCATTCATGTTAAGTAATTACACACTATTCTTGTGCTCTAACATATTAAAATATCTGCCATGGAAAAGCCCTATAACACAGTTTTGAGTCTCGATATTTATTCCCAGTTCAGTATTCATACTCACTGCTTTGTACTGGAAGAGCTGGGAGAACTGGTCTCGGGTCTCATATCTATGTGCATTGCCCTGCCAGTGGTCAGGCATGTAATGGATATGAGCCAGGATAACCCGTAACAGCTGCTCAGGACAAAACACCATGTGCTTATCAGGAATAAATGATCTGAAGAGAGAAGTGGTGGAAAAGAACTTAAGTCTTCATCTTAATCTTATAATCTTATTTATTTTAAAGTTCAGAATCTACCTTTCTTATGGATTCTTGAGTTTCTTTAAATGGTTGAAGGTACAAGAGTAAATTATATAGATAGAACTGGATTTTCCAATATGTAATTCTTTCAATTTAGAGCTATCAGTAGACTTCAAATAGTCGAGAGCTACTTAAGTAAAGAAACCTTCTTATACTCATCAGTTATACAGCAGAATAAGCTGCGGATTACAATTCTGGGTAACTTTAAAAGGGCAATGAAGAAATTGGCTCACAGTTAACAACCCTTACATTGCCCAGTGTTGAAGATTTGTGTATAATATTCATGTTTTAAATTTGTACCTGATGTTCGTCATTTCAAATACTTTTCATAGTGACAAAGGTAATAATTTTCAGGCAATTTATAGTGATCTAGTGATGTCTTTTAGCTGTTTATACAATTTATTCACAATGTAAATAAGCCTTTTGGGATTTGTTGTGTTATCCAAACTAATTATATCTATTATATTTTTAGTTAAAGCCATTAAATAAACTATGCACATGTGTATTAAGATACATTAGGATAAGAGACAGATTAACTTTGTGACACCAATGCCTACCTGCAGACTGTGATACACACTCCAAGCAGTGTGATGGATGAGAGAACATGTTCCACAGCAAGAACATCTTCATCATAGATAGTCAGGGCGATGAGGACAGCCAGAAGGGACCCGGCAAAAAACGCTACATTTTTGGCAACCACCGTCAGCAGTGGTGAGAGGAAACAGTTCATATACTTGGATGCGGCCTGAGGGAAACAGGAACAAAGGAAGAGGATGAGAAAAAGAAGGATACAGAATTAATTATTAACTGCACAGGTAATGGATGAGAAGCATCAGTATAAGCATATTGTTACAAAACCGTGTTAAGTGAACACGTACAGACATGTTCTTTGTATTTATTTAAAGTAAAATAATAAGTCAGTGTTAAGAAATTTTTCAATTTTAAAACTAGGTTTCAGAGGACAAGCAACTTAAGAGCATCAATTGTTGGCAGGAGATAAGCTTGTACACTGACCTTGTACCCTTTGCTGAGGCGTGACATGAGCTCATGGTCCAACTCATTGAAGTGACGCAGGTAACATCGACCATAGAGAGACCAGCATCTCGCTCCCAGAGATCCAGGCTCTCGCTTGATCACCTAAGCACACAAATCCAAACTA
>NW_023339873.1:8576657-8580954 GCF_004916995.1 Morone saxatilis
TTTGTATGTGCATGTGAACCACTTACTTCTGTGTAACTAAAGAAGGCGTAGAGAATCTGCCACACCAGAATGACTGGACACAGCAGCAGATTGGCAATCCCAATCCACAGAATGCGGGAGGCCAGCCTGTCTGCCAGCTCAAGCCTGTTACCTCCTCTCTTGTATTCTTGTTTCAGGCTCCACTCATTCTCAAACAGAGAGCCTACAGACCGATCATAAAAAATAAATAAGGGAGGATAAAAGAGTAATGTAATTCTAAACCTTGACAAAATACACACATCAGTGCATCTAGTTCATTTCCCCACTGAAATGCAGACACATACTGTACATATATAATGAATCACATAAAACATGGACACACCTGGCCCCCAAAAGAAGATGAGCTCAAAATTGTATTTGAGACCCCGCGTGAAGAACACACACTCCCCGAGTACAGGAGGTCGAAATCGCACAGGAAGGAGTGATTTGTTCACCATGGCAACCTAGAGAATTACAGGAAGAAAGCGTCTCATTATGTTTGCAAGTAGCTGTGTCAGACATAAATAGTTCAGCAACCAAACACTGTACCATGTAGTTTTTAAAGCGGAGAATGCGGTGGTAAATGTCAAGCTCTGTCAGTTCTTTTTTATGGATGCAGATCTGGTGTTCCTTCTGGATCTCCACTATCCTGGCCTGGACCTCCTGCCATGTTGCATAGGGGAGTTCTGACTGAAAGGACAAAAAGCACAGTGAAGGTTAGTGTGTATATAATAATACTAAATCTGCCAAACCAATCTTCAATACCCCACTAACAAATGATTTCCTGGCATAATATTGCCTGTCTCACCATGGTCATCTTGAGTGCGTTGATGTAGAAGGATCGGATCTCCCAGTAGCAGCAGACGTTGTAGATGAATTTGACCAGGCGATGTAGCCAAAACACCCCAGAGATTATCAGCACGAAGATCACAAATGAATTGTCTCGGATACTGCAGGAGAAAATGTTTACATTTTTAGCTCTATCAATGACAACAAAGACTTTATTTCACTGCTTTCACTTCATTAGTACGGAAGAAAATACGGCATGAAAAAAGGGCATAATGAATGCTGTAGCTCAGACCGTTCTGAACAGTCATTACACGCAGCATCATTAACTGAAGTAAATAAATCACACTCACCGGGCACTACAGACATCCACTGGGAGGAAGGCATCAGGCAAGGTGACTTTAGATGAATCGGTGTGATTTACAAACTTGTTAGCAAAGAGTATGTCATAGTCCACACAGTTAGCTAAGAACACTGTGAAGCCAACCACAAACAGCAACTGACTGCATGGAGACAGAAGGAAGGAGGAGGAGGGAGTAAGAAAACATACTTAATAAGGCACAACATGAACAAATCTCTTACAGAGATAGGATAGTATACATACACAAGCTCAAAGATCTCTCCCAGCAGCATACAGGTGAATCCATTCTTCTGGTGCAGATTATAGACGTAATGGATGTTAAGGAATACTGTTATTACATCTGAGCTTAGCGATCCATTAGTCTGTATTAAAACTTTAAAAGAATTCAATTGTTAGGGACACAAAACCTTTTAGGAACACATGCCTGAACCACTTAAAAGGATATTCTCTGGAAAAACAGGTCCAGGTTTTCTATGTGGTGCCATTGGGCTGAAAAAAGATTGATGACAAAATCAGTAATGTTGTTGTTATGGCACGCATCGGCGTAAAAGAGGAGGGTGTGTTTCCGTTTGTGTGATAAGGTCACGATTTGTTTGTGATTTGTGTATGCATGCCGTACATTTGGCTCCTTCAGGCACATGCATCAGCAGGTTCTCCTCCCCAGGGGGAGAATCGCTGTAGGACGCCTCCAGGCGCTGGTACTCTGTGTCGAAGTGCGCCATAGTGACATCAGCTTCTCTCTCACCAAAAAGTCGAGCCTGCTGCTACAGACTGGAGCACAGAGAACGTCAGGAAGGCAAGAGGGTTGAAGGTATACAAACGAGTAATAAACATGACGAGGAGAAGGGAACAGAAGAGTGGTATGAGAAGAAAGTGAGGTTTACACATCATATGCTGGTTAATAATCAACTCTCTATGACACATACACACCTTAGGCTACAGCTTCTACTGAGGCTTTACCATGGTGTCTTTGGAAGGCAGCACAAATAATAATAAATGTGTAACTCATTAGTGATTTATTATTGAATATTCACCCTTGTTGGAAAAGTCTACTTTGCCTTATCCTTCTGAGAGGAGGTCAGAGGTCAGTGACAGAGCAGCAACTGGAGCAGGATTTTTGCTGACAAAGGGCTTCAAAACTAGATCCCCCTGGTTAAAGGGCAGCCTCTTTATAAAAAAATTAAACTCTGCTGAGCTACTGAACTCTCTTCACATGTGAGAAAATTTAGAAAGGAGGCAGAAAATCTCTGTTTCTGACTGATGGTTTATCTATATCCAACGACAAAGCTCACTGACGTCACATTTCCTGTGCAAATTAAGTTCGGTGTGTACTTAAAACTTGCGGTACAGCCCCTTAAGGTTAGATGTGCCGTTGTCAGTTAAACTGAAACTAACCAAATAAGTAACTGACAAAGATTTCCACCTCAAGATCTGTCTATTTAGTTATAGTTAGTCTAACAGGCCTCCTTGTAGATAACATTAAACCCACCAGGAGTTCAGCACCCAGCAAGAACTTAGCACAATGAAAATGACTTAAAAAGAGTGTTAAAAAAGTATTTATCAAGAAGGAATCTTATTTACTGTGCACATAAGTTTTACCTAACCAAACTGTAATAATACAATATTGCCTGTCCTTACTCCCCACTTATTACACCACAAGACATGGAGCCTCTCTTGACTTGTAGTTTATACTGTAGGTGGGAAGAAATACTTGAGATACTTACAAATTAAACAAATGATCTACCTACTAAGAGCACATATTAACCACACACACTGTATCTAAAGCAAAACTATGTTGTGGCTTATGTTAGCTGCACAAATAAGCTTACCTCCATTGCAGTACAGTACGTCCTATCCAGCTCTGTTTACTCAACATTCCCAGCTGAAAAAAAAAAGGGAAGAGACATTTCCCTTAAATCTGTCCGTCAATCTGATATATAGGATTACAACAGACTGTAGGAGAGGGCTTTAACCCTAATATTTCTGTTCTGTTGCAACACACAGCGCAGTACAGGTGTCTAACAGCACCACAACAACAGGAATAGCAGGTTGTTGATGAGTACCTTAGCTGTGTGAAAGTGGTAATCAACGACTGATTCAGGTGTTGTTGTTGTCGTGCTTTGACAGCACAGGCCTGCCTCCCTCGCAAGAAAAAAATAAAAAATATGTCACCCCTCAAAATCCGCATGGAGTCCTTACCCTTGTGCCGTTGTGCCTCCGCTGTGCCAGGTTAAAAGAGTGAATCCGCCGCGGTTTTTATCTGACAACCGTCTTGTTTTCGTTTTCTTTACAGCCACTCGACACCAGTTTCATTTTCGAAACAGCTAGCAGTGTGGCGTCTGTCACGGCTGAGTGACACGGACGTGATCCAATCAGGAGACGAGTTGTCTAACAGTAGGAGCAGCAGCCAATCAGGTGCGGCCAGAGGGCGGGCTTTAAGAATGTGCTGTGTACATCTGGGGAGTAAGCGACACGCCCTGCTTGAGCCTGGTGAGCCTCCATGATGGGCTCCTGTTCACTCTGGTTTGTCTAATTAAATGGGTGTTTACCACCACCGCCTGGTCGTTTTTAGTAGCACTACAGTACTGTCAGGGGTGCTGTCGTACTGCAAGTGCACTCTTGGTGATGCTGTTATGTGTAGATTCCGCATATACATTGAGGGTAATGATAATTATAATAATAATAATAATAATGCAATGATTCCTCTTATAAAACACCTTTAAATGTTTGCTTTTCCTGTATAAAATGAAACATTATAATAAACTTTTGATCAACTGTAGTACATGATCATACAAATTTGTATTGTACATTCATAGTCCTATATGCCTTTAAATTACAGTGCTGTATTTATATTTTTGTCTTGTGCAATTACATTAATTTCTACACGGTGCCACTACCTCCTGCTGTGACCTGTGCAATGTTCCATATCAATCACATCACGTTGGTATAGAAAAAGCTGTCTATAGTGTACAGATTATATTATATTCTTATTCGATTTCTATTATAGCTATCTTTTCTATTTTATTCTCATTGAATGTGTATTTTCTAATCTATTGTGTCGTGTTGTATCTGGAGGTGCTGTAGCAAGTGAATTTCCCCAGTGTGGGATCAATATTGTCTATCTTATCTTAT
>NW_023339873.1:8581054-8606373 GCF_004916995.1 Morone saxatilis
GCTGACACACAAATACAGAGAAAAGAAACACAAAGAAATCAAAATAGAGGTAACACTTTATTTTATTTTTTACAAATAATTTACTTAAAAGGTTAAAAGGACAATTTATTTTTGGCACTAATTGTAGCGGGAAAAGAAGCAATCGCTACACTTAAAAGTAATTAATCTAAATAAATTTGAGTATTTAGAGTTTTTAGAGTGTTGTAGCTGGTGCACATAGGTTAGCTTAACATGCATACAATATAGATGTTCACTAATAACGATAATAATAATAATAATGTAAGTAACCACTCCTGCTCACATAATGTGTGATGTGTTTTTTAAATGTTTAATTTTACACTATTAAAAAGAAAGCATTGTTTTTGTTTTTAGAGACAATGGTGGGATTCTTACTTTAAGGCTAGCAATACTAGATAATACTAAATCAATCTCTAAATCAAGTTTGTTTTGTATATGCGTCATGTTTTGATGAAGAAGAGGTTGAGGAGCTGACTCCACGGTACCAAGATGATGCTTTGCAAAGCCAAGCTCGCCCTCTGTCGCTCTCTGCTGTGATGAATATTCATATATGATTGTTAAGCCTCTGGAGTGACAGCTGGGCTTTTGTTCCCTGTGTCACTGCATTAGTTACACTGTTAACACCAATCACAATGTGTGTGTGTGTGTGTGTGTTTGTGTGTGTGTGCATTTGTGTACCTTTTCGATTGAACTTTTGAACAATTTCATTAACAAGGCTCCCCAGACAGAACTGAATTAATAAGCGAGTTTCACACACCGACACCTGGATAGTCAGACCACACAAGAGCAAAATACACACACACACACACAGTTATTACTTTACTGCAAACTCACAGGTCAGGTAACTTTTTCAACTTCTCTTTTTCTTATACCTCCACAATAAAGCTGTCTGTCTCTTAATCCTCCTCTAATTTTTCCCCCATGATGTAACCATCTTTGACAGTGTGTCTGTTTTAGTGTGTGGATAGAGATTTTAGAAAAGGGGAAGGGGTGTCTTGAGTCAGGGGGGAGTCTGTGTAATCCAGTTATTATAGTGATCTGGGTAATTTAATCTGTTCTGATTAGGATTAGGCTTCATTCAGTTTAATCCAGTAGAAAAAGTCTGTCACAGCGAAGCTCGCAAGCTAATAAACACCAAACGGTAACAGAGATATAAAAGTAAAAATTATATGTAATTCAAAGTTGCTTACTGTAAATGAATGTGTCTGAGAAACCCTGACAAATCTAGATTTCATTTGTTGACTTTTTTATGGGAAAACTTAAGGGAAAAACTGCAGATAATATTAAAACCAAATGAAGCAAAAGTTTGGTTGAAGCTCATCTGCTCTTTTCTACAACTCCTGTTATTGTACGATATAATCGTTCTGGATTATTGTGTGTGTGTTTGTGTGTAAGCATGTCTGCTCTGCTGCAGGCTATAGCTGGCTGATTAAATTACCCCACTGTCTGATGGGAATTAGGGGGTTGCACTGACAGCTAATTTGGTCCAAAGACGTGCTGTCATGCTGCCATGCAAACCATGGGTGGTGCTGGGATATCAGGGGTGGGGGGCAGGGTGTGGCCGGTTGTTGGGGGTGCTGGGAAGGGGGCAGGGAAAAGGGAGTCAGGATGAAGTCATTTCTCTAGAGCAACTTAATTAGATCCACCTCCTTCCTGTACATGCACCCATGTATACCAAACACAGCAGGTATGAAATCTACACACACATACACACACACACACACGCACATATGGGTGCATCATTAGACTCCTTAACCCTGCCTTTAAAATGTAAATCATTGCTTATCTTCCTCTCCCTGCTGGTACCCTCTGGGCCATTTTTCAATCACCCCACTTTCTTTACAGCTTGGTAAATATACAATATAAATATACAATAGATTATTGCTTTTAAATATTGTAAATCATGATTCAGTTTTTGTGTCAAATATGCTGTCCCACCCCAGAAAAAGATAAGATATTTACAGATTTTAATCAGAAAAACATGTGTTTTTGGCAATGCTATTTAGTTTGATGTATTTCATATTATGTTAGTAATGATGTCAACAAGCCTGTAAAATACTCAATACTAAATCAGGAGACAGCAAATATCAAGACAGTGATGTTGAAGAAGGTCTTCTGTTCATTGCAATATATATGTTCCCCATATTGTCCCACCTTTGTGGTCCCTTATTTCCCCTGATAAGTGTTTTGAACATTTATGGTCAGAAAATGACATGAGATGTATGACTGATGTGTGATTGTTTTTTGTGTGTGTATGTGGGTGAGTGCATGATTTCTGCTAACATTTTGGCGTGAACAGGATGAGCAGTTGAGCTAAAGCACTGTGTGGTTCATCTGGTATACGACACTAAAAAGATAGAAAATAGTAAAAATAAGACCAAAACTCAAATGAAATAAAATAAAAATTCAAAGGATATATATTAATAGATTAAACCTGTGGAGGAGAGGAGGTCAAACTTTCATTCATAATTCGCTGATGTGGCACTGTTGGCCTAATAAGTTTTTTAAAATAGTCCACAGCTGCCTCCGGATAAGAGCAATAATACCCTCCACGGTCTGCTGATAGTAATTACAAGTCGAACACAAACATTTTATTCCACAATAAAAAAGCCTGGTCAGTAGGTTTCTTCCAAAATGACCTTCTTTTGTCCTCCTTTATTCTAAGAAATGTGATTTAATTTTGAATCCAGAGCAATCAAACTGCGTGTGTCACATGAGTCATACAGATCGGGTGACATCATATATGTTGCTCATTGACATTGTGTCTGTTTGTGTGTGTGTGGAGGTGTGCATCAGACATGAGTCCATAAATCCTTCAGTATACTTGTCCCCAGGGAGTGAACTCTGACACTAGACTGCATGGATTGTCTCTCAGAAGCACCACAGTGGCTCAGCATCTTTGTATTCATTTTTTACACTTAGCCCTTTTTCCACCTTTGTAAAATGGAGAGTCATTTTTACCTGTAATAGTAAAAAATAAACCTAAATCTTTGTTTATTATCTATTGATATTATTTAATATTTTAACTGAAACATAAGCGAATCCTATTACGTCTTTGTGCAGCAGTTGTCTCTTTGTCCTTTACGTTCTCCATTTGTTCATTGTAAATGAATTATTGTTCATACAGACATGCAAATGTCCTTCAGACTTGCTCGCTAGAAAGATTAATGGTCAGCATCAGCAGTGTAGTTAATAATCAATACAGAAGTAAAGATATATGGAAAGACTGTGGCATGTGAAGGCAGATAGAAACCGGCTGGAGGTACAGGGAGTGGATGAAATACACATAACAATACATACAGCAGCTGCCTTTAAAGGAATTGTTTCACATTTTGTAAAAAAAAAAAAAAAATGCTTAATTGCTTTCTTGCTAAGTTAGATAAGAAGATTGATACCACTTTGATTGTGAGTAGTATCAATCTTCTTATTGAACTCTCACGAAGAATTTGTGTTTTGATTCTATGGATGTTATTGCTCCATCAGCTACAACATAACTCCAGTTTTCTAATTTCCAATTCAGGTATTCAATCAATATGATAGGATATCAGTGGTTGGACTATGAAGAACCTCTCATAAAGGTGATGAGAAAGCAAAGGGAAATCAAATCATTTCATCTGGGATTATATCTCAAAAGGAGTTCCATATTTTGTTTTAATTTTGTGTGTCTTGATGTGTTGATGAGTATCTGAGTGACTGATGTTGAAACATTACTGGTGTGGACAGGAGTGTTGGCCCTCCGCTGGCAGAAGTTTAATATCGAGTAATTCAAAGTAAATTAAATTAGAGAGACTAAGTAACCTCATCTGCTCAATATTGCATTTCCGAGAGAGAGTGTGTGTGTTTATGTGGCATTGCAAACCACATAAACCATAATTTAGATTGATGAAAACAAGGTCTTAATAAAGCTGCTGCAGTTATTGTAATAACATCTGTGTCCTGTACAGCCAGAAGAGTGACTTTGTTGATGAATTATAAAATTCACTCCATTAACTGCTTTAGATTAGACCCAACAATGCACCTCTCTATCTCTGGGGCAATTTAAAAGGCCAAAACAGGGTTCGTTGAGGACCAAATTTAGCCTCCAGGCCTTGTTTTGGATTGTCCCATTTTACCAGTTAACCAGTACAAAGTAAGGTTGATAATCAATCCGGGCATTGTACACTGAGTTTCTTTACATCTCTTTGACTCAGCGTGTCCCCTCCATAAACAGATGTGTATGCAGTGAGAGAGCCGGGGTCACAGAAGAGGGGCGACTGAAAGAGAAAGAGGTTAATAAATGAAGAGAGATTTATGGATGCTCCGGTCGTAAAACTGATTGGCTGTGACATTGAGAGTGATGCCTACTAGCACATGCAACATATGACACACACACACATACACACACACACTCACACACACATACACCATCACTAGATACAAGTGTTAAATTATATGCTTGTGGATATGTGCGTTTCCATAAATGTGTACATACAGATGAAGACTCAGCAGCATGGATGAGTGGGCCCAGTTGTGAGCTCTTCAGTAATCAGTCTGCTTTTTCAACTCAGAGAACCAGAGGACCTATTGATGATCTATGCACAACACACACTTCTCTCTGATTTAGACACACACACACACACACACACATTCAATGTGTAACAGTAAGAGGAGAAGGAGACATCAAGGAGAAAGAGAAAGACTGAGAGCTGTGGTCAGATGAGTAAGCAGAGTTCTGCTCCAGACTCGCAGGGAACAAAATCTATCCCACAATCCACTGCTTAGGGTCATTCAGTCCTGGCGTTGTCATGGTAATGAGAATTTAATAGCCCAGACTTTCTAATGTCTGTATTTCAATGTGTGTGTGTGTGTGTGTGTGTTCCTGTACACACATGCATGTTAGATGAGTTGACTGCTGGGTCGATTGGCTTTTAGCCATCTAATCATGGACAGCCGAACCCCCACTCTGCTCTTCCACCCTGGGGATTTTTCTGTGCAAATTTGTGTCTGTTGCATTTGGTCTATTGACTTTAATGCATATCAAAAATATGTTCAGAGCATTTGTTTTATTCGTCCTGGACTACCAGTGAGGAGGGATTTAGTGCAGACACTATGAAGTGACATTTTAGCCAACATTTTATTTTGTAAACTCAATAAAGCATGTCTTATTGATGGTGTTACTTGACATTAGGGCTGCATTATCAATTAATCTATTGGTTGTTGTTTTCTAATTAACCGATTTATCCTTCAGTATACAAAACATCAAAACAATACTAAAAATGTCTATTATAGTTTCTTAGACCTCAAGGGAGCGTTTTCAGATGTATTTTTTGTCAAACAGTAAAAAGAACCCAAATATCCTGTATTACATTTATTATGATATAAATCTGGGAAAAGCAGAACATCTTTCAAATTACGTAATTGATTAAACCATTTCCTGCTTATCAACTTATTGATTAATCAACTTAACACTGTGTGAATAGTGAACTTAAAGGTCAACCTCATATTCAGATATATGTATATACTAATAGTATGCTTAGACAATAATGTGTCCATGTTTTTTCCAACAAAATTTCCATATTAAAATCCTTAAAACAGTATCTACTCCTTCATCATTAAGAACCTGGAAGAAAATGCAAATATTTCTAATTTCTAAAGTTTTCCTGTGGACACAAGACGTCTCCTACTTCACTGTAAAGTCCATTCTCAGTGTCACTGTGCACTGGAGGCTCCAGGTTTCTACACCACACTTGTATAAGTTGCAAATTGGACCAGGGTTGACTGACATAACTTATTTGTATTGGTGCATTTGCAATAATGTGTGTTGTATATCATAAATGGTTTATACAGTAAATGCACTGTGTCTATTCAAAATGTTCAAGTACAAGCAAAATATGAGTCTCCACTTTTCTCACAAATTGGCAAATGATGTCAGTGTCCTTCAGAGCAGCACTTCATTAAATTTTAAAAGAAACTCTTCTGAGACAACAATAGAGATAATTTGAGAGTCCATTATGATTTTGTAAGCATTGCTGCAGGCCACCTAATTGACCTGACAGTGCTGTAACATCAGTTAGTCATTGTCAACAAACAGCTTCTAGTACCTGGATGCATAATATAACATTATGCAGCTGTTTTTAGTTTATGTAACTGAATTGGATTATTTTATAGTATGATATTTATAGTGACTTGTAGCCATCCTACAAACCTGGAATAATTGGTTTATGGTCATAAAGCAATAATACAAAATGATCATCACCATCATTGGTATCATCTTCATAACCATTAGCTTACAGTAATCAGCAGCAGGCAGCACATTATCGTACAAAATGATGGAATTATTAGACATTTGCCTTTCTGTTTATGGAGCATTGTGCTGTGTAAGTTCAGACAATCTTTTTTTTACTGTTCAGAGTGTGTGTGTGATAAAGCGTGCATGATCTGTGCTGCTGGAGTCTCAAGTTCACCACACAGGTTATATTTTCGCTTCAGGCCACTTCATATTAGAGATTATAAAGATCAGGTCTCCTTTCCTACATGTTTGTGTGTGTGTGGAGTGTGTGTAGGGGGCACACACATGCACACACTTCTGACAAAAGGGGGGGGGGGCTATAGCTTTTGATCTGTCTTCCTGATGAAGATGGAGGGCACAGCTTAATAATACTTCCATGCATACAGGAGGCCCCCTCTATACCTCTAGGGCACCAGAGGCAGCAGGCTGAGCTTTACAATACTTTACCCCAGAGAGGCCTCACCCTGCTGGGCTCCTGATGGCTGCACCTGGCCCCCGCAGCTTGGTCTTCTGAAGGAGAGCATAAAACCATGCATGATCCACATCGCGTAAACCAGCTGTCTACCTCATTCATACAAACTGGTGTCTTTGGGGACATTGTGTGTTATCCTCCGTGATTTTGGGTTGTTTTTCCCCTGCTGTTCTGGTCCGGTGTGCATATGTGTGTGTGTGTGTGTGTGTGTGTTGTGAGATATCATTTTTCACCCTACAGGGGCTCTGACTAACCCTGTAACCAAGCCTCCTCCTCATATGCAACAAGGGGTTGCTTTTTTTTAAGGAGAGATCATACAGAAATATTAACTCACCCCCCTCACTCTTTCTCTCTTTGTGTGATTTTTGATGCACATTAGAGTGAATACTGCTGACAGCTCTTGCCTTATGGCTAATTTAGACATAATTTCATCCAGTCATAGGGGGATTTCTTCCTTAGTGTTGTTACATATTCATATCCACTCAAGCTAACTTGTCACAATTCATTATTTCACCCTTCAACAATAGTTTCTACTGTTTAATATAAATCCAAAAGTATGCACATAGGGAAATTATACCACTCTCTGGTAAGTCACACTTTATAAAAGGTATATATGTTGCAACAAATGACTTAATTGTCAATGAATGGTTCACAAATAGTTTATAGATCAGATCAGTTATAAGCAAACACAAATTCGAGGCATTACGGGTAATAAATAATCAAATCTGAAGTTTTATGTTAATAAAGGGTAATAAAGCTCAAGTCTATTGGCATAAATATAAGTTATAGTTATATAAGGTTATATAAGCTGTCCGCAGCTGTAAATGTTAATAATTCGTTAAACTCACAAATAAACCAATAACCTATTATAAGTGCATTAGTCACAACTTTTTAAGTTACATTACATTGGCACTGAGACTTGATTTTGGATCAGACATATGAGACCAGAGGACTGGCTGAAGTGCCTCCCTTTTTGAAATCCAACATGCTGCTGGTGCTGCTGTTGGACAATCTGGTTCATTTTGGGATCAACACCTGTAATTGGGCCAAGTGGGACAGAGGCTCTTTCATCTGTTTTGGTAGTCAACCAGCAAAAGCAACCCCCCCCCACAACACAAACACAACACAAAAACTGGCTCCCTTTTTCTGATTGGAGAGGAGAAAATCCAGATGTTGGTCCAGTGTACTTCAAACCTACACCACCCTTCATCTGCCCTGTGTGTGTGTGTGTGAGCTGAATGTGTGTGTGTGTTTTGTATTGGAGGAGGCTGTGTCTGCACCGCCCCGTCGGTGTGTACGGTGGGCAGCGTCAAGCTCATTCTGCCCCCGGACTCACAGCCTCACACACATACACGCACACATCCACACACACATATACACACATACACATACATACACTGTAACACTGTAACGAGGCAGGCCTGTTACACCGGGGCTCTTCAATTAGCGCTCCTCCGACGGATCCCTTGCGTGGACATTTTTAATTTTCCATCAGCCTCCTTGGATTTTTCTCATGTGGCTCTTTTTGCGCATAGAGCCCGGACGCTGCTGAGGTGTGTGTATCTGTATATGTGTGTGTGAGAGAGAGAGCAATTGAGCCATTTCGGAGATGAAGATAAGCGCTCGGTGAATGGGAAACACCAGCACGGAGGCACCGCTACCTTTCCCCGATCTTGACAAACACGCTCATCCTTCCGTTGGCGAGATTTGCGCACCCGAGACCGGAGCCGGTGTGTGCGCTCTGCGGGGCCGGGCGCGCGTAGTCTGGGAGGAGTAGGGAGGATGGAGGCGTTTTTTACAGAGGTAAGCCATGGAGAATGTGTGTCACTGTGTATCGGGCTAAACATTAATGACAGATTAAGCGTTCCCGGTGTGACAGACCCTGCATTTGCACCGATGCACGACCTGTATGCTGCAAGATGCTTTTACGGATTTGTCTTGTGATTCGCGTCGGGTTTGGTTACGGCAGGTGTTGCCTCTGCTTCTGTCGACTAGAACCATTCTTCACCGTTCCCAACGAAACCCGCCAGGAATAGGCCTGTGCCTTAACTGCATGTCTATATCGATTGACAATAAACACCCCGTTTATTTTATTTTCACTGCAGAGCATCAGGGCCTGGCTGCCGGCTTGGTGAATTAATTCACAGCAGAGCCGCAGATAAATTGGCCAAACGAGAGCTGACACGGGCTTTTGCATCCTCCATAAGGCTGGCTCTCGGATTAAAGCCAATCTGTTAACGGAGGGTATACCGTGTTGGCCTACAGCAACTGCCCTCCCACACCATGCTGCTGTTTTATGGTTTTTTTAGTGCGCTGTAAATGGGATGGAGCAGGGATCCATGGGTGGGTATGGGTCGGCTGCGGGTACTGAGGAGGGGGTGAAGGAGGAGAAGGAGGAGGAGGATGGCTATCTGGCAAGTGGAAGAGAGGAAGAGGAGAATGATGAGGGCTGTGTTTGTATGTGTGTGTGTGTGTGTGTGTGTGTGTGGATGCAATAGGTAAGACAGGAGGGAGACAAATGGTTAACAACTGGCATCTAATTGAATATTAGGTAAATCAGTGGTTATTAATTCAACCTACTGCTCATACTCCCACTGCCTGCTGGGTAAGAACTCATCACATGCTTTCACCTCCAGCATCCTGGGATTTATTTCACAAACCATTATCTTGCTTGTTAAACCAAGCCTGATGTTGGTGGTGTCCGAGCTTTCCCTTCAGTCTACCTCTCATATGTTTCCATTCTTCCATCCATTTAGGGTCTTCATTGTAGACTGTCACACCCCCCCTCAGGAGATGCAAGCCTCTTACCTCTTTCCCCTCCCTTAATTTCATTTGTGTTTTGGTCCACACACATGCTCTCATGAAATGCCGTCTTGTAGCGGACTTTGATGCCAATATCCGTCCTCTCCAAGCTACTTATCCTCCCCCCTCTTAAGTTAATCTGATATGGGTTTAAATGCCTCTCACATTGGCAGTGATGTCATGCCATTTATTAGTGTGTGTGAGTGGTTTGTGTGGGTATATGTGTGGGTACCAGGACTGTGGTGAGCACTGATGTCCAATGGAACACGGAAGTGTGATCCATTGAATCCTGGCAATAATATATGGAATGAACAATAAAAAGGGTAAATGACTGCATGCAACTGTTTGGATGATCCTACAGCAACAGCTAAGTGTAACAACCCTTTCCCATCAGTCTGTCTGTAGTATATTGATCATAGAATTGATTAACAGACCACCACATCACCAAGCCTGCAGCCGCACACAGTACAGACTCTGAAAGCCTATATGAGACCTGAAAATGGAGTGACTTATTGAGTTATGATGTTCAGGCCTGCAGTCCTGCATAAGCTGCATATCTGATACCCAGAATCATGACTTCATGCAACGGGGCTGCTGAATAATCAGTGCTCTCGGGAGGTGTCTGTCCAACATCCACTTAGTTTCATTCCTCTGTTATCTTCATCGCTCCATCACTCAATCTTATAGCCTTGCGTTCCTCCACTTACAGTATATTTATCCCTTAAACCAGAACGAGTGAACAGCTGACCTCTCTCTCTGGCTGTCTCTCAACCCAGGCAGAAAACATGATGGCTGGCCGACCAGCCAAGCGTGAAATGTCAGGTGGCAGTAGACTGCTGTATAATCCCCTCATATTCAAACTGGATTGGTTAGTAGTGGAATATGGTAGTTGTAGTGACATCGTGTGCTCTAAATACAGACAAAAATCTATGTCCTGGTTAGGATGGCTGAAAAACAACATACATTTGAGACGTTAGAGGCTATTATTGTCCTAGGAGAAACATAAAGGATATTCAAATATTTAAGAAAAGTTGTGTTTAAATGTGATCTTGGCATATATTTCTTGAACAATCCAGAATAAGTAAGTTTTCCTGCATTGTAAGTAAGCAGATACCAATACTAAGTTCGGGTGATCTCTTGTTGCTGATCTAAGGTAACTATTTAAAGCTGGTAGGTAACTTTTAGTCATATTTACTTCTTTACTTTCACTATATCCCGACAGTAGTAAGATAATCTGTGAAAAAAATCCTACACCCTAAAACTTGCACCCTTAATGTCTTAATTAAAGACTATCAATGTGTAAGTCAATTATGTAAACAGGAAGTGACTGCAGCATCTCAAGCTAGCATAATTTCCAAAAATGCAGTTTAGCATGAGACATATTTAATTATGCTAACCTAGCTGATGTCATTGCTCATATTTTTTAAATATAATTGGCAGAAAGATCATTTCAGGTATGTCGACCGTGTTAACAAGCTAACGTTAGCTTTGTCAATCAGGTCAGTTGGCTTAACGAAAGTACTGTAATATTTAACTAATATCTACATAAAAACTAGAGTGCGTGGTGCAACTGGTTTTAATTTAGTGATGCATAAATCTCCACTCAAACACTAAACTCAATTTAAACATCTAATTAAATGACAACTAGGCGAATGGTCAATCTGCCGATGCAGATCAAGTGAAATGATCAAAAGCTCCAGAGCAGCTACTATTTCATAGACCTTGAGGTGAGATATTTTTCTCAACAGAACTGAAAAGCATAGAACTTAATTGTTCACGCAGGTGCAAATTTGGTGTTTGACTCACCAAGACGTATATGTATAATAGTGCCAAAAAACAGGCAGTGTAGCCTTAATGTGTGTCTCGTATAGCAGCTGTGCATCAAGGCGGCCTCAGCACCTGAATTTCTGTATGTGTCTGAGTAAGATGGATGACATTTGGTCTCCAGGGTGACATTTTGTGTTTGTGTTGGTGTCTGTGTGATAGATCTGGACTGGATTACAGGTGCACAGCCAGCATGAACCGATATCCGGGAGACAGACACGTGTGAATGTGAAAAGAACAGCTTTTGACACATTATCTCAAACCTGCTGTCACTGTCACTGTATCCTATCTGCCTGTTTATAGCCTCACTTTCTGTCCTGTCTTTGCCCGGTCAACAGTCCTCTCCTCTTTTCTGTCTTTCTCTTCTTTGCTCTGTTGTTTACCACAGTCTGTATAACTGAACAGGCTGTAAATAATTATTTATTACTCTGCAATATGTTGAGTGGCCACTACTGAGAATAGTTATGGGGCAATGAAAGCTTTCTCACACCAAGGTTGATTTTTCATGCAAAGAACTTGCGCTGCAGTAAAATATTAATGCGTTCTATATGGTGGCTTGCATATAAACTGTGAAACATTCATGGAAACAAACTAAGAAATCTCTAAGCAGCTTCCATGTTTGAACTTGATCTATGGCAGGTGTCTCCTAATTGCTGCATTCAGTCTTTTGTGCAATGCATTTTGACCTCAAAAGCTTAATTTAGGGTCCATAGATTGTGGTCCAAATTATGCAGGATTTCGATTGAAGTGCATACTGCAGGAAGCTGGTTCAGTGGAGGAAAGGGAACAGTCACTGGAGATGTGTGACCTATATTCAGCAGCTCCAAACGCATTTGTTCTGCTCAGGAGCTGCATCAGCTTTGCTTCTCTCTCCCTCTCTTTCTCTTCTCTTTTCCCTTCCCTCTGATGCTCTCTCCCTGCGGCCACTCACTTGGTGATTCTCCATCTCAGTCAACCAACCACTTTTGGTGCTGCTCTGCCAGTCTCTCTCTCCTCCTTCTGGCATTTTTCCAGCTCTGCCTTTCCTCTCCTTCCCCTCTCCTCGTATTATTCCCCGCCTCACTGTCCTGCTTGTTCTGCATGTGTAGGTGTGAGACTACAGCTCCGCTTCAGTCAAACCACATTAAGGCTATTTTACAGTGTTTGAATGAAACAGCATCACCAAGAAGAATCCTACTCTTCTCTTAAAGGGCTGTGATGTAACTGGTCAATAGGACAGAATATATATCTCAAAATGTGTTTGATAACAATTAATGTAATGATGAGTATTTCTTTTTTAGTACATTGCATTTAAAGTAGTTGCAGTTTAAATATAATTTCTTACAATTTCCAGACTTTTGCACTACACTGTGGGTTATTTGATTGGTTAAACTAATGGTTTTATATATAGGAATGCGACTAATGATTATTTTGATGGTTGATTGAGAAATGTCTTGTTTTGTCCAACCAACAGTCCAAAACCCAAACATATTCAGTTTACAACAATATAAAACACAAAAGCGGACCATCATGAAAATGTAAAATCTAGAACCAATACATTTTTGCATTTTTGTTAGAATAGGTGACTTAAATAATAAATTGATAATTAATTTTCTTGTTCAATAGATTGATTGTTTTAGCTCTGATTATAATATTATAGGTATTCTCTTATTCATTTCCAGGGTTTCAGACAAGTTATTTATTGTAAATTGTAATATGATTAAACCTGGATTTGTAAGAGACTCATAGTATCATAAATCTACATCACCATGCTTGAATATTAATGGTGTTTTCTATATTGCTTCACTTTTACAAACTACCTCTAAAAACATCCACCTTAATACAGTGAAATGTATATTTTATGTATAAAGCCCAAACAAATCATACATTTCACCTTTGTAAAAACAATCCCTAATAAATTCATACATACAAATAAAAAAATAAAATAGTTAGTGAATAATACAGCACACCATAACCCACAATCCACTTCACCTGAACACCATCTCCCAGCATCCACCAATGCTTAGAGAAGAGAGGCTGTTTCCATGGTGCCCTGTTTCCACACTGTTGCCGTGGAGTCTTGTTGCCAGGGTGCCGGTGGGGGTGGGGGTGTGTGACTGTAGTTTAATCCAAGATGAGAGAGAATGTGATAATTAGCAGCCTGCTCAAAACTGCCTCTCAAAGAGGATTTGCACTGTACAAACACACACTCGCACACACATACACACACAAACACACACACAAAATAACATTAACAGCTGCTTCTCTCTGCTGCCTTTATCCCTGTTTGTAATTTAGCAGTATACTCTGATCTGGTTTACTTTTGGATAAATCATGTGTTTGTTTTGGAATTCAGGACAGGTTCAAAGGATATTTGTCTAAAGCCGCAGATATTCCAGAATAACAGTAAAGCAGCCAAACAGGGAACATGATGCACTGATACACTTAAAACTTGTGGCACTTCTGTATCTACAGTAGTTCTGTGTGAGAGAGCTTTGACCTTATGGCTCTGTGTGTGTGTGTGTGTGTGTGTGTGTGTGTGTGTGTGTGTGTGTGGGTGGGTGTACAACATTGTTGAATGTTCTCACAAGGATAGAAAGAAGAGAACATTTTGGCTGTTTTGATGGCTTTGCAACAGAGCCATTTTAGAGTATGTTTAATAGTGGTAAAAATAAATACATTTAATTCAGTTAAATTATGCAACTGTAAGGGATAATTATTTTCATTTTCAATTAAACCGCTGATTATTTTAATGTTTAAGCAATTTGTCTGTAAAATGTCAGAAAATAGTACATGTTGAAGTCTTTAAAGCCCAAAGATATTCACTTACCATTTCCATTTAGCACTGGGTAGCTGTTCTTGTTTGGACAGTATTTTCTTATAATATAATAATATAATATGATATTTCCTACTGAACACTGGTTATTTAATTAGCTCCATTTGTGGCCTCAGAAATGTTGTGTTTTGGTCTCATATCATTATATGGAAACATAATGTTATTTTTTTTACCTATTACCTGTTACCAAAAATACATTTGATGATGCAACCTGCTGCTAAAAGGAAAAGCTTTTTGACCTTTTCTGTAAGGTTTGCTTTGGGAACGTAATGTGACTGAATAACGGAGCAATGTGTGGTGTGGTGAAGTTTCAAATGGAGCTATAATGAAGTCTGATAGTCTTACAGTGTGATGTTTCAGGAAAAAAAAGCTACTGTAGGAGAAGTAGATTAAGTACAATTTTGCTATTTGTGTCTGGAAAAACTTCACAGATCTTAATCACAAAATCCTAGAAAATAGATTCATAGATTTTTCTTGTGGAACGTGTGCTGCTCCTAAATAGAGCAATAACAAAGAAACAAGAGATGACAATTTCAAAATAAAACATTCCTCAAAATCATAGTTAGTCATTCTGTAAGACTTTTGATTAAAAGATCATTATATGCTTGAGGATATAATGATCTCTTCTTGATGTGGTGATTTAAGAACTTCTAACAGAAAGGGAAATATAATGAATTGAAACATTTCATTCATGACTTTGTGCATGTTTCTCTTTGTCACCGGATGTTTCTTTATACCTACAGTGTTTAATTTCAACTGTAATCTCTTTCACTGACAGATGTGACTCATATAGGACAGGTGACACCCACACACACACCCACACACCCACACGCATATAGACACATGTTGTTGTTCTCCTTCCAGCCGCCTTAATCTGCTGAAAGCCTCGCTGTCCTGATTGTATTATCACCTTTAATGGAATATTACTGACACAGTTAGGTCCCTGACACAAGCTTGGTTGCACTAGAGGAGTGAGATCAGAGAGCTTTATCACAGCAATGTGAGAAATAAAGCTGGCAAAAGTGGCGAGTCCCTTTAACAAATGGTGGAAGTTATGACAGCATGATTTTACTGTAGTGAAAAAAGATGGAAATGTGAATTTTGTGCATCTCTGAATTCCCAGAGAACATTAGAGTGAATGAGGATAAGATTAATATTGTAAGAATTAACATTTCAATGTAGCATTTAGCATCCTAGTAAACTGCTTTGTAGGATCATTTGCTCATGTAAAGAAATGAAGTAGACAAAATGTAATGTGCTCTATGTTTCGAGAACACTCGCTAGGTAATTGACAGCGAAAGATGTACTCATGTGCTCAGTTGGACCTATCTTGTGAAACACCACTTAAAGGCTCCAAATAACACCAATTACAGAAGCTAGCTCTCCACCCACGACTGACAAGAACCATATTGGCCAGAGGACCCTCCCCTCCTCGCTCAGTTAACTCACATAAGCACTTAACCACACCCACATCCGAGATATTGCAGGTGGAGAATTGAGGTTGTTACAAACCAGCTTGGTGGAGCCTGAAGGGATTGATGGTTATTTTGTTTTAAAATGTTAAAAAACAATGATGTTTTTTAGGGTTTAGGTGTCAAAAAGTGCTGAAACACATTGAAGAAAGGAGATAATTAATGTCAGAAAGGCCGCTGGGCTGGACTGAAGATATTGTCATGTTGAATTATTGATGGCTCGTTGTGTTTTGTGACTCTTGGTTGTGTATCAGGTGCTGTTTTATCAGTGTGGGAGAAGTAACTGTAGTTAATGAGTTTGCTGAGGCAGCTAGACAGAGAGACAGACAAAAACACACACATTCAAAGTCACTTCTAAATGCACCCCTGACCTTTAGTCTCCAGAGATCCCACTGTGTCCTCCCACCTCCATGCTGGTCTTTAGTATTCTTCCATTAGCTGCTTACTGGTCAGCTGTTTCTCTCATCACTTATTCATCTGTCTGTCATTCTGTGTCTTCCCTCAGCCTCCTCTACTTTTAACCTTTGCTCCCGTTTTCTACTTATTGTGTATTCCCTACTATCATCACCATTGTCCCTCTTTACCCCTGTTTCTCTGTCATGTCCGTCTCCTCTCCTCTGTCCTCCTGTCAGTACATGGTTGTCAGATATGCTTCTGTTCCTGTGAGTCACTCCTTTTCCCCTTTTCTGTGGCTGTCATTCATTTATGTCCCTCTTTTTCTTTTTTCTTTTTAGTGAGCCAGCCAATCATCTCACTTGGCCTGAATGAAATGATTGCTTGCCTGTCTACCTGCACACACTCTGCCCATGAACCTATTATGCGTGCAAATGTGTTTTGTTATGTTAATTTTTGAGATAGTGTTAATCACGTCCTGACTCAGAGTGACTGCGTTGTGCATCTACTGTGTGTTTGTGTGTGTTTTTATGTAATAAGATGCTAATTTGAGTGACTGTCGAATGTGCAGTTTAACGTAAAAAGTATGCCAGCATACATCTGTCCTATGTTTGGGTCGGTGGTCAGTGTTTGTCGGGGCGGTAGCGTCTCTCATCTGAGGTCCCTCTACAGAGAGGGTCTCCTGGGCGATGTCTCCGTCAAATGGCAGGGGCGTCCATGTGATCGCCTGAGCAGAAACAAGGCATTTATCAGACACACGCACACACACATACATACAGCTGTTCAGGAGTCTGGGCCAAATGCTCAGGGGATGCTTTCTTTTGTGTGCTTGGTAATGAAAGATTATTAGATGGTCAGGATTTTCTTAATAGTTCTTCCTTTTTTCTTCTCTGTATAATCAACCCTGCCAACCTTCCCCGTGCATAGAGGCCTTGATACATGGAGGAAAGAGAAATATATTATTGAACCACATGATTTGATCCTATGGATTATGCTATATCTACAGGAATATAGTAGATGTTTTGCATGTTTTAACCCACCCAAAGATTCCTGCCTTTCAGGGGTTCGGTTAATATATTATAAAAAGTCAAATTACTGATAATTGGAATTGCTTCCTTCACACTGAATATGTCCTTGTCTTTATTGCTTTGTAAAAGTCATGCTTCTTTCAGGTACTTCGAACAGGGTCTGTACAGGAATGTCCTGTTTATTGCCTCAAACGTATCCTAAAACAAATGCATTTGATGTTTTCAGGATAGCTGCCAGGCTGAACAAGTGGTGTGTTCAGGTACAGGTACAGGTACAGAATAGATTAATGAAAACAGCTATCAATCATCTAATATAGAGCTTATACTTGACATTGTTGAAAGGACACTACCGTTACAGAAGCACCATTTATTTTTATATTATTAAACTTTAACACAAAGAGATGATTCGAATTGCATTCCTCAGGCAGCATGCCTTGGTACTCTTTCAACTCTTTGGTTAGAGAGCCTGGTCGGAAATATGAGGTTAGGGGTCATGTTAGAAGGTAAAGTGACGATTGAGGTTGGTTAAGGTTTAATGGAGCATGACTAAAAGGTGATGGACGAAGCTGGAGGCCAGAGTTTGACTGCGGTTCGGTTTAAATTTCACAGAGCAGAATTGTGAGAAACGTTAGAGATGTGTGGAAGCATCTGTGCAAAAACTTGTGTTTCATACATGTAGCTTTCAGCACACAGAAAGCACAGGAGTTTGTTGTCATGCATGGCCATTCCTGTATGTCTGGGCCAATAATAGACAGGGGGATGGGAGGAGGAGGAGCAGGAATACAAGGGTGTTGGTGGGTGTAGGTTGTAATGCTGGCAGGTCATTTATAACCCTCTGTCTCCCCTTTGCTGCATTTCCCCCAGAGATAGCACATGGCTCAGGCAAAGTACATCGATCTGGGACTGGAGACCAATTTACTTAAAGAAGAGACAGATAGAGAGTGAGGCAGAAAGCTAAAACATGCATTATAGTCTGGTTTATGGAGAGCAAAAGGAGAAAGGAGAATAATGTGTTTATGTGCTTCAGGACTGGTGCTCAAGGTCCAGTATTAGAGTTTTAAGTGGGTTCAGGGGTCATTTTATCAGTTAAAACAGGATGTAGTGAAGTGCTGTTGAACTGTGAGCATAGAGCCTTAGGCCAGGGTGGTCACCAGGTCAAGTCGCGGCACCACCATCGTTACAATGGCTCTGTGTGCTTGAATCTCAGCTGGACTTAGGGACGAGACAGGCTGACTGACTGCAGAGAGAGGGAGAGGGGATCTAGAGGAGCGATGAGGGGGCTATATATAGAGAGTTGCTGAGGAGAGAACAACAGAGAGCGCAGTGGAGGCTCTTGAATTTTTCAGTTGTCAGAGTGATTCTAGATGTTTGAGGCTTGTTCACACAAAGATTAGAGTGAATTAGCATTCGATGTAACATGCAGTGACTTTAATATCCTCAATGAGGCCAATTTGGTTCAAGCCTATAAAAAATTGAAAACACAAACACCATCACAATACAGATATGCACTAATTTGTTTATGTCTCCAGGAGGCTGTATGTTTGCATGTTTACCAAGTGTATCATCTTAGTGTAGTGTGTTAACACGCTAACATTGGCGAATTAGCACAAAACATAAAGTTCAGATAAGACGGATGGGAATGCCATTAGTTTTGGTATTTGGTCATAAACCAAAGTATTGGGAAAAAAATTTATATTGATCTAATGATGACGAAAAGTCAGCAATCACCAAAGTTACTACAGTTCATCCAGAGGGAGACATACATTTATGTATCACATTTCATGGCAAGCCATCGTAGTTGACAGTTGACATGGTGGCGCTTATGGAAAAGTCAGTAAGATTCATCCTATGAAATCAACATTCAGGCATGTTAAGTCATGTGGAACTCAAAATTAAAGGTTTGAATGCAGTCAATTAAATGTCCTGATAAGGATAGAACAACACTATGATGTGCATTTTTAGTGTGTATCTTAATTTCTGCCTTTCCCACTGATGCAAATGCTGGACTACATTTTATGTTTAGCAGAAGCCAGCAGTGTTAAATACTGTATCCAAAAGCATTCAGACATTCTTCCCCTAAGCCTCACCTTGAGCTACCCAACAGTGTGTATATATAGTCTACTGTATGTGTGTGTGAATGATTTCTGCCTGGTTAACTCCATAGCCTGGGGCACGACTGGTTTTCTATTATCATCAGTGTATGTGTGTGTGTCAGAATGATACAGAGTGCAAGAAAGACACAAATAAAGAGAGGAAAATGAAAGAAATAAAAGTTGTCAGGGAGTGCTTGGGGGTTTGGGACCATCTGTTGCTAAACCAATTCATTTCCACCCCTCCTCTGTTGCACACATCTGGTGTCCCACAGAGTCTTTTCAGGGCTCAAACACCCTCTCAGGCTTTAGACTTGAATAATTATGTCTGCAAACTTTTTTCATACAGCAAGATCTCTTTCAATGCATCACCAGCACACCACTGCTCAGATTTAAAAAATCAAGAAACACAAGCTGAGACTTTACTATAAACATCACAGAATGTAACAGATAGTAAATTGATTATGTTTTAAGGCTGCAGTTGTTTTCGTTTGAAAATGTTAGAAAATCATGAAATCATGTGAAATCATACCCTTCCTCAAGGTGATGTCTTCAGATGTCTAGTTTTGTCAGATGAACAGCCCAAAATATTCGCCTTGATGTAAAACAGAGAAAATCACCAAATCCTATCATTTAGAAGCTGAAATCTATTCAAGATTACTCTTTATCTTTAATTTGATCAATTACAGCTGTGAATTATTGGCTGATTTTGTTCATTGTGACATCGTTGACTTCCTGACCTCATTGTAATTTACTATTGGTGCAATACACTAAATTGTACAAGTTTAGGGGAGCGCATGTCGTCCATTTCCTGTCTTTAGAGTACTTCAGTAGCCCCGTTGACTGCCTCCTCTTCTTCCTCTCTTGTTTCCTTTTCTGTCCTCTCCTCTCTCTCTCCACTGTTATGCTGTGCCCCTTTTTGAGGGTTGGGGGTCAGAGGTCAGTTACTGTGTGAAAGAGGGCTTTGTCTGTGTGGAAAGAGCACACTTCCTCTGACCCTAAGTCAACCACACATGCACACACGCACACACACGCACACAAATGCCCAAACACGCACAAACATGCACACAGATGTCAAGCATTGTTGCCAGTCCAGATGTTCAGAAGTCTTCCTCTCTCATTAAACACATCTGTGACATCTGTGTGCACCCATGCACACTCATCATGCATGCAGACTGTGTTACATGTTGTAGAAATTAACCTAAAGGACTGTCTGCAGCAAAGAGTCGGGTTGTGCTAGAACAGAACTAGTTCATAAGACGTGTTCAACCACGTTGGAAATCAAAAGTGTTAAATGGCCACAATGGAAGACAAGGTCAGAAGTCGTGATAGAGAGGGGGGAGATGTGATATTGTTGTAATAGGAGGACTTCACTTCTTGAAGGCATCAGTTCCATTTGGTCATTCACATGAAAAGTGGCAAAATGGTTGTGTCAAGAATGAAAAAAGAGAGCTAGAGAGAGGAAATTGAAAGGAGGATTTGGCCAATCACGGTGTGAAGTGGGTGTGAATGTTGGATTATCGGTTTCTGAACGTTACAGAAATCATCATGGTCAAGTTGTGTGTGCTTGCCTTTTTGTCCACAGATACTGTTGGCTGGTATGCATTAGCAGTTCACTGTGATACACTTGTAGAGCTGACTTCTCACAGTCTTTTATCGCAGAGCTCCACTGTAAACAACAGATATTAGCTCAGATTAACTCTTCCTGTGTGACTCAAACATATATACCTCTAAATAAGAGCATCACAGTACTCTAGGATACCTGCCACGTCTTAGTCACCAGTTGTTTACTCACTTTATGTAACCAATACTCCGTACTGGTTGCGCTGCTTAACTTCAGTCTCTGTTTGTGTCTGTGATCCAGGGGGCCCGTGTTTGGGTCAAAGAGAAGGAGCAGCTGGTTCCCGGCACAGTCAACTCCTGTGGAGATGGAACCCTTATCATTACAACCGACTATGGAGAGGTAAGAAACGTAAACACACACACACACACACACACACACACTCACTGCTAATGTTTGTCTCTTCTGATCATGTTTGCCTGTAGCACATGATCAATTACCATCATTTGCGTTGAGACCCAAGAGACCTGGAAATTTTTATTTCTGAATATTGCACATGTTGAAGGAGCATACAGGGAAGCAGACATGGTATGTGTCTAGATAAGGACAAACCTGGTTTTTGCTTCAATTACACAGTTTCTAAAAATGTTTTGGGGCCATTTTATACATATTAACAGTATGTTAATACAGTATTTAAAAGTTTGTGTCTGTTATAGTTAAGTTATATAATATCCTAGCACATCACAGAGCGCCTCTCCTGCTTGGCTTCTGTCAGTCACACTTAACAGTTCAGGAGGTTGTACCAGTGACTGGTTCAAACGTAGACTTTGCTAATATTTGGCCCTGGAGCTGAGAGCATCAAAGTTGTGCTGCTCTCTCTGTTTCCATCTTGTTAGTTTTTTAGTTTGGTATTTCTGATACTCTGACTTTTACAGCCTGCTGTGCTTGTGGTCCTATGAGTTGGCTTGAGTCTTTTTGACGGATGATTTGAATAATCTAACCTTCAGGGGGCAATCTAAAAGGTCCCCAGCTAAATTCAAACTGTGGACGTTGTTGCTCATGGTTCAGGCCACGACGGCAAATCATTCAATTTCAATTCAATTCAAATTTTTATGTAAAGTTGTGAATGTTTATTTAGCACACTGTATGAATGGGAGGAAATTGCAAACACTGTACAGACTGAAAACACATTTAATTAGTGCACAGGAGACAGCAGCAAACAGTGTCAATGTTTAGATGCAGAGCGAAAGCTGCAGTTGTTGCTTACAATGTGTCCTCTGGACTCATCAAGCATTAGCTTTCAGATAAAAGGTCAGAGTGAAGGTGAAGCAGCTGTGCAGGTTCATCCTCTCTTGTGTGGATCAATAGCAACTCCTGGTCATGATGCTCCACTTTGCTGTCCCAGTTCCTTCCTCCTCCTCTTCTTCCTCATACATATGCAAAATTCATCTCTGACACACATTCAGCCTCCAGAGGAGAGCTAGAATAGATGGAGAACATTATGGGAGCACAAATGCACATGCTCGTTTCAGGATGTTAGATGTCAGGACAGCGTTGCCTGTGGTTGTTCTAAATGGCAAAGCCAGACGGCGGCCCCTGCCCCAAGCCTTTAACACCACACCCCCTGCCAAAATAATGGAATTGACTGTTTAAATCTCATTATGAGTGTGCGTGTGCTCATCTAATCTGTATCAGAGCAAGGACATGCACACGTTGCTCTTTGGATTTACTGTTTTTCTGATGGCTGATGTGTTTGGCACACACACAAACACACACATGCGCTCCAGTTGGCAGCAGTTACATGGAGCTAATAATAGACTTAGTTCTTTAGCCTGAATTCAAGAGTCTCAATCCTCCCTTTATACCCCCAAAGAACATCCACATCTACTTTCTCTGTCTCACATGTACAATGAATTCATGATTCGGGGCCTTAGAGATATAAAATGGCCAAATGCTGCTCTAAAAGCATCGTCTTTTGATGTAGCTGCTCCGCTGTTCTTGTTTGAGGACACAGCAGGGACAGACAGGCACTTCCCAAAATAGAGGATTGGTTATAGGAGCAGGCATTCTCTTTGCTCTGGATTATGAATGTCTTTAACCTGCCCAACCCCCATCCAGCTCTCCCTGCCTCCCTCTGCCCTCCCTCTCTCTGCTAGCTGTTGGTGTTTAAATGTTAGCTTTGCAGGAGGTGGTGAATATTTGATAGAAAAGCAGTAGGATGAGGGGCTTCACCCTGTTACAACAGGATCTGACCCATGCAAACAGTTCCAGGCTCCACATCACTCCCTGTTGCTCTATCTCTGGTTCTCCTGATCTTGGTCCTGAATGTATTTTTGAGTGTCCACAGAGCCTGGTGAAACTCCTGAAGCATTTTAGTTGATAACAAAAAAGAACAAATGCCAACAATTGTGCCATTGTGGTTAAGAGAACAGGAAACATGCATGATTTAACACTCTACTTTCCATTTTCATATTCTCCTCCATGCTGCGATGTCACTCTGGTTCTGTAATATACAGATCCTGACCCAGTTCACCACATTACCAATTCTGGGTTACAAATGCTGTGGCTGCAAAACTACAAGCCTTCATGTCAAATCAGCACAACTCACAACTACCAGGGGTACATGTGCAAGCCTTTACATCATTCATAGTCATTTTTACTCTTACTATGAACAGGCATTATTCTAGCTTGCTGCTCACTTGTGCCACACCATGTAGCCTAGGTACAAAACCATTAATTTAAGTTTACTATAGATCTTTAGAGTGGCAGGCTAATGCATGTTTTATTTTCTCTATTCTGCCCTCTCATGTCAGTCATTGGTCATAGGCTACATGCTGACAGATCTTTAAATTTTTTGAATGTTACAACAGTGATTTTATGCTACAGTAGACAGCTACCATCTACAGTAGTCTCATTCATTGCATGCTACAAAACCACCCATGTGTTAACCCCTCTTTAGTATAACAAGGATGTCAGTGCCTTTCCCACATTGCAAGGTGCACAATGTCAGCCTCTGTCGCAAAAAATTGGCTGATTTATAGGTCGGGCAATACAAGAAGGGTTAGGTAATTCTTCCTCTGGATCTGCTCTGAGGTCTTCACCTAGTTGGATATGGCCATACCTCTAAAAGGAGGCCTCCAGGAAGTGTTCTTAACAGATGGCTGAACCACCAAAACTTTCTCCTGTCAATGTAAAAGAGGATTCTGTAATTTTTCCTCTGGGTCTGCATTTCTACTCCTTTCAATTTCTCATCATGTTCCTGCTCAAACATCCTATGCAGGAAACTCATTTTATTTGTTTGTATTCACATCATTCTTCATCATTATTCACTACCTGAAGTTAATGACCATAAATGAAGGTTGGAAGATAAAACAAGAGATAAAACCAATCTCACTGGATTGGTGAAACCTCTGATCATGCACAAATACATCATCCATGATCTAAGGTTTTACCTTTTCCCTTTTCTACTGTGTAGAGAACATGATTAGATGAAACTTTAATGAACCTGTGGTAAAACTGGGTCAGCAAAGAAATGTATAGATAAATATAGAACAAATAGATGGTATTAAGATCATATAATGAAATAATATACTAATAATATCATAAAATCTAGAAGTAGACCATAGGATAAAACAGAGATCCTACTGGCTCATAAAATGTGCTATGATACATTGCCAACAAATTAGCTTTTTAAAACAAACATGTCAAACATTCACACATTCAAACACTAGTTACAACCCTAGATGAAGGTTTATATTTCCACCAGGGCTGCAATTTATTTGATTAATGTAAAATGTGTGTGTGATAAAACAGCATCATGATGAAGTACTGTAATTCTGCAGAGATCTACAAATCTCATCCTCCAGATTTAAGTAAACATGTTTCTTTGGTACAGACCCCATGATTGTCATAAATTTTAATAGTTTTTTCATTAAAAATGTAATTTGTGATTCCCAAACTAGTCGTTAATCTCAGTATCTGTAAAAATAATCTTGACATGATGTTTTTAACATATCGTGCAGCCCTAATTTCCATGCTTGCATATATAACCATACATCTTTAGGCAATTCTGTGCCTGACGGAGATCTTCCTGGTCTCGTTGCCATGGATACAGGCGCGGATTTAGCATCAGGCTCCTCCTTACATATGCAGTAATTGTGATGTCCCAATGTATATTTACATTGGACACCTTTACACCCACACATTGCACATGGGAAAATATATAAACGTAAACAGAAGGCTACATAAGAGTAAAACACACACACACACACACACACACACGCATCTATACACACACACACAGGTTACGTTAGCGATGAGTTGTGGACAATGTGTGTTATATGACCTGGATTTCAGTAGCTAGCGTGAAAGCCACAGCGAGAGCTCACGCAAGCACAGAACATGCTGCAGGGATGCCTTACTTCACGTACACACACAAAATAACTACACACTCAGGGACACACACACACACACACACACACACACACAGAAAAACAGACACACACTGTCAAATGCATTTCATGAAAAGTGCAAACATTTCTTGTTTTGTCTAATTTCGCACAGAAACAAGCTGATG
>NW_023339873.1:8606452-8614164 GCF_004916995.1 Morone saxatilis
GATGAGTGTGCGCTGTCAAATCCTAAAGGATGATGATAGAATGGAAGGTGTTGTGCACCCCAGTGCTAAATGGGTACTGTGGGGCAGAGAAGGTAGAAACAGAGTTAAAGTTTGTTGTTAACCTTCTTTTCTTTGGTGGTAAAAGAAAGAACAATGCAAGTGGTAGGAATAGGATCCACTTTTAGAGGTTTACAACACAGATTTGGGATAATTTCACACGGCACAGATGCAACAATGAGGGAATTGAGTAAAAGCAATGTATGTTCCCCTTCCTGTGTTAGCAGTTTTAGTGTTCCCTCATCAACTCACACTTAACACCAGGCCAGTTGCTTTGTTCGACCCTCATTGCAGTAAACACTTTCACGTGATCAATAACTTGGCTCATGTAGCAAGTCCAAAAGAGCTCAGTATAACACTAAGATAAAATGACTTGCACATCACTGCTGGTTGCTCATTTTGCGTTTAATATAATCTGATCTGCAGGGTCAGATCATACAAAATACCCCCTCAGTATTCCCCAATCCTAATCTGACCAATGGAGGTCTGCCAGATCTGATCCAAGGTCAGCGAGGAGAGCTGCAGGTGCATACAGTGCTGTGTGATACTGTATCTCACACTGAATAGAGCTCTGCAGAATATATAGGTCACTGTGCCCATAGCTCTCTCTCTCTCTCCCCCTCTCTCTCTCTCTCTCTCTCTCTCCCTCTCTGTCTCTCTCTTTCTTTCTCTCTCCATGCTCCATCTTCATCTCTCTCTCTCCCTCTCTCTCTCTTTCTTTCTTTCTCTCTCCATGCTCCATCTTCATCTCTCTCGCCCCCTCTCCTCACTCTGGCTGCTGTTAATATGTGAAGTCAGATGAAGAGGCTTGTCTCCTCTGGCTCTCCTCCTGAATCATGCAAAGCAGCTTCAGACATCCGAGGGCTTTACAGGAAGGCCGCTCCATACACTGTATGTGTGTGTGTGAAAGTGTGTTCACATGAGCAAAGCAGGTTATGAACGCCTCCTGGAAGAGAGAAGTAACAGAAAATGATAAAGGAGAAGAAGTGGTGTGCAGTAGAGGGAGTAAATATTGTCAACAAATCCCATGAAATCCTACCAACAATTGTCATATAGCTTATTCCTCTTTGCCTCCATTGTTGTCCAATACAACCAAGAGTCTACAGCTGCTCTGTGAGAATGTGTTTAGGTGCAATAGTTCATAGAGCTAAATGCTAATATCAAGATGCTAACATGCTCACCATGAGAATGCTCACATGCTGATGTTAGGTGTTATTATCTGAGTTTAAAGTGTTAACATGTTAACATTTGCTGATTAGTTAACTATTAAAATGTATGTAGTCAAAAACTGGACAAATTGAAAATTTTAGGGGTCACAAAAGGTAAAACAATTCGTCTTGAGGCATTCATGAATGTCTCTATCAAATGTCAATCCATTAAAGAGTTGAGTCGAGACATTTCACTGGCACTTGAGGAAGTCAGAGGTTTAACAGTCACCAAAGATTCATCCTCTGGGGTCCATGAAAGTCTTTACAAACTTTAATTTAAGTAGTAGACTGACCTCATGATGAACATCATCTTTTATTTTGAGTCAATCCCATGTACACTGTCTTCCTGCTGTAAATAACACGCTTGTGTACCAGACATGTATTAATCCACAGTTGAAAGTAGTCCACAACAAATGCAGGATTTACTGTTTCCTTAAAACTACAATACCCAGCCATTTTAGGAAACTACTTAGGTTTGATTAAAATATTTATTTGTAAGCCATTTTAAAGGTTGACATCTGCAGTCAGTAGGAATGGTATTCGGGTTAAAGACAGAGTAGCAAAGTCAAAATGTATTGAGACACTGTGGAGCACTTTGCTGGTTTTGGTCTTTTCATTTAATTTTTGGCAATAAGAAAAATATGAAATATAGAAAAACACCAGCTATATCCTTTAAGAAGCCCCTCCCACACACCACGACCTAATGTAAGTTTAACAAATCAGAGTTGGTTAACCATGCTCTACTTCTACATTACTCTCACTCTGTCTGTCTCTCTCTTTCCCCTTTAGTCTGTGTCAGTCTTTCTCTATGTTTTTCTCTCTATAATTCCATGTTTTTCTTCTGTTTCTCTCTCCAATGATGAATTATTGAACATGAGGTATCCCATTTTAGACTCTCTGGGTAGTCAGTGTGTGTGCTTCACCGACAGTATATATTTGTGTGTTAAAAAACCCACCAGAGGGCAATGGAAGAAGATGGAGATAATTGCAAAAACCTTTTCTATTTCACTCACTGACATACTTTTTCACTTCATTGCGTCCCCTCTGTCTGAATCTTCTGCATCTGGGTTGTCCCCAAGTGGTTTTCCCTAAACATCTCTGCTTTATCTGCAGTTTAAGGCCTTTATATTTGAAAGCAGCTTTGGCATTATAAGCAATTGTAAAACCCTGATCTGTAGCGCAGGCACTTAGTTGCTTTAATCGTATAGTTTAACGTCCAGTGTGTGTTTTTCAGAGAGACCATTTCTTTTAAGAACCACAGATTTTATTTTAGTCCTGAGGAGTACTACTTGTTTAATATCTTATGGGACTCTGGATGGAGATTTCTAAAGTCTGAGACAATAATCCTTATGATGTTATAACCATAAATCTAGTTTTAGAAGGAGGTATGCATGTACCAGGAATGGAAGCTCTACGAAGATGTTATTGAATTGAATTATATCAAATGTAGGATACAGTGTTTTTTATTCAAGTCAGGAAAACTTGGCCCCTGCTCAGTAAGTTCTTTTTTTGGTAGTTTATGAAAACACTAAATCAGTTTACAGTAATTTAAGGAAATTAAAAGATATATTTCTTACATCTAAATATTAATAGTAACATTCATATATAGGTTTGGATTTTTTACACAAATGAACAATAAAATTAGGATTAGCATATTAACAACTAGAGTAAAGTAATTAGAAGCAACCAAAATAAATTCCTCATTAATACCTTTTAGTTTGAAATGATTTAGTGGAGATGAATTTTGACAATCAAGACCCAGGCCTCCTTCACCATTTATGCCGATGTGATGTGTGTGCGTGTGTGTTTGATTGCAATGGCTCCCAGTAATAGCCTTCAATTATAGGCAGGGGTCTCAGATTGAGCCATTCAGGCATTAAGTGAGCACAAAAGGGTCCATGTATGCAGAAAGAGATAGATCAAAATGACTTTCAGCAAAAAAAAAAAAAAAGCTGAAGGGACCCTTCTAAGTTATAGGAACCAGCAATAAAGGTTGAAATGTGGGAAATGCAGTGCGGGGCAGGTAGAAGAGAGAGGGGTAAATTAATGAAGAGTGGGATGATGTGAGGGAGGAAGACACTGAGAGAACAGAGAGAGGAAAGAGAGGCTAGTGACAAAGAGGGGGAAGGGATAAAAGAGCAGTGGCGTACAAAGGGAAAGCGAAATGAGAGAGAAAGAGAAGTGATGTTTGAGGCATGAAGGCATGCAGAGAGCGAGAGAGTGGGGGAGAGAGATTTAATAGGATGAGAATGTAAAGAAAAAGAGGATAGAGAGAAGCCTGATATACAACTAATGGGCTTGGATATAATTTGAGGGACTTTCCTCTCCTCTCTGTTCTCACAGATACAGGAATATACCCCGGTCTAGTTGTAAAACAGTCAATATGACAGCGTCTCTGCATGTGTACAGCTGTTCAAGCCATGACTAACAGGCATATTAATGCATCTCATCACCCGGACAAGTGTGTCTCTCATGCACAGCACGCACATTGAAAAGTACATAACCAAACACGCATAAATACACATGAACAGATGTAAATTAAACCTGCATTAAAGGTTCAGTGTGTAACTTTTGGGAGGAGGCAAAAATGGAATATAATATTCATAGGTATATTTTCATTATCAAACAGTTGTATATATACATCCAGCAGATAGGGAGCAACATTATTATTCATTTGGAGTCATGTTTGTCTACTCCCCCGACAAACTTAAGTCCAATACGCACTCTCTTCTAGCTCTGTTTTGTCTCGACCAACTCAGATATCTGGCTCTTTAGCTGCTAAATGCTCCCTTATGTTGACTAGCTGCTAGTTGCTAACTGCAGTTTGGTGCTGAGCAGGTAGTGTAAAGTGGGTTTTTTACAACTGTTTCACTGAAAACAGCTGCTGTTGAAGGCAGGGTTTATGGAAGTATTGAGGGCAAACCAGAGCTGTAAAACCAACACAAATGTGCTGAAAATGAAGGGAACTGCACAACTGTGGTTTGGTCATTACGAGTGATGTCTTCCACATGATATGCAGTCATGTGAACAACGAGAACGTGAAGGCTCATAATACTAAACTGATAGTGGATTTTTAGGCTAACAAGGTTGATATTTAAAAAAACAAAACGAATCTAATGACAATTTATCAACTAATATTTTTTTTCTATCTTCTTTTTGATAAATAGACAATCTGCACAAATCTTTTTTGGGAAGAACTAAATTAAAGTTGAGTTAAATTAAACTTGAAATCAAGAAGAACGTGCATCCTACAGTCTTTTTTATTATATTTTACTCCACTGCAGTTTATGTAAAATGGCTGCTGATGTTGACCCTGGCTGTAACACATAGCATACTGTATATGTGTAATTGTGCTTGGATAACAACATGTCAGTGTCTTGATTGAGTGCCCCGGTTATAAAAAGGTGAAGACAGAGAGTCAAGTGGACCGGGTCATAGTGAAGATGGTGAGCTGTCAGCCAGTGAACCCGACAAGAGTTATGCTAATGGAGGACAAGGAGGTAATAGGGTCATTTAATCACTGCTGAGTGAGTGGGGAAAGGTTTGTGACTAGATGGGTTAGACCTTCATCACCATTTACCAGAGAATCCACTAGACTTCTATGCTCCTACAAAACATGATAGAGAAGAGGAGGAATGCATAAACTACCACATACAACATTTTACTCGCAGACATGTTGGCAAACGATGATACTGCTGTGAGTTTGTTCGTTGTTTGTCTGCGCGCAACAGTTCTGTGCAGTGGAAAACAGTGTTACTGAAGTGAAATAGATTTATTTAAGAACAGGATGTCTGAACGCCTACAGTGCGCCCCTCTGCCACTCTCAACAGACGTCCAACACATCTGTTAGCAACACACGCACACACACGCATACACACACACAGATCAGAAGTTGGCTGTGAGACTAAGCTGACATATTAACAACCCAGCATTGTAAAGGCCGTGGTTTCTATTCTTAGTCAAGTTGATTTTGCTGGAATGAATGAACGACCTTTATGCTGAAATAGAATCACAATTATCTCCTGTCCGGTGTGTGTGTGTGTGTGTGTGGGTTACATGCAAGAAAGAAAGACAAGGATCGTTGTAGCAGCGTGCGCGTGTGCCTACCATGAATACACACCGAGCTGCTTTCTCCTGTCAGGTCCTGCCAGATCAGATCTGTTACACTTGCTCTTCCTCTCTACTTCTGTCCTGTTTCTTCTTCTTCATCCCCTCCCCCCCCACACACAACCGGGTTCCCTACCCGTCTTGTCCCCCTGTTCTCCAGTTTCCATGGCAATGGATGACATAAATAAGATAAGGGTCTGGTTAGAAGAACAGCCACGGAACTTTGTATTCCCATCATGTGAAATTTTGTCATGTTGCATCACAATTAGCCTGTTAATGCTAAAAATGAAAAGACGAAAGAAGAAATATGTAGGCATCTTTTTCTTTTAAATCGGCGCATGAGAACATTGGCTTCCTTCTTATTGTGGACAACATACCTTTATTATCCAGTAGGCATCAGCACCAGCTTGACAACTGAAACTCAAGTATTATCAACCTCAGAATAATGAGGTTAGACAGAAACTTGCCTGAAGTATTGTTATGTATTTGAGCACACACAATGCCAAGTAACACCAGCATAATGCACGATACAGGGAGGTCTATCTTAATGTAATACAACACACCCTGTGTGTACCATTTAACACATTATATCTAATTTGTATCATTTTTACAAAAAAGTAACGGTTTAACGGAGGTTTTCTGCCTGACAAGAACTAATCCGGCTGATGCTAAGCTAACCGGCTGCTAACTGCAGCTTAATATTTAATGGACGGTTTTCCATTTTCTCATCTAAGTCTCTATAATAAAACGAATAAACAGATTTTCCAAAATGTCAAACTATTGAAAAAGCGAGTGAAAAACCAAGGAAAGCTAAACTTTGAAGTAACAGTTGCAACTTTTAATTCTGAACATCCAATGACACTTTTTGTCAACTATATTCTCCCAAGGTCAAGAAGAAAGACAGATCAAACGAACATATTTACTGTTTTACTGTCTTAGAAAGACTGCTGCACAGTCAATATGCACATGTCTTGAAATTATAACTTTAATGAAGCAGTTTGTCTTGATTTTGGGGGGGAATTTATTCTCTCACCTGCCATCAGGAGCACCTGCTTTGGGTTACATCGCTGTCAGATCCAATTAGCGGCTACTTCCTTTGTTTATGACATCAAATTCAGGTGTTTTCTCAGGGTTATTGACAGCCATGGCCGGAAATGTTGGAAATCACTGACTGGAAATAGATGTTAGAAGCTGAGGTAAAAGTGGGTACACAGAAAAAACAACATTTAGTTTACAATAAAACTCTTTAAAATCAGCAAACTTAAAGGGATGATAGGTGACGGTGTGTATGTCTTGTTGTCTTTCAGGTGTTGTACTTGCAGCAGGCCGAGGTTACCAGGGAGCGGGTCTACGCGATGCACCAGTCCAGCATCGACGGGGTGGAGGACATGTCGGCACTGGCTGAGCTGCATGAGGCCGCCATCATGCACAACCTGTACCAGCGCTACCAGAAGGATAACATCTATGTAAGTGCATTCAGATAGACACACGTGTTCGTGGGTTTTTAAGTATGTGTGAGAGTGTGTGGCCAAGGTTTTGTGTGTACATTATGTGTCTTGATGTGCTCCCCTTTGCCTTTTCCAGTAATCTTTGCATGCATAAGGCTTTTAGTGGCAAACACAAATCATCTTAACGGGTCCATCTGCTCTAAGTGGAAAAGGTGGAGACAGACGCGAGAGTCTTATAGTGTGAGAATATTATTGTAAATTAAGTCAACGGTTAAAATAACAAATTAATCTCCACTTCTTTAGAGTTGTAATCTTCAAGTTTTAAATCCTGGATTATTTGGCGACACCCATTGTTACCATGGTAACAGCAAGTACATTTAATACTACAGAAAACATTCCTCAGACAGCTAGTTTGTCAGAAATACAACAGTGGAGCAAGTAGTTTATCTATATCTGATATATCAATTGTTTCAATAACAATTGCTACCACAATGTGAGTTCATGCTACACACACAGTGAAGTTGTGCTACCATACTGAGGAGCTGGAGGTGAATTTGTCATTTCATGATTCCATGTTTTCGTTTCTCCCATCAAAAAATTCCAAACTAACGAAAAATGCAGAAAACAACAATTAGTTTTTTAGACACATTTTCCTCACTCAACAACTCTCAAAATATTGTGGTTACTAGTTTAATGGTGAAATCAGTTGGAAAAATGTGTTCACAAACATCTGCTGCTTATCTTGGCAGGTAAGAGAGCCCAAACAATGAATTAACCATAAAGTTTACTCTAATTTGCATTATAGTGAACTAAATAGAAATCAGACATTGTCCATTTTGTGTGTACTTACATGATTTCAGTTGAGTATACGGTCCTTCAGTGTGGCTCAGGA
>NW_023339873.1:8614307-8617256 GCF_004916995.1 Morone saxatilis
TCTATCTATCTATCTATCTCTGCTGTCTTTCTCAGATCCCATAATTTACTCAATAATCACAAGAGTAATGAATTGCTGCACTAATTTGTTTATGTGTACATCTGTAATGAATAGATGCATAAGATGATGTCCATAAAACCGAAAGGACGATAATCTCTGTTTGAGCTTATAGAATGGGTATTGAGATCAATTAATTAAAATCAAGGACAAAAACGAGTGCATTTTGATCACATTTATGGTGAGTTAAAAGTCAGACGTTTGGAATGCCGGAAAACCTGAAAGATTACCAGACAGCAGACCAATAACGGCCTCCCTGGGTGTGACCTAATCTAGATGATGAAATATTGTCCATACACGGATTTCCCTTAAGCTGATCATAAGAATTTACCCTGTGTAGGTCAGCTTTCTGTGTCACTGTGTGTTCATGCTTTTATGTGTCCTTCAGCACAGTTTTATGTGTGTAGTTCACAAACTGCACAGACGGGGTAATATGACACGATGGAAGCCATGCTGACCTGAAGTTTCTAGTGCAAAAGGATAGAAACCAAGGTGACTGTCTCAGCACAAACACTTGAAAATATAAATCTAGCCTCCCTCCTCCATCTTCACACTGATTTGACCTCAGCTTTCTAATAAATATCTGGCGATTTGTCACTCGTCACTCCCACTCTCAGATCTGCACCCTGCTGTGTTCCCTTATCCTTCAATCCAGATTAATATCAACACAAGGATGCTTTGAAATTGCACATATTTGTGTTCTGTATGCATTCCTGAGAGCTTGTTAGGTGTGTGTCAATGCTTCTGCATGTGGAAAAAGCTGACAACAAAAGAAAAGTAAAAAAAAATATAGAGACAGAACCTGAAATGTCACTTTTTCACTCTTTTTAGACTAATATTGGCAGCATCCTGGCAGCCGTCAACCCCTACAAGCAGATCCCAGGTCTGTATGACACAGAGAGGGTGGATCTGTACTCCAAGCACCATCTAGGGGAGCTCCCTCCGCACATCTTTGCCGTGGCCAATGAATGCTACCGCTGCATCTGGAAACGCCACGACAGCCAATGTGTCCTCATCAGGTGAGTTTCAACCATGGAGGAGGCTGTTTTGATAAATATAGAAGTTTACCTGTAATTTACGACTTCTCCATGTATCAGTCTCCCAATCTCCCAAGCGACCCATCCAACTTTTAAGCCCTCTATTACAGGCAAGCAATCCCGACATGCTTTAGGTGAGAGGGAAGTTCTGTTTTTAGAAAACCCAACAATTGCCACTGCCCTACTTCCAGATACACACTTGTCTGTGAATGCAGAATGTCTGTCTTATCCACTCCTAATCTGTAAATATAAAGCAACTGCCAGGAGACAGTTAGCTAGATTATCATAAAGACCCGAAACAAGGAGATATATTTGTTTGGTTAGTCCCTACAAAAACACAAAATGTTGTTTTTTTTCACTGCACTTTTTTAACTAATAAGATATAATGTGTTAATTTGTGAGCTTTGGAAATGCTGGTAGGTGGTTTTTGTCACCTTTGCACAGAGCCTGTAGCTGTCCAGTGTTTATTTTAAGCTAAGCCAACCGGCTGCTAGCTTTAGTTTCCTATTTACTTTACAGACATGAGACTAGTTGTCCATCTAACTCGCTGCAAGGAAGCAAATAACTGTATTTCTCAACATTTTAAGAGTGAGCTTAGCCTATATTTTTGCTCAGCTCTGGGATGTGTCTGAATTACTGCTTCTCTCAAAAATAGGGAAATACAATTTACACCAATCTAAATATTTATGGCTGATCTAAGTGGATTTCTGATTCACTTCTTGTTTACATGCTCACAACCAACTACCATGCAGATTAATATAATGTTATTACAGATCGTCATGGATTTTGGTGTTGGTCAAGAGGAATATTTCCCAGATTGTGAGACCAGATGGAGGCTCAGGAAGCTTCTTTAGGAGACTAAAATATCTTCAGAAATGTTCATGACAATCTGATTAATTTAATCAATAGTGCAAATACTCTTTATCTCCCTTACATCATTAATATTAGAGCACTTGAATATATTAATGGTCTTTGAAAGCCCATGCAGAGACATTTAGAAAATGAAAGTTCATAAAAATCAAGGTGAAGGCTGAAGGAAGGAGACCAGCACTCCATGTTCAGACGTATTGATTTCAGTGGGTGTTTAGGGAGTAGAGGCGGAGCAAAGATTAAGTTCAAAGAGTCAATCCCAAATAACCAGATGTGGAATCGGATGAAGAAGTACTAGAGGGTGAACCAGAGGTTGCATTTTGGATGAGGTTGATTAACCGCCTCCTGGTCTGCTTGGCGAACTGGCTCGATCTGGTTGTAGGGTCAGACATCTCATCGTGCTTTCAATTACACTCAGGCTTTGTTTCACTTGGTATCCTGATTGAGATAGACTGGGAGCTAATGCAATATCTCTGAAGCTATCAAAACTCAATATCAATTAAACGACCAGACCGGTTTGAGATATGGGAATGTCGCAGAAGGTCACAGTGTATTTAATTGAATTGGGTTGTGTGTGTGTGTGTGTACTCCAGTGGTGAATCAGGGGCAGGAAAGACGGAGAGCACTAAATTGTTGCTTCAGTTCTTGTCCATGATGAGCCAGAAATCAGCCGGGACTCCTCCATCAGAGAAAAGTACACGAGTGGAGCAGGCCATCGTACAGAGCAGGTACCAATGAGTAAAATGAAGAAGAAACACACTCCTGTTCCTTTACTTTCGCTACCATAGCTGTCGTAAGTCTACTGGGACAAGTGGTCTGAAGTCATTCGAAAGAAATCCAGGTCAAGTTTTATAAGAGAAAACATCATGGACAAAGTTTTAAGTTTTACAATAGAAAACAACAAAATAGGTTACAAAAAAATGCCTATCACAGTTTCCAAGGAGCTTGTTTTTACAAATTCAAGGTCCAAAACCCAAAGATATTC
>NW_023339873.1:8617282-8619507 GCF_004916995.1 Morone saxatilis
ATAAAACTGAGAAAAGCAGCAAAAATTCATGTTCGAGAGGCTGGTACCATCAAATGTCCTACATTTTTACTTTACTTTACTAGCTATAATGCTATCCATTTAAATAACATAACATCTCTGAAATCAGGTCTATTAAAAACATAGCGGTAATAATTTAATTATGGATGTGTGTAATATGAAGCAGGGCATGCTCCCTCCATAGACATGTAAAGGTTTTGGAGAAAAATATGATGAATGACCTCTGCAGCACGGGGTGGATGTACTGTATTATTTATTGCATGCACCGATAATTGCAGACAAAACAAGATGCACTTCAGGTTTTCACTCTCTCTGCAGTCCGATCATGGAAGCGTTTGGTAATGCTAAAACTGTTTACAACAACAACTCCAGTCGCTTTGGGAAATTCATCCAACTTCACTTCTCTGAGGGCGGCAACATCCAGGGAGGCTGCGTCTTTGACTGTATCCTTATGTTTATATACCAGTATATTTGTATCAACTTTTCGGAATTTATTTGTGCTTTTATTATGATATTATTGTATGTGCTTTTATTGAATTAAAATCTGCACTAAAGGATATTTGTGAAGTACTCAGGTTTGTTTCCTTGACTCTCTACTGTTCAGATTTACTGGAAAAGGTAAACAACTCCACATATGCAGCCTGGTCGTATCAAGTTCAAATTCATAGAGTGATTTGTCAGTTTTGAATGGTGAATTACGATTAAATGTTAATAGTGGCTTTGCTGCATTGATTTTGCTGTAGAACCGAGTGGTGCGACAAAACCCTGGAGAACGAAACTACCACATCTTCTACGCTCTACTGGCGGGAACTAACAAGGAGAATAAAAGTGAGAAAAAGCATAAAAACGTTCAAATATCAATAATGCTTTTAAAAGTGTCTTTGTATTTTGCATCTCAATGTGCATCTCTCCCAATATCACACTGACCTTATGTGTATATTTCCTCTTTCAGGCCTCTACTTCCTGGAGGAATCGCCTGAAGCTTTCCACTATCTCAGCCAATCAGGATGTCTGAAGGACAAGAGCCTGAATGACAAAGAACTGTTTAACAGTGTTATGGTTAGTGTCACTGCATTTACTCTGCTGGTCTTTTGTCCATGTCCAGTCTTTGTCATATATTTAGTTTACTTTGTCATTGTAGATCAGAGTTTGATAGCAGAAACCTTTAAACTAAAATGTATTCATATTGCTTTAAACACAACTTCTAAAACCATAGCGTAGCATTGCATAATTGATATAAATGATGTCCCTATAGGTTTAATGGTTTGCACTCCTTTGGAGTTAGTCTTTGGAATACAGGGAATCCTTGCATTGCATCTTGATGTTAAAATACTATCTGCCTGGAGAGCAGCTCCGCCTCAGAGAAATTTTTGCATTTGAAATTCAAAACACCATTTATCAAACCTCTGTAAGCACATTGATGCAGAGTCAGCGACCATACTATGTTCCTTTTATCGTCTCCGTCACTGAAATATATATTGATGACTGAACCTTTGCTTGCAAAGAAAGTGTTATAAGCACCTTGTCTGCTGGTAATCTCTTTTCCTGTGCTTTTCTATGTGTAGGAGGCACTGAAGGTGTTAGAGTTCACAGAGGAGGAGATCAGAGACATGTTTAAGCTGCTGTCAGGAGTCTTACAGCTGGGAAACATCGAGTTCATGACTGCAGGAGGAGCCCAGATCACCACCAAGCAAGGTGAACCGATCACATGTAAAGTGAGTTAGTAAAAGTGAAACCTAGATAGATGCGTTGCGGAAGTGTAACACATCTTTGTCCATCTTTCAGTGGTCACTAATGCCAGTGAACTGTTGGGCCTGGACGCCTTCCAGCTGTCTGAAGTACTGACTCAGCGCTCCATAATCCTCAGAGGAGAGGAAATCTGCTCCCCACTCACTATAGAGCAGGTCAGCAAACACACTTACACATTTATTCTCCCCGTCTTGATCGATCTCTGACACACTCACACCCTAACACCCCTTGGGTTTCCTTCTCATCGTTACAGGCCGTGGATTCCCGGGACTCTGTTGCCATGGCATTATATTCCCAGTGTTTCTCCTGGATCATCCTCAAGATCAATCAGAAGATCAAAGGGAAGGAAAACTTTAAATCCATCGGCATCCTTGACATCTTTGGCTTTGAGAACTTTGAGGTCAGTACCCTTGTGTTCTGCTGTTTTCTAAGTACCGCTCATTCACACACACACACAC
>NW_023339873.1:8619536-8619716 GCF_004916995.1 Morone saxatilis
ATCTGTATATAAGATTTGTGTCTTTGCTTCCAGGTAAATCGATTCGAGCAGTTTAATATCAACTATGCCAACGAGAAACTTCAGGAGTACTTCAACAAGCATATCTTCTCCCTGGAGCAGCTTGAGTACAACAGGTGCGCTTCTGCATATACACCAGTTAGCCATAACATTATGAGCACT
>NW_023339873.1:8619816-8634803 GCF_004916995.1 Morone saxatilis
ACAACGCATTCATTCATCCATGTGCAGATATGAGTACACACGGATAACGCATAAATCTGCATAATACACCAGTCTGCCATTAACATTATGGACACTGACAGGTGCAGTCGTGGATTTTACTCGTTATCATAGGCACTGTACGTGGGTGGGGGATAATATTAGGCAGCAGTGGATGCATTTTTGTCCTTTTAGTTGATGTTTTAGAGCAGTATAGGCAGCGTGGGTTGTGATTTGAAAAGGCCTTGGGTGGCTACGACTGGGTCAGCATCTCAAAAAATGCAAGCTCTTGTGGGGTGTTGCAGTCTGCAGTGGTCAGAGAAAAAAGTGATCACCCAAGGCAAGGAAAGCGGTGAAATGGTGAAAGGGTCACGGGTGGGCCAACGCGCTCATTGACTGCACGTTGGGAATGACAGCCTGGCCCGTAGTGGTCTGATGCCAACAGACGAGCTACCTGTAGCTCAAACTGCTAAAAAAGTTAATGCTGGTTCTAATAGAAAGGTGTCAGAATACACAGTTTGTTGCGTATGGGGCTGCATAACATTATGACCATTTTGATCTTGTGATCATATTGTAACTAGTGTTTTGTTGTGAGGTCGTGCAGTGATATGGAGTTAAATAATACTGTACATGAGTTTTCCATGTGTAATTGTTTGGGTTTACTCTCGACAGGGAAGGTGTCCAGTGGGACGCCATAGACTGGATGGACAACGCCGAGTGTCTTGACCTTATAGAGAAGGTACTAGGAAATTAATTTGTCATAACAAATGTTTCTTTCAATCCTAATATCTTCTGTGCATCTGGCCAGGATGTTGAAATGTTAACAGAGTTTTTTTTTGGTTGAAGTGAGTTAAAATAAAAGCTACTTCTCTGTCATTTAAGAGCTGTGTTGGACGCCTGCCTCGGATGCTCTCTGGAAAACTGATCTAATATTGTTGGACTGATGTCTTAGAAAGTGGTGCTGATTTCATAAATCTGATGCAATAACATGATGTTTTTTTCCCCTCTCTTTAAGAAACTGGGCTTGTTGGCACTAGTGAATGAAGAGAGTCGGTTCCCCAAAGGAACTGACTTCACACTGTTGGAAAAGTTGCACAGCAGACACTCTGTGAGTTATTTACAAAAACAAACTGCATGCATTATTCAAAAAATGTGCTGTGCTGGTGTTAAAATGTCACATTATATTTTATTTTATTTTTTTATTTTATGCTATTTTCCTGTTTCCCCACAGACAAACCCTTATTATGTAAAGCCAAGACTTGCTGACCATCAGTTTGGCATCAAACATTATGCCGGGGAGGTGAGTGATGTACAACTGAGCCACTTCTTGTTGTCATACTGTATGTTATTGTGTGAAATCTGGGAGATTTATGAAAAACCTGTCTGTCTTGGTCAGGTCCTGTATGATGTTAGGGGGATCTTGGAGAAGAACAGAGACACCTTCAGAGACGACATCCTAAACATGCTCAAGGACAGCAGGCAGGACATTCAGATACACTAAACCAGTAGCACTCTAATAAGTCATGAGATTGTATTAATAGGCTCATTTCAGTCATTCAAAGTAGACTTTTTTTGAAAGGTAAATCCAACTTAAGTTTAGCCGTTCTTTTAAGTAACAAGTAATATGAAATTCATTCTACCAATTTTTAAAGATTACTATCAAATCAATCATTGTTGGGTGAAAACCATTTAGAAATTTGTTTTTGGGCTTTTAACCAAACAGGTCTGGGAACCATTTAATCCCGCAAACTGTCAACCTCATCTAAAATCTCATCAGGAAATGACAATATGTGAATTATACAAAGAGTATAGGGAAACAGTTAAGTTCCTGAAACTGTCTGTATTTTTCAGGAACAAAAAAACATCATCATCATTTTTCTTTCTCAAGTTGAGAAATGAGAATCAGTATTTCCACTGAAAGAATTTACAATATGCTGGTGTGTAATCCATTATGTGTCTGTTGCCTCTCAGACTGGACTTCATCTATGACTTGTTTGAGAAAGTTGGCAGCAGGAACAATGAGGAGAAGATGGGCACAGCCAGACGCAAACCTACCGTGAGCTCCCAGTTCAGGGTGAGTGATGCAGGCAGTTTAAGGTTATTAGATACCCGACATAACAAGCAACTTATAACAAAGTGTGTAAAAATCAGAGCCTTGAGAGAACAGTTATGGATAAATGGAAGCACTTAGTCAGATGACCTGTTTTATCTGACACAAACCCAAAGATATTAATTTTATAGTGATATAAAACAAGCCAAACAGAAAAGCCTCACATTTAAAAAACTGGAAACAGGGAATATCTTAAACAATTTATAACTTCAGAGCTAAATATGAACTCTTTAAACTGTTTTTTTTCCCTTTCTTACATGTAACTATCAGTGAAATAATTACTACGGTCATTTTGTTCATTTTTATGCAAAAAACAATATTGTCTTTCTCTGTCTCTTCAGGACTCCCTCCATGCTCTCATGGCCACTCTGAGTGTATCCAACCCTTTCTTTATTCGCTGTATTAAGCCCAACATGCAAAAGGTCAGCCTGTTTCTCTGTCACACCTCTTTTAGTTCTCAAATTCACTTTAATACTGTCTCAGAACCTGACTGACCATCGCCTAATGAAGTATCAGTTCAATAATCTTTGTTATTTTACTTGTAGAATCCAAGTGTGTTTGACCCAGAGGTCGTCCTGAACCAGCTGAGGTATTCTGGGATGTTAGAGACCGTGAAGATTCGTCGGGCCGGGTTCCCTGTCCGCAGAACCTTCAAAGATTTCTTCTCTCGGTAACAAATCTCACATTTTTACCCCTTTGAGATGTTATTGCTGAGATCTCTTTTTTGTTGTCCCCCAGGCTTTGACTTCTTTCTTTTTTGCCTGTCAGGTATAAGATCATTCTGAAAGAGAAAGGGCCAGCAGCAGCAGATGATAAGAAGAGAAGTACAGACTTTCTAATAAAATATGACAAGACCAAGAAAGAGTGGCAGCTGGGCAAGACCAAGGTAAGATCTGTAGTTTTTGGCAACACCCCTTTCAGACTCTAGAAAGCTATCATGACAGATTAACATTATCTCTTGTGTAGTCTAATAGATTTTCTATACATTACATTATACATCTTTCTGGTAAGCCTTCAAATTTGTTTTGCAGGTGTTTTTGAAAGAGTCTCTAGAGCAGCGTTTAGAGAAAGACAGGGATGAAGTCCGACGCCAAGCTGCCATGATAATTCGAGCCCACCTACTCACTTTCTCTGCCAAGTAAGGAGCAGGAAAAATGTTTTTAGGCATTCATGTACAACATTGGACCTCTGCAACAACTAAGGCATCTGTGCTAGTTCTTGTTGACTGTGTTTTATGTTGCTCTTCTGTTTTGTCCACAGGAAGCACTTCCAGCGCATACGAGCCAGTGTCATCACCCTCCAGAAACACTTCAGAAAGCACATCCAACGCAGACGATTCGTGAAGCAATGTAAGGCAACGCTGGTGCTGCAGAGACACAGGCGAGGTCAGGTGGCCCGTGCTCGAGTTCGAAAACTCAGAGAAGAAAAGAAGAAAAAGGAAGAAGAACAAAAGAAGAAAGAGGAGGATGAGAAGAAGCCATTGGCCGAAGGGGAGCAGGAGGAAGTGAATGAAGGAGCAGAGAAAAAGCCTAAATCGCCAGAGGAAACAGCTTCTTCTTCTGTGCGTTTCTTATTATAGTTAAATAAAAGAATTGTCCTCCCATTGATTTACAGAATAAAGCAAATTAGATTTAGCTTATTTGATGCTTGACATGTCCCTTCTCTCCTCTCTTCCCATTCAGGATGAGGCCCGGCAGATGGAGGAGATCCTGCAGTTGGAGCGTGAGATCGAGCGCTTGCAGAAGAAGAGAGAGGACGAGGTGTCCCAGCTGTGTGAGTCCTCCAAACAGGAGCTGCAGCTGCGACGGGATGCCGAGCTCAAGCGGATGAAGAAAGAGGCGTCCCGCAAGGCCACAGAGCTCATCGACCTTCTGAACTTCGGAGGCGTGGATCCTTCACTGGGAGCAGAAGCAGCCAAACCTGCTCCAGAGGTGAAAGCTCCGAAACCTGCGAGTGCCACCAGGGGCGCGTCCAAAGAAGAGGAGGTGGACGAAGGGTTTCATGCGGAGGAGGAGTGCATCCCTCTCCCTGACTTCCCTCCTCCTGCTGAGACAGATGCTCCTTTGGATCAGGAGATATTTGCTCACCTCCCTCCCCCCCCGCCTGCTTTTGCAGAGGGGACAGTGCCTCCTGCACCACCTCCTCTACCCACAGATGGTGTTCCCGGAATTCCTCCTCCTCCTCCTTTACCTCCACCTGGAGATGGCTCCGCTGTCCCCCCACCTCCTCCACCACCACCCCCAGGAGAAGGGGAAAAGAAAGAAGGAGCAAAGACGGAACCGGAAAGGAAGGTGAGCATGGTGGAGAGCCTGGTGGACGGGGAGGAGCCGATCTACAGCATGCCGGCCGATACCGAGTCGGATTACGACCAGGAGGAGGAGGAGGGGTCTGTCAATGCCGGAGATGACAGCTCTGTATCGGGGAGCAACCGTGGGAGCGCCACTGTGGCGGATGATGAGCATCCAAGAAAGTCAACCTGCACCAATGCCAGCATCGAGTCCTACAGAGGCAGCTCTGACTCTGTGAGGACACACACTCACACGCATCCTCACACGCGTGCACGCAGATATGTATGAGCAGCTAAACAGTGAACATTTGCAATTTTGATATGATTTGATTTTAGCATCCTTAAAAAATCTTATAATGTAATAAACAGTTTCCTGGTCAATTGTTATTATTATATAGAAATAATTATTCATGTAATTTTATGATGTTGCAGTATGCAGACAGTGACGATGAACATGACGGCATGATGGACACTGATGAAGAAGTGACTAATGGCAGAGTGACTTTGCTTAATGGAAATGGACCGCCATATTTCCACGGCTACCTCTACATGAAGGGTGGGTATACAGTATATTATGTATTTTCCTAAAGATGGCTGTCTCAATTGTATTTTCACAACAGTTATTTAATTCTCTGCTTCTTCAGCTGGTCTGATGATCCCGTGGAGGAGGCGCTGGTGTGTGTTGAAGGATGAAACCTTCATGTGGTTCCGGTCCAAACAAGAGTCTCTCAAGTCGGGCTGGCTCTACAAGAAGGGAGGAGGCCTCTCTACTCTCTCACGGAGGTTGTTGTAGTTGTTACTGAGCGTAGCTGCATGCTAATTAAATTGAATTCTGGACTTGATCTCTGTTTGGAAATTCATAAAGTAGGAACAAGAAATGAATGAACTGAATGATTATGTAGTTGTCACTGGGTAGATAACATCCTACAAACCTTCACAAGAAATTCAAAATGCACATTCATCCAAATTAAAGCTCTGCTAGCTTTATGTAATGACATGATGCATGAAATAAACAGTTTGGCTGATGGTTGCATGTTGGCTTGATCGTAAGAAAGACAGTCTTGCATGTGATTGACCATCTGTCTTGGATGAATAAGCCCCTGTGTCCTGTTGAGGTGTTCATATGTAACACATGTCTAACTTAATGCTTTGAACCCTCTGCAGTGTTTGAAGACTTCATTGTCCTACACAAGCTGGTGTACTGCGGATGAATTACCTGAGATTTAACTTCTCAAATCCTAGTTAATCTAGTTCATAAAGTCATCATAAACAACTTACATATAACACACTGTTCCAAATACTCACAAAAAAACTAAAGAAAAAGCAGAAACAAGGATAAAAGCATTAAAAGCTAATATCATTTACTTCTATAGGGGTCTTGGAAGTTGTGTTTTTGAATGTGTGATCTTTATGAACTGAAGAGGCTAATTAGATAAGAGAAAATGAAAGGATTTAATGTTACTATACAATCAAAAATATTATTTATAAACCTAAAGTACAGTCAAATTACACTAATGTAGGTTTTGTGTATAGTTACTGCCACCATTGTATTCTATACAATACAATATGTATCATTTATAGGGTCACGTAAACCTTTATAATGTCTAGAGTGGATTGTCCTGGCCTTTGTTTTCATTGTGTCCTATTCTACCTCAGAAACTGGAAGATGCGCTGGTTTGTACTGAGGGACAGCAAGCTGATGTACTACGACAACGACAGTGAGGAGAAGCTGAAGGGAACCATCGACATCCGAGCTGCCAAGTATGATTTCTAGGAAGCTCCAGTCCCAAAACACACACATAACTCCCCTTCCTCATTGTTTCTCGGTTTTCTAGACAACAGCTGCGTCCCTCAGACATGTGTAATTGTGTTTTTACAGGGAGATTGTGGATAATCATGAAAAGGAGAACGCTCTGAACATTGTGACGGATGAGAGGACCTATCAAGTGTTCGCTGAGTCACCAGAGGATGCAAGGTGTGGTGGACAGAAAACAGCAACAAGTTACTATTTGTATCTGAGTTGATTTATATATTCTAACTTCTTACTGTCCTTCTGTGCAGTGGATGGTTTAATGTGCTCAGTAAGGTTCGCGTGTGCACTCCTGAGCAGCTGCTGGAGATGTCACACGAACAGGCCAACCCAAAGAACGCTGTGGTCAGTCTCTGAACACTAGTTGATCTTAACAAGTTATCATTCTTCCGTAGGCAATAGTGCACCATTAATGTGTGTTTTAAATTGTTCTTCTCTCCTCCTCCTCTTTTTTGTCCTTCAGGGAACTCTTGATGTGGGGCTGATCGACTCTGTTTGTGCTTCAGACAACCCTGATCGGTAAGCACTCATTCACTTTACATGTCAAGGAACATTTCGTTGTTTAACCGGTTTTTCAAATTTATTGAATTTTGTAGCTTTTGGTTTGGTGTTTGGTGGCCATCAAAGACCATGATGACCAATAGACCAAATCCCTTTTTAAAAACTGCATTTGAACAACAGACCTGTTGTCTCTTTGTTTCTCTTACCTGGAAAACAGGAAAACTCAACATGCCATCACTATCCATCTTATTCATACAACCCGTAACTATCTAAAGTTGGATTTTTTTATTTAAAAGTCTATCTCTTGACCTTTGCAGGCCCAACTCCTTTGTCATCATTACGGCCAACCGTGTGATCCACTGTAACAGTGACACACCAGAGGAGATGCATCACTGGATCAGTCTGCTACAGAAACCCAAAGGAGACGCCAGGATAGATGGGCAGGAGTTCCTTGTTAGAGGTGAGAACAATGTTTTTTAGATGAACAATCACAAGATCTGACTTTTAGGAATAGTTTGAATAATACCAGACGCAACAGAGAGCCAATTATAGATGGTGATAAATAAAAAGTTTGGATGTTTACTTTGTATATTTAACACTGAAAATATAAGCAAAAAATTGGCAAGATGTGGTAATATATGTGTAATAAAATGTTTGTTAAATACTTTTGTTAAAAGCACTTTAATTTTCTAAACAATATATGTTATCAAGTATCCATTTTATATCTGAAAATTAGAAATTGTGGCCTTGTGGATGCATAAATAATTATCCAATGAACCACATACTTTTTCTTACTATACAAAAACATTACATTCCTCCTTGTCTTTTCTCTTATCCTGCCTTATCATCTTTTAGGCTGGCTCCAAAAGGAGATGAAGACGAATGCTAAGAGCACCTCCCTGAAGCTGAAGAAGCGCTGGTTTGTTTTGACCCACAGCTCCCTGGATTACTACAAGAGCTCGGAGCGAAATTCCTCCAAGATGGGAACTCTGGTCCTCAACTCCCTCTGCTCCATCATTCAGCCGGATGAACGAGTGCACAGGGAGACAGGTGAGGAAAGAGAAATGAAGGGGAAAGGCAGAAAGGGCAAATTTAATTAGGGATTAGACATAGGAGATTTGAGACTAGATGTAAAGAGAGGATTCTAGTTCTACAATTATATGCATGAAAAAAAATGGATTTCATTAAACTAAATAAAGGAGAATGATTATACCGTTCCTTAGAGGTAATATTTTGTATTTCACTTTTAGGTAATAGATGCTTTAATAAATGTTTTTGCAGGTTACTGGAACATCACCGTGTATGGGAGGAAGCATTCCTACCGCCTCTATACCAAGATGCTGAACGAGGCCATGAGGTGGACAGCTGCCATACAGGGAGTCATAGACAGCAAGACACCCATAGAAACTCCAACTCTGCAGCTCATCAGAGACATCAAGGTAAAACACACACAGAGACATTCACAATTAAATCTTCAAATTAATTAACATAAACTGACTCCTAAATTGAATTTGATCTCTTCATGTCCCCTCAGGAGAACAGTGTAAACCCAGACATCGTGGAGCAAATGTACAGGAGGAACCCCATCCTCAGATACACTCAGCATCCTCTGCACTCCCCTCTACTGCCGCTCCCTTATGGAGAGGTCAACAGCCGTGAGTAAAAACTTAAAATCCGCAACCTACAGCCTAAAATCAATTGGGAATGTCTCAGTACCCACACTTGCCTTGAGCACAGCATGCACTGTGAGGTTCAGGAAATGTCACAAATATGCCAATACACAGCTTTTGGACCGACAATAATCAGAAGACATGAAGCAGATTAAGTTTATGACCCACAAGTGTTATTATTCATCTCCAAACACAACAGATTTAAAACCTCCACAGACATAATTTTGTGATATTAACAATATGTTCTTCTTAATGGGACTACTAAAAATAATATTGCATATCTGACACTGTCAAATATATTTTATCAAAGATTTTGAGATACATGTTCCATCCTTTGAAATTGTGTCAGACACAAACATTTCAAAATAATGTTGTGTCTCTTTAATGTAATGATAAACTACAACAGGCTTGAGGTCTTAACAGGCACTTGGGAACTTTGGCAATTACTAGAAATACATCACACAAGTAGACACTTGACAACTCGTAAATACCATAAGTATGGGTATTGGGAGGATCCACTTTCTTATTCTTCTTTCACAAACTGTGCATTTAAAAGTCACTGTCCTTTATTTTCATGATTCATAGTCTTTGACATATACATCTTTTCTATGTCATATCTGTTACTGCTGCCATCACTAGTATCATCAATAAGCTGCATCAATAATATTGCTTTATCTTCTCTATCTTTGTTCACCTTTTTCTTTTCTTTTTATCTTTGTCTGTGTGCAGTACAAAGGCAGCAGGGCTATGCCAGTCTGCAGGATGAGGCTGTGCGAGTCTTCAACTCACTGCAGGAGATGGAGACCCTGGCAGACACAGTGCCCATCATCCAGGGCATCCTGCAGACCTGCCAGGACCTGCGCCCTCTCAGGGATGAGGTACTTTATTTGTCAAGAAAAGTTTTCTTCACTTACTTCTCAAGTCTCAGTGTTCTCTATAGTATTACCTGCCAATTTTAGGCACTTCCGTAGTCTCTGTACTTAACATAACATAACATATAAGAACACATTGCGTATGCAGTGATTTGACACCTGTATTTGGCTGATTAAACTTCAGATTTCTGAATTGCCTCTATATTTCTGTTTTTCAGGTATACTCTCAGGTGATCAAGCAGACCAATCATGTGCCTCAGCCTAACAGCCCAGCTAATCGAGCACACTGGCATCTGCTCACCTGCATGAGCTGCACCTTCCTACCCAGTCGAGCCATCCTCAGATACCTCCGCTTCCACCTCAAGAGGTATGTGTGTGTGTGTGTGTGTGTGTGTCTGCATTACAAATTATGCATCACTCGTGGAAGAAATGGGTTATAAAGGTGTAATGTGATCTGATTCAGGGTACGTGAGCGCTTTCCCGGCACAGATATCGAGCGCTACGCCAGTTTCATTGGGGAATCCCTAAAGAAGACCAAGACTCGTGAGTTCGTTCCCTCTCAGGAGGAGATCGCCGCCCTGCTGGTGAGGCAGGAGATGAGCACCACCGTCTACTGCCATGGGGGAGGCTCCTGCAAGATCTCCATCAATTCGCACACCACAGCCGGAGAGGTGCACATCAAAAAAACAAATTTGACACACCCTCCTCTCAGTCAAACAGCGTGTGTTGTTACTAACTGGTCCGTGCTTTTATGTTATGTTGCTGCAGGTTGTGGAGAAGTTGATCAGAGGTTTGGCCATGGAGGAGAGCAAGAACCTGTTTTCTCTGTTCGAACACAACGCCTTCACAGACCGAGCTCTGGAGAGCAGAGTGATTGTGGCAGATGTTCTGGCCAAGTTTGAAAGGTATCTCTGTTCCTATGAACTAGCAGGATTATCTGTTACAATTATATGTGCACAAATATGTCAATTGTTTGAAGGTTTAAATCCATCTGACTAATTATTTGATAATAATTAGTATAATAAGAGTTGTTGTTGTTATTTTATTCTGTGTGTGATAACTCATCCAGGGTTTGTTTTATTTATTTTTCCAGACTGGCAGGTAGCGAAGAAGAGGAGGAGGAAGGTGAATGGAAACTCTACTTCAAGCTCTACTGCTTCTTGGATGTGGAGAGCATGCCAAAAGAAGGAGTAGAGTTTGCTTTCATGTTTGAGCAGGTGAGCCTTACGGCACAGTGTGGGTGTGAGAAGTAAGAATTGATGCTTTAAATCTTATTCCAGACAGCCATAAACACTCCATCATAGTTGTGGGATGGTTAATCAGTTCAATCACTTTGAAATTGAAATGAGATTACTAATTTTCTTTGTTCAAAGTAATTACCCAACAGCACCCACTCTACACTGCCTACATAGTTAAATGTACTTGTGTTTTAAATTATTTTAATTTCTTGTCCTCATAGCACTTGCCTGTCTTTTCCCACTTATAGCAGCTCTTACCAATTCATATAAGAGCCTTTTCTGTAGTCAATAAATTGGCTCAAACACCTTTTAAATGCATCAGGGAATATCATGTTGAATTAATATATTATATAGCACAAATAAAATGTCTAATACTTTAGTAATTAGTTCAGAATACTACATGTTATTGGTGTGATGTCATGTTTAGTAACAAACTACGATGTTGTATTTTGTGAGAAAAGAAATGTGATAACATTGTCACTCTCTTCTTCTCTACGTCTCTCTCAGGCCCACGAGTCTCTGATAAGTGGTCACTTCCCGGCCTCAGAGGAGACTTTGCAGCACCTGGCCGCTTTACGTCTCCAGTATCTCCATGGTGACGAGGCGGGTCGTGCCGGGTGGAGCCTGGGAACCGTTTATCCAATCGGACGTCTCCGCAATCGCATCCTTCACTCCACCAAACCAGGCGTGGGGGCGGCAAGTGGAGCCGGAGGAGCAGGAGGGGGAGGACCAGGAGATGGGAAGGGCACGGTGGGAGGACCGGGAGGTATCCCGGTCGCGGCAGAGAAACGAAAGACCCCGAGCTTCCTGGATGGCACCTTGAGGAGAAGCTTCAAGACTGGTTCACTGAAGAAGCAGAAGGTGAGTGATGGAAGTAAAGTTTAAGCCCATTTACTGCAAATACAACCATAACTACATAATTAATGTCAATGTTAAGTCAAAATGTAATATTAGTTTAAAAAAATGTGTTTAAATAAACTTAAACAAAGAGACAGCAGTTTCATAAATCTACTGATTTATTTTCATTCAGCATGGAAATGAATGGAGACCAATGACTGCTTGTAACTTATATCAAACAATTTAAACTATAAAGCATGCAATTAAAAAATATATAGTATAAATAATTTCTTGTTGAGCTAAAATTAGCAAACATGCAGATATGCCCTTTAGATAACAATGTCAATATGTAAAACAAAGCACTTGCTTCAAAATGTTTTTGTTTTTAGTAACTTTTAAATTAGAGAAAGCTAAAATATTGATGCTATAATGTAACTTGTATTTTTGTTTTGTTTAATTAAGAATTAGAATTGTAATATTTCCTATACCTTTTAAATGAAATAAGTTACATGAATAAATCATATTTCATTTAACTGTTTAAATTAATTTAATAAATACTTACTTTGGGGAAGATAAATATGAATATAAATCCATAATTTTACACCAATCCACCAGCAAATATTTATTCCCATAAGATCAGTGAACTCAGTCTGGTTTTAAATGTCTGACTGACTGATTGATAGTTTGATCAGTATTCCTCATTGATTGGCTGACCTGTGTTGTTGCAGGTGGAGGAAGAGCAGATGCTGGAGATGTGGGTGAAGGAGGAAACGTCTGCTACACGGACTAGTGTTCTGGAGAAGTGGACCCGGCTACAGGGCATGCCTCAGCATCAGGCCATGCTTAAATACATGAGCATCATCAAGGAGTGGCCTGGATACGGATCCACTCTGTTTGATGTGGAGGTGAGAAAATGATGGATTTCAGAGATTTATGCAAGTAACCTCTTCTTTTCCCTGCTCACTTCTTTTCTGTTGTTTCCTCTGTCTCTGTAGTGTAAAGAGGGTGGTTTCCCTCATGATCTGTGGCTGAGTGTGAGTGCTGACAACGTGTCAGTGTATAAACGAGGTGAACCTAAGCCACTGGAGACCTTCCAGTACGAACACATCACGTTCTTTGGGGCTTCACAGCCGTGCACCTACAAGATCATCGTGGATGAGAGGGAGATGTTCTTTGAGACACCACTGGTGAGAGCTCATGATTTATTTTTCATTCCCTTTAGGGCTGCAAGGATTATTTTCATTATTTTTATCATTGAATCGTTTTTTTTGTAATTAAGAAATGCCCACCACAATCTTGTTATTCTTGTTTTGTCTGAACTGGGGTAGACTTTGTATTGACCTGCTTTCTTCCCAACACATATGCATGTAGTTTTATGAATGTATGTTTTTTATGTTAGTAGTACTCCATAAAGTCCAATATAACTTCTTCTGTGGCTCTGATGGGAGCTTTGTAAAATATTGTCAACAGTGTTAAAAGATGGGCCATAGGAAGTGCAGGATCCAGGGTTTTCGGAGCATGAATTGTACTAGGAACTAAGGCTGCTAGTATACTTCTTCAGAAGTTCTTGTTGGGTGGTCGAATAGCTTCCCCCTGCCACGCCACCTTCCCATCTCGGATTGAGGGAGGCTGTGTCTGTAACTGTGGCCATTCAGAGACGAAGGCTATAAACACATTAGATATTCCAGTGTACATAACACAAACCACCTCTTTTCTTTCTAGTCTTCTTTTTAAATTTGTATATTTTGAGTCCCGTAACTTTATGGAAATCCAATACTAAATTGCTGTATTCCTCTCTAACAGATTAACACTTAATTACACACACAGCCAAACGAGTACACATATTTACCGTCCCACCACTTTTTTTCTCTCTCTGCGTAGGGTTGGGGCAGGATCCCAAGCATGCATGAGGGCCTACATTAACATGGATGTGAAGAAGCGCTGCCAGCATCCCATGTCCAGTGACCAGGCATCACCAGTTCCTGGCGTCAGGTGATCGCCCACCAACCAGTCAGGAGCCCTCCCGCGTTCATCCAGTGGCAAACAAATGTGCAGCCCCGCACCCCCCGGGCATTGGTTGCGTCCGTCTCGTTTGGATGGAGGCCAGTCGCACCAAACAACTAATCCTCAGATGAACCTCAGGGGTGGTGGGATGGAGCGTCTATGAAGAATGGGGAAAGCAAGAAGTGGACACCAGGGAGGGCCAAACGCACACTCTGATGGCACTGGGTTTCACTTGAAAAAGGGATTGGGGGATCTATTAGAAATGAGCATGACGAACCAAAAACAAACCTGTATTTTGGATGGTCCTTTCAAATACAGTAACCCCCTCCAAGCAGTTGCAGTCCCTGCATGTAGATGTTCAAAGCACACCTCCAAATTCTCCTCCCGCTTTCCTTTGCCGGACAAAACTCAGTAATAAAAGCACAACTCAGGCCGGCCAGGCCCCAGCCCCCAGTCTGTCCCAGGTGGCCCCCCCCCCCCCCCCCTCCTCAGCGCACTGCCAGACAGAAGAAAAGCCACACTTTCTCAGTTAAATCTGTTTCTTTCTCTCTCCTCCAATTTCAGAGTCTCTCTCTTTCTCTTCTCGTGTCCTCACTCCTGTTGCATCTTTGTTTGGTATTAAGTTATAATGCTGAATTCTTGTTCTTGCTTGCTTTCTCTCTGTTGTTCTTTCGCTGTCGTTTATCTGTGATATCAGCTGTTATTACATCTGTCTGTGACTGAGAAAAAGGACTCGATGATTCTTCTTCGGGGCTACCAAAGGGGAAAAAGATTTCCCTGCTTGACATAGTGTTCACTTACTCACTCGTCAGTGCCACCGTGTGGCCACAAGAAGAAAACACAGCCAACTGAAGTGGCTTTAAATATTTCTGAACATTATCAAATAGATATTCTTGAGAAGAAAGAGTGGAGGCTCTGTGGTCACGTTTGGCTTGACATGGAGAGTCTGTGCATGGCCTCACTTGGCTCTACAAAGAAAACAGTATCAACCTGAATAGTATGAGACAAAACATTTCCCTATCTATGTCTACATATAACACACACTGCATATATCTATTGTATATTCACATACACATAAACTGAACCAACATGTATTGTTTTGTACTGTATATCACACATTATAAGAGTTATAAATGAATTTTCGGTGGACACTGCACTGTACAGTATATAGATGCCATACTAAATGCAATGTGACACCTCTCGTGTAAAATACATGCAAGTGAATGGTGTTAATAATGACCAGTGTATGTCTGAATATGATGCCAATACTGTACATCGTTCACTGGCTGTGCCATTAATGTGACTCACAGAGAAATAAGAGTTAATAGTAAAAACACAGACCATAATGAAGCTGGCGGACAGTGGTCATGTTTTCACAGTGTTCTGATGAATTTATCATTGTTGTTATCTGTGGGACTCACTCTGCAGCATCAATTGGAGCCATAAAATACTGTATATCCTTGTCTGCTCATGCTATTCTCACTTTTTTATTTACTAAGATCAGTGACTTATACAATAATGCATAAGAGCTCCAGTTTGTCTGTGTTTCCAAACCTGTTTATGAACATTTATGACTTTTATTACTGATACTACTATTATTACTGTATGCCCCCAGCTATCTTAACCACCCTGAAGTGCTGTGTTGTAATGCTGCTGTATGT
>NW_023339873.1:8634893-8658554 GCF_004916995.1 Morone saxatilis
TGTGTGTGCATGTATGGTGTAATCCAAAAAGTTGGAAAAGAAAAGGGAAATGAGAAATGAGAAAAGAGAAGTGATTTTACTGAGTGTATTCCTTTGAAATAAGCTGTATTTAAATGACTAACCTTTGCAAAGAATGGTGTTGTGATCGTGAGTTAAAGGGAAAAGCATGGGATTTGAAGGGAGGGTTGTGGGTTATTTATTTTATTATTGAACTGTATGTATTGCAAGGCGTGTTTGGGAGGATAGTGTATTAAAAATATAATGGAATTTTTCACTCTCGGTGCAAGAGGAGAAGATAAGACACTGTGAGGATATGGGCTCAGAGATGGTTTAATTGTGCACTGGGAATGCTGACAGTCATCAACACTGCTTTGTGTGTGTGTGTCTGCGTGTGTTTATGGACTGAAAGTGAAGTCACGTTATGTCAATATCACCCGACTATGTGGCACTGCAGGAAGGAGGCAGTATAACACCTCTAGAAGACAAAAACAGTTTACAAGCAAAGTGTTTCCCCACATCAAATATCCAGAGGGAATACTTAGATAACACGGAAAAAGACCAGACAACATGGGCCAATTACTTTCATTTGGTTAAGCAAAGGTTTCTTAACTAGTTCCTATATCAATAATAATTTCAATATTATGCCCCATTCCTGCTATTCAGGCCTGATATCTAAGTGAGGTTGAACTTCTTAACGTTGTCTATCTGGAGTGCCACATTCAGGGCCAAGGCCAGGATTTGAGAAATACTGAGGTCATGAGTCCAAATGAGCCAATGACACCAAAAATTATATTATAATTTGTATTTTATTCTTTTTAATTCTGTTTAGTTATACCATTTTATTTCCCAACATGGTCTAAATGATCTAAACCTCCCCCCTACACTATCAGGAACAACATTTTGATGAGGAAATGGCAAATTATTTATTTATTTAGCCTGCAAGAATTCAAATGTATATTTATTCTAACAAATACTGGAAATAAGCTTAAAGTATTCACCAAATATGTGTTTCACCACCTTTGCTAAAAGCCCCAAATTCCTAAAACAAATATACCAAGGACATGACCTCGGTGTCTTTAATGGTGGCTAAGGCCCTGGCTGCATACACACAGCCCACTGGGATCCTGCCTATAGAGTTAGAATAAACAGAACTCCCTCACAGGTTCCAGTCTGAACTTTTAGTTATTTTAGTTTTGGCTAAAATGAGAGGAGAACCAGAGAGAGTAACCCATAAGCCATAATTAACGAGGAACCTGGAGCTATCTGTTCTAGTTATTCTATGTCTATGGTTCTGTCTGTCACTGATATTACACTGAGTAGGAGGAAGCTGCCCCATAGTTGCTGAAATGCGATCAGTGTGTTTGCAGAAGAAACAATAAATTAAGAAGATTAAGTTAGATTTTGCAGTATCTGATCGCAAATCTGTTTCCAAGGGCAACTTCATCACAAAGGGTCCTGTTATCAGCCGCAGGCGGCCAGAGTGGGGCCCATTCTTATCTTATGTTATGCTTATTATCATCATTACATAGTGAAACATATTGTGCTTGTTAAAAAAAAGAGAAAGAGAGAGATATGTGTGTTGTTCTTTTTTATTTGTAACTGGCTTTACAAATTATGCTTTAATAAATTATTGGAATTATTGTCCTCTATTTGATGTTGTCTGTGAATTTATTTTGAGGCCTACAAACACTGGTTTCGACTTATTTTTAGTATTGTAGCTACTTAAGTGCACTTTTGTGGTACTTATTTATTTGAGAGCTACGATGGTTACTTTAAATTAAAGGAATAGTTTGAGATTTGGGGAAATAAAAGTAGGTCCATTCCCTTTCTGGTGGAGAGAAGACTGATGTTGTTTAACTGCTAGAATCCCCAAATCTTGAAGTTCTCCTTTAATATTTTATATAAAAATATAATTAGCTTATAAAAATACACATGGATTATCACAAGATAAAAGTGTCTGAGCCCCCTTGTCACAGCTGAGATGTCCAATTGTTAGTAGTTCCACTAAAGAGTAAATTCCCCTCTAAACTTCTCAGATTATTTCATTTCAATTACTGTTTGAGGCTCCACATATCCAAAATGTCACAAATTAAAGAGCAAAGACCCCAAATTGAAGTAACATTTTGAATGAATTGAATTTACTTCATGGAGTAATTTTATGTTGCTGTTAAATAAGGAATCTGAGTTATTCTTGAACCACTGTCTACAAGAAGAAAGAAACTCACACAGACGCAAACACACGCCTTCCTCTCCTTTGTCTTCAGTGCGTAATGAGTGTGCGTCAGGATCCAGCGTTTGGTTCCTTCTCGGCACTTACGGAGTTTCAGCAGTCGACCAGAACAGCCAAAACATTTCCTCTTTTCGCGCTCTCAGGTTAGAGACGGAAGAAGTTTTGAGAATTAAACAGCTGGAACAATCTTCTGAGTGGTTGGATGATGGATTCACGGATTTTTCTCCCTGCTCTCCTGCTCGTCCTCGGTTTGGCGACAGTTTTCGCCCAGACTTCCGCACCTGGCCAAGGTAGGAGAAGTGAGCGACTGTGTAGTGACTGAGGAATATTAATGGCTGCTAAAAAGAATCTTTCCCTTTCATTTAGTCACTTTCAGCTGCGCCATTAGTTTTCCATTAGGTCCTAGGTAAAATGTAAACGACAGAAAATCCTGACTTGGTTTATTGAGACTTTTGTTGACTTTGAAATACTTACTTTTCTCTGTTTAGGACAGTATTGTCTTTCCTCTCGTGTGTTAACAATTGCAAGATTTATTGGAAGAGAACAGGACATAAAGCAACATAAACACTTTATTTGAGGTGTGTTTGGTCTTGGAATTACACTTCTATTATTTCTATTTTCAGTTTTAAGTTTATTTATCCTAAAATAATAAGAAACAAAATAAGAAAATCTTAGGTAAAGGCTACTTTTCATCTTATGAACTACACATAAAAGCAAGATTATCAGTGATTGTGTTAATATCATTGTGCCTCTGTTAGTTTAACATCTTTGGGTATTGAAACCTTTCAGCAGGAACAAGTCTCTTTTCAGGTCTCACATCCCCCTCCTGAACTGTTTCAGGGTGAAGCAACCAGCAGCAGTACAGTAGCCACAAACAAACCCACCAAACAAGAATGAGACCTTTTGTTTGTTTACACCTCAATTTTTAGATATTCATGGCTACACTTACACAAGCCCGGCTGTTGTCTTGTGTAGTCTGCTGACAATAATATGACTGGTCTGTGGGTTAACTGTGCCGTGTCTCCATGGAAAAATGTCCCAGGAGGATTAGCGGTGGTAACAAAAACCACCGGGAGCACACACCTTACGGGCCTCCATTTAATCTGCTTCTCAAAGTGTTTTCAGCTAATCTCACCAATATTAGAGTCAGCTGTACTGTGTGAGGCAACATTGTTTGTACCTTCGGACATCCTGTTCACTGAGTTTACTCCCATATGTGAACTATTTTGGCTGAAAAACTAATCACACTGACTTTTTCCCCCCGTAGCTTGTGAGACGAAGAATGGGACAACCTGTGACGAATGTCTGAAAAATGTGTCGGTAAGTGCTGAGAGAAAACAATTTGTTTCTGCTGGGTTGATTTCAATCTTGGTTTACTGGTGTGTGTTTGGGCCTTATGTAAAAAAGTGTCCTATAGGTGAAGGAACCATTGCCAGTGACTCCTCCTCTACCTGCACACCTGTTAGACTGGTTTAAGGAGTAACTGATCTGTCTTTGATTCCCCCCCTCCATTTTCTGCTTTTTGTTTGTGTGTATTCAACAGTGTATCCTACCCTGAATATCTCAGGATTCAATGTTTGTTCAGATAATAAAGAGGTCATTATGTGTTTTGGTGTTTTTCACAGTGCTTGTGGTGTATCAAAACGAAGTTGTGTATAACCTATCCAGTGAGGACCATCCTTCCACCGCATTCACTCTGCCCACTGAACGATGCACGCTGGGGGCTCTGCTGGAGTAAGAGAGTACACACACACACACACACACAAACATGAAAAAAAGGAAAAAAATATTATTATAAGAGATATATGTTCACCAAAACACACACACTCACATAAGCTTATATCCAAACACATTTCTATCTACATAAACTCACATACATATGAATTAAATGTAAACAAAAGCTTTCCTAAAAACTCAAGGCAAGATAAACCAAATTAAATTGAATACAAATAAAATGATCAATAAAGTACTTTGACTTTTGATGTCGGTTTAACTTTTAATATTTCCTTTTACTTAAACACCATAAAAACAATGAAATGTGTAATTTTAATTACATAGTTTTTTATTAATACTGATACTGATACAAATAAATACTATTTAAATCAATTACATCACATCTACATCACAGAGGGTGAGGTATTTGACCTGTCGCTCTCTTTGATCTTTTTACTAACTTTTCATTTGTTGAATGTAGGAAAAAATTTCAGAATGAAAATGAAAATGTTACCTTATTTCTAAACATTTTTTTGTTATATTATTAAATAAAAAAAATAAAATATATATATATCTATATACATTTATCGGTGTCCCCTTAGTTCCTGTCAACCATTACCCTCACCAAATAACCCTTGCAAAATAATGGTACACTGCACATGTGACAGGAAGCTACAGTTATAAGCTTCATAACTCATATCCAACAGCTCAATGACAGTTTTATGTTTTATAAGATGTGTACAAGGGGGGCAAGCATGCAAGGTCAACACTGTTACCATGTAACAACAACCATAACATTTAGGAAAAAAAACAGTCGTGAAATATTATGGCACAATGCAGTTTCTTGTCACTTCAAGCCATCTTTTGTCCAAAGCAATGCAAAAAGTGATGATTCAAGTTCAACTTAATTTAAAAATTGAAAAGGGGTATATTTCATGTACTGTCCCACGTTTATATTTCACCACTGACAATAAACATTGGACTGACATCGTAGAACAAATATATATCTTTTCTAATTTGAATGTAGATCTGTTACTGTGGATTTGTACATAACTTTGTCATTGTGTTTCTCCATCTGTAGTGAACTTCCAGATTTTGATAATCACCTTGGCAGTGGTTGGTGGCATTATCATCATTGCCTTCCTGGTCTGCCTGTTCTGCTGCTGCAAGTGTGAGAACTTTGGGTAAGTGTGCAGTTGACCTCTGTGACTCAATAACAGCCAACGAAACATTGTCACTCTTGCTCAACACGGACACGGAATCTTCTCTGATACAGAAACTGTAATATAAACAATTAGAAAAGGAGAATTTTCCACATAGAAAGCCATTTGCTACTGTTGTACTTATATATTGAACTTTAAGTATTGGAAAAAGCTCAGACATTACTTTTTAGCTATAGCTAAAGGACTATTTACTGTAACCTATCAGTTACATTTTCTATCTTCTTTTCATTAGACATGAACAAAATGATAATATACACACTTACTATAACAATAACAAAAACTGTTATTATTCCAAAATCGCACATTTCATGAGAGGTAGAAATGTGTCTACGGTGAATGTTTTAACTACTTAAATGTATTTCAGTTTTTGTGGTTAATCTGCTTCCTGGGTTTTGCACGTTAAACCTCAGTCCCGTCTCTCCCACTCCACCCATTTCACTTATGTTTCTATAAATAACTCTGAGATATGCATGCCTGTACAGAACATCACATGTGTATGCAGCAGGGTGCCCTTAGTGGATTGGGAAGTTGTCATGTTTTGTTACAGAGAGTTATGTTAAGTTATACGTCTAAAAATACTTATTGTTATGTATTAGGTTAGAAACTGTTGGGTTCTGGGACACGCTTATGGTCACAGATGGTTTAAGTATGGGTTTGGTAAGAACTTACTGTAGGATCTCTACCTTTGTCACTCTGTCATTAGACTTAATATTTGTCCTTTTAGTCTGGAGCTACATTCGTTACAAGGTGATGATCAGTGTGTACTGTACTATGTGGGGAGATTTTAGTCTAATCAAGATAATATACTGTACACATACGTACTGTACATTCCTGTCAGCATTGGTGTGGTCACCTTAAGGCGTCACAAGCACACACTGTTTACTCTTCCATGACCTATGTAACCACAACCTAACCTTGGTCTTGTGTTTGTGTGTCAGATCCAAAAGGTTCGAGGCCAAGATGCAGAGACAGGGCAATAAGATGAAAACCAAGCAGGAAGAAAGGTAAGAAATAATGTTCATTTAGTGTGTGAGTGTATATGATACATCTAGGCCATATTCATAGTCAACCAGTAGCTCTCCTCTGCAAAGATATGCTTCAAGAGGAAGTATCCAAGGTGGACTTGAATCTTAATCTGAGCCTGGTTGCAGACATCTGGATCGCTGCCCATGTCTCCATTTTTTTCACTGCAATTCAAATATGGAATAATAAAGTGAAACAAAATAGCACTTCAGTCTGATTTTCAGGCCAAACTCAAACTGGCCAACAATGCACACAATCTGACTGCTCTCTCCACCGCCACTGCCTTTTCCAAGCTCTTCCATTATGGGAGATTTAGAGTTTTATCAATACCAGGGCCACACGGCACACGAACAGTTTCTTACCAGAGGTTTCTGTGTAATGGACAGAAAACTCACACTTCCTCACACATGCTTTCTTTCTTTTTCCTGATGGATGTTTACATTCCTTTATACCTCTAAAAATGTATTTGGTCCAATATAAGGGGCAGCCATCAATAGAGCGGGCCGTCCACTAACTGGAGGCTTGGTGGTTTGATCCCTCAGCTCCCCCTGTCCATGCAGGGTCCAAATTGAACTTTTCTATCTGCCTATGGAAGGTAAACTCAGAAAATGTACCAGGCAAAACTATGTTTTATCTGCCATAAAACTGCAGAATGTTTTTGAGCTTCATATTTTAGCCAGGGTCTCTGGGCTCCTGCATTGTTCAGACGCCACCTCTTACTGTACTCCATGACTTTTCTATTCGTCTTCATGGTTTTTTTGTTTTGTGACCGCAATTTATTTATTTTAATAATTTTTTACCCGACTGAACCCAAACTTTAACGGCACTATATTGGAAGTATCCTCGAGTAAGACATTGAACCCTGAGTTTATAGGATGGGTCAAATGAAGAGGAAAAATATAATTTCCATGTATGCAAAAGCTGAAACGACAACAAAGGCTGAGATGTAGCCCTGATTATTCTTCTATTAATATACACAGCCCTTTCAAACAGTGTGCAATTTTTTCTTATAGCTATGCAGACGGTCATTGTGGGATAGTAGCTGTAAGCTGTAATGACTGGCTCACTATGGTGGACTGCGATTGCTTGATTTAACAATGATTTATAATATTTGTGTATTTTTACCCTCACAGTACATATACAGTAGATGTATTCATATAGAAACATACAGTAAAGACGCATTAATACAATTGCTGAATAACTATAAAGAGATGTCCTCCTTAATAGTCTCAGAGTCTAGGTTTGTCTCATTGTTTAGAGTCTACAGGACACCAGATGCACCAGCTGCCCATGTTGCATTGTTGTTCCTGATCCATATCAGTTTTCTTCATAGCACAACACACATGAAGGAAAAATGCACACGTCAAGCTGGTGGCAACCCAAACTGGTTTTGTGGTCATGTGACTTTTGGGGAGTGTAAAATATTATCAGTCATTGTGTGACTCAGAAGAGAATGTTTTGTCCTTTACAGGAAGGCAGAGATGAAGCAGAGACATGAGGAAATCAGGAGTAAATATGGTGAGCTCTCTCACTTGCTGACACACGTTTCCCATCATTTCTCTCTCTCTTTTTCACACACATGTGCCTGTACAGTACTACATTGTTCAGATATGTTTTTTCTGCTCACTTGAAAGAATGACATAAATTATTTTATTATTAGTATAATGATATTGTCACATAATATTATCTAACATTAACGCTATGTCTTTGTCTTTATCTCTGACACATACACAGTGGCAGTGTCAGAGATTTCCTTTTGTTGGTGCTATGGGATTGCTTGACTTTTCAGTGAGGGTGTGCTGAAATTTAGGGTTTAGAAATTTCCGCTGCAATTTCCCCCGACACACGTAGGCTTACACATACACCTGTGCGCACACATATGCAGCACCCGGAGCTCTGCAACAGTTACAATGTCATTAGAGTTAAATACAAGGCAAGATATTCAACTCAAGGGATGGAAGTAAGGAAATACACCCTGGATTAAAGTTTACACAATTATGCCACGGACAGTGCTTACACACAAGCAGAAAGTGCATATTTCAACTTCACAAACTGAGTTACACACACCCTGACTAATGAATCCCATACCCTACTTAATATGGTCTAATATCTGCTCCATACATCATTGTATGTTTTATGTTTTATTGTTTGTATGTCTGTCTTATGTCTATCTTGTTGCCATTTTTAAAATTTTTATTTTGGGTCACGTTATCCCCCAAAAGCTTTAAAAAAAAAAAGAAGCTAAATGGGCCTCTGGTTTTTTGATGAAAGAACTGCTTAACAACTGCAAAATTAGATTAAGCTATCTTTTTCTGATTTTGACCTTGACAGAGATTGTTAAATAGTTTGACATGTTGGGAAGTGCACTTATTCTATTTCTCGCTGAGAGTTAGATGAGAAAAATTATACTATTGTCTTTACAGTAAGCACAGGGACTGATAGACTTTGACTTTGCTGATTGTTTTATGTTTCTCCAGGTCTAAAGGGGCCAAATCCATACTCCAAATTTGCATGAGAGGATCGGTGACCTGAGATTTACACCACGACCCCCCTGCTTTTCCCTGAACTCTGACCTAACACATCAACAACCTGTCCTGTCGTTGGGACTTGATCTGAGGATTAATGTAAACTATAATCATGATAAATTCAGAAAAGTGACAGTAGTTTTGTACAGGCAGTCTCTGGCTTCATCCAGGCAATGAATAGGAATGATTGTTTTCAATGTGATGACCCTAGAGGCTGAAACTAAAGGCTAGAATATATGTAGCAGCAGTGTTCTTCATCCTGTGGCTCCTGCAGCATCAGTCTGCTTAAGTCTTAAGTGTAATTGTAAAGAATGGAAATAATCTAGTTGCATCTCCATCTGCACCTTTTCAGATTTCTGTTTTGTTCCCCTTAAGTTGCTGCTGATTTGGAGATAAAACAAATTATTACCTATTTTTCTACTTAGTGTGATTTTGTTCTTCAAATTGACTCCTTCCTATTCTGAAATGTACTTGTTGGAGGCCATTTTTGTTGTTGCTGTTGGTTTTTTAGGTTTGGAAAATGTCACAAATACTTTTCAGCGTTGCACTCTGAATTTCTAAAGTAATCATTAAGTTAAGCTGAATGTGTCAGTTTGAAGTCTGCCTAATTCCACATTTGCCTGTATATCCTGTAAAGACACATACACCTATTAAAATAATAGACTGGTGATTAATTCCTTCAGTAACTTTTATTGTTTATTGTTTTGCCTGTATTGTGCTTTTATAAAAGTATTTTCCTTGTAACTTAATGTCTGAGTCATTAAATAGAACTGCTTCAAAACACCTCACCAAAAGTTTTTAGAAGCTGATGGCTGACATCTGCTGTGTGAGGTAAAGAACATCTTTATTTGGTTCACTCTAGATGTTTGGCATATACAGGAATAAAATGATTTGGATTTATCTTACACGATAATAATAATAACAATAATGGGATGATTAATTTGATAAAATATTTGAAATTGTTGAACTGATTTGTATTCTTGTAAAGAAGCAGTTAATATTAGCAAAGGAAATGTGACAAGTGAAAATTGATGACTCTTTATGGTAAATACAAATGACTATATTGCATTCATTTTAGGGTTTCTTAAAGGAATGCCTTGATATGATTATAGACAAATACTAACAGGGATTATGAAGGATTAATAAACTTCAGTATGGTTTAATACAATTTACATAAACATTAAATTTGTTTGGTTTGGGACAAAACTCCACTGCAGTTATTAAAGGTAAATCTGATAAATGTATAAATTAAGTTCCCAAAGACTTTATAATATTCATAGGTATGTTTTCATTAGTGTATAGGAAACGTTGTGTTTTCATTACCTTAGAATGAGTCGTTTTTATCTACAGGTGCTGCGGGTCGCCTTGACTTTACCATGTTGAACCACCATGATTTTACAGTAGCCCAGAATTGACAAACCAAACACTGGCTATAGATAGGACCTTTCACAAGTTTCCCAGTCACTGTAGATCCTCCTAAAACCTTCACAGCCTGTTCTCATTCCCAGGTTTTCAAATACACACGCGAGTGGTGCTCAGTTAGCTGCAATCTGCAACTTCACCGCTAGATGCCACTAAATCTCTACACACTGGTCCTTTAAAGCTTTGAGCCAGAACAACACATTTAGTCTCTTGTATGTACATTTGTACTGTTTGTATTGTCAGTAAAAATCAAGGCACATTGCAAAGTTAGTAATTCTGAATTCAAGCAGTTGTCAAAACTACATGAGCTGAACAAAAACTGAAGGAAATTCACGTTTAAAAATATGCTGATTCGTGCTGATGTTATATTTTTGAAAGCAAATAAGGTAATTTTAGATTGTATTTTTAAATGTATACATATATAAGGAACTCTATTCGCTTACTGACTTACTGACAGTGTTGGCCAGTAACTCATTACTAGTAATAATATTACTTTCCCCCAGTGACTAGTAGTGTAACTAATTACTAATACATTTCAGTAATAATATTACAAATATGTTACCGCCACAAAAAATTATTCGTTACTTTTATTGGCACCTCCTACTGATCTGAAATCCAACAATCCAATCACGTTTGGATTAATTTTTGTAATCCTGGAGGAAATTAGTTTGGAAGATGAAAACGCTTATGATCTAACAGCTGGAAATATTCACATTACTTTCATTTTAACAAACAAAACTGTATTTTAATCATCGAGACCATTTTTTGGGGGAAAAGTAAAATAACTATTAGCGTAATTAATTACTTTTGGTAGGGAGTAATAAGTAATAATTCTACGTTTGAAAAGAGTAATTAGTAATAAGTAATAAATTACTTTTTTTGAGTAACTAGCCCAACTGACATACTGATTTGATTTAATGTCCAGCCTTAATTATTATATTATTATAATATATACATAGTTGTATAATTTGTACGAGTATTCAGAGGTTTAATACTCTATTACCTTCATACAACTTCGCGTGATCGAGTATTCTGAGTAGGTGCGCGCTCCCGTGTCCGCGCCCCCGCGGTTTAGCAGTCACGTGGTCCTGCCGGAGCCAATCGTTTATTTGTAACAGCGGTCCAAAGCGCGCACCCGTCAGCGGAGGAGAAGAGAGGACAGAAGGCGGCAGAAAGGCAAATAAAGCCCAATTAACAGATTATTCTGAAACCTCGCACACAAAAAACACAGCCAGGATGTCAGAGGAAAAGCCAAAGGTAAGACACAAAGGGTTAAAGAGCTGTGGGTTCTGTAGCGACGGCTCGGTCGAGCTCCTGCCAAACCATTTCTAAGATGTGCAATCAAAAATGGCCTGGTTTGCACGTTTCTGTGAATCGGCGCAGTGTTTGTTTCGCAAATGAATGAGTGCCCACACATCCGTAATTACATTTATACGCGCTTGAACGACACACTGTGTGTCTAAACCGGAGACATTATCACCCTATCAACGAGGGTCTCGAAGACTGTGGGCAGAAACGTTAATTACACCATGATTGTCATTTGCGGATTTTTTTTTTTCTTTGTCGAAACGGGACCACGTTTATGTCCGCAACGCCGCAAAACGCCGCAACTGCAGCAGCGACAAAAGAGCGCAAATGGAGGTGACGCAGTCTTTATAAAAACTAATGTTTCCGTGCTGTTGTCGCTACTTTTTAATGTGTCGCTGCTTGTGTTTTTAGGGGAGGAGAGGGGGCACAGCAACGTTGCAACAAAACAAAATTGTTAGCATCGTTAGCCCCGGAGCTAATCGTGCTAACGTTAGCATATGGGACTGCCCGGCTAGCACCATACTGTAACCTGCCTGTATTAGTCTGATTTAATGTAGGTTTATATTCAGTTTAAATATGTGTACAACATGGTGTAGTCTTATTCCTTCACCACACTTGGTTACATTTCTTTTAAAGGTGCATGCTTTGTAACAGTCTGGTAACTTACCTAGCTGCCAGCAGTAGTTTTTATCTGTAGTGCCTCTGTGTAAGCTCTCCAGTGTAATGTCAGTGCTTTCTCTATTCCCTTTTGGTAACCTGCTGGTTTACTTGATGTTAAACACGTTTGTTTCTGCAGGAGGGAGTAAAGACTGAGAATGATCACATCAACCTCAAGGTTGCGGGGCAAGATGGGTCGGTGGTCCAGTTCAAAATCAAAAGACACACACCCCTCAGCAAACTAATGAAGGCATACTGTGAACGACAGGTGAGCTCAAAGCCCAAATGACTGTTTTTTAGATTTCCTCCTCTCCACAAACATACAATTATTTTGGATTAGCTGGAATACCTCATTCAGCCTCCCTCCTCCCTTAGTTGCACACTTCTCCTTTCTCCCACCATTCCTGTACTAAAAGTCCTTTTACACATGGATTCATCTTCATGTGTTGCTTCTGCAGGGCCTTGCAATAAGGCAGATCAGGTTCAGGTTTGATGGCCAGCCGATCAATGAGACGGATACACCTGCACAGGTAAGAAGCTCTTTTTGAACATTATATTGTCTTTAAACCTTACTGAAAGGATCCGTCCACAGTATTCAGTTTTATTAAAGACTGACTGCACAATTCAGGCATTCAGTGTCTCTGTACAGTCTTTTAAATTATTTTACCTGTTCATTTATTGTTTATATCCGCTAACTGAAACCTCTTTCGCTCTGTTCCCCTCAGCTGGAGATGGAAGATGAAGACACCATAGATGTATTCCAGCAGCAGACAGGCGGGCACTGCTAAGCCCTTCCCACCTCATTGATGGCCACCCTCAGACCACGCCCTCAGCCACCTTCACTGTCCCCCCCCTCCCCATCACCCCTCTCAGCCTATTATTATTATTATTATTATTATTATTATTATTACTTAAGTTTAAAGATGTCTATCATGGTTTCTGGTCAGGTGTGTGTGTGGGGAGGCTCCTCAGCTGTTTATATACTGTCTCAGCCAGGACTGAACTTTTTGTGCGCGTCAACAGTCTCTGCTGGCCAATCAGGACAACATTTCTCTCCGGCACCGCAGGCTGTGATTGGACCAACAGTGCGTCAAGGCTGTTCCTCGTTTGTCAGTGCTTCTCATTCACTCTCCAGTGAAAGCTTAGTATCCAGTAGTTTGTCACGGTTTTCGTCCGTCATGGTTGAATGCGAGGCTCTGCAAGATTTTGTCCAGGGGTCACAGTCAGTGGGCATGAAAATGTTTTGAAGTGGAAGCACGATCTGAACTTAATACACACCCACCTTCCATTTCACTTCACTTTCTTGTGTGTTGTTTTTTTTTTCTTCTTTTTTTTCTGAACAGTGACTCCTGCTCTTCTGTCATCAAGGTATTTTAATTCTCTGCATTTTAGGTGCTTTTGCTAAAGCGTTCTGCAATGTTTTTTGTATTTTTGATTTTTTTTCTTTTAAGAATTAACACCCAGGGGGCTTGTTGATTTTTCTGTACAGAAGTTTCAGAGTTGATGTTAGATAAATGTTGTGGGACTTGGACCAATACTCCAAAGACCGAACTTCTGTCTACTCTAAAAGGTCAAAACTGTCACATTTTAAGGGAGTTTGTATATCATTAATGTTATTTGCTTCCTCTATGACTTCTACTAATTGAGAGAGGTTCTTTGTGAGTATCCGGTACAGACTACTATTCACTTATGTGGGAAAAATGGCTGTTCATGGGAGGGACATTTAATTTACACCACTGAGGTGCATCCCATTGTTAGAATTGGTTTGGGTCTGGCTAGGATAGTCTCTTGACATTGAATACATAACTTTTGGTTTTCTTTCCGTATTTTCCAATGAAGCGGGCCAGTAGCCAGTCCCTATGGTATTCTTACAAGTGGCTGTGCTTTTAAGTTTTACATGGATGGGGGGGTGAAAGTGGAGCTTGGGTTATGGGTGGGAATAACTGGAAGCTCGTTCCTCAGCTCTGTTTGGGGTCAGCTGTCTCATCTCTGTATTGTGCTTGCGAATGTAGGCTGACGGGACAACTAATTCTAGATGTGTTTTGAAGAGGATCAGCTTCCAGTTTAAGCAAGGATATCCAACAAAAGTCAGTATCTTTTTTTGTTAACACATTTTGAAGACACTTTTCACTGCTTTGTCAACTGTCGAGCTGTTTCCTTGTGTATAAAAGACAGAAGTTGCAGGCCATTTGTTTAAAAACCTGACCGCATTATTGCAAACAGTGAAGATATACCCCAAGTGGTGATGAGTGTCTCGGATTATTTACAGTTTTTCGGAGAAGGATGCATGCAGTTTGTTGCATACCGGGAGGGCAGGGAGGCCAACCAATGGAGTTTGGGAGATAAGTGTTCTGTACCCACAGGGCCCCGTTCTTCGTATGCAGATAGCCGAATTGGCTTGATTTATTTTTTTTTTTTTTGATTGTTTGCTACCTGACGCGAGCTTGTATTTATCAGTTCAGTCAGGATTAAAATGTATCAAAGCAAGTTGTCCTTGTGCTCAAAACATGCAAAAGTACAAGCTTATTCAGAGCAAGTTGGATCACGGCAACCCTTTTCAAGTTTCGGTCAGTATTGTCATAACTGAACAGGTTTTGAGTAGTCATAGAGATTAATTACAACAAAATATAACCAGTCGCAGTATGAACCACTGCTATTTAGACATTTGCAATACAGATTCAGTTCTTGCATTACGAGGTATTTAAAATGATGCAATATGGGCTGCAGTTGTAATTGGCCTTTTTTAGTCTCCCTTAATGTTTAAGATATGTTCCCATAGCCTTAAATGTAGCTCTATTCAGCCACATTAGAAGAGGCAATGTCCTTTTTAAATAGTAAATAAATTGTGGTCTACGTCATGTTGTTCAGCTGTATTTTTGTATCATTCTATGTAATAAACACAGTCAATGTCAAAACCTTTTTTCATTTCTAAAGAATATTTGACAAATGTTTTAAAAAGCTTCACTGTACTGCCACTTGCTGTGTGAAATAATCACTACTGTCCACTCACACCCCAATGAATAGAATATTAAATTTTATCTGAGGACTACTCAATTCTCATCTTTTCTGCAGTCATTAACAAGCATTTGACAAAATTGTGTACAGAAACATGCTAAATCAGTGTTGATTACTCTTCAAGGGTGCACAAGCCAATCACACAGTGATCTTCAGTTCAGCTTTCTGGTCTGACAAAATAAGAGCACAGTTATTAAGACAGCCTTCCACTTGCATTTGAAGAACTGAGTTAGCTGGACAGTTTTTGAGCGGCTGACGTACGAGCCAAGCTAATGTACGAAGAACGGGGCACAGGTCTTGTCATGTTATTTGTTTCTCTACTGTACATTATTTGTGGTCTTTTACTACTGTATACAATAAATATAGTTTGGTACTCAGATTTGCTGTCCCATGCATGCATTACTTTGTACGGGTGTATTCAAAATGGCTAAACTACTGAAATGCTTATTTTAATGCTTTACAATTATCCCTGTATGATTTTTATTTTATTTTTTACTGCTTTTCAGGATGTGGTAGAATAGGACAAATACATAGCACCAACTAATGCAGCATAAATTTTAGTTTTAACTAAATTACAGTGCCTCTCTGTGTATTTTAATTACAACACAATACATAGGTCTTGTATTACTAAGAGGCCATTACAAATTTATCAGGTAGAGATTACAAGCCTTTCTTTAATTGAATCTCATTGCTGCCTGGTGCACTGCAGTTTACTTGTCAGAACATAACTGTCATTGAATTATATATAGTTACGTGAGGTTTATTATATAAGACAGGGTTTCAGTTCCCACTGGCTGCTAAAAATGTGTGCACAAGTACTATGGATGGAAGCACCACACATGGCTTCAGGGAAGTAGACTGCTAGGTGGTGCCAGTGAACCATGAGAATCTCACATGTCTGTTTTTTTTTTTCTTCTGTCGTAAAACAACCATGTCCACATATTCATCAAAAAGCAAACAGGAAAGAAAAACCCAAAACACAGATATTGAATACAATATAATACAGGGACATGCAGCAACACAATATGAAACAAAAGAAACTATAAAAAGCTGTAAAACAAAATAAACATGCATAAAATTGAAGCATGGCACTGGATAAAAAAACATAAAAAATTAAAATGTATTTCCACAGCTGTCCTGAAACGGAAACGTACTTCAGATGTCACTTAGATAGACAAATGATAATTAAATTCAGTGAAGCAGGTAAAAAAAAAAAGATGTTGATATACTAAACCAAGTCTGATAAATAGTGTACTCACTTCCAGGGTGTCACCTGGTGCCTGATTTAGAGCCTTAGATTGCATCTGATACACTGACTGAATGGTTACATTCAGAATGAGTGGAACAGTGATAAGAGTAATAGCAGCAGGTGATGAGTCAAACCAGGAATAAGGAAAAGCATGCGCATGAGAGGATAATCTACATCAACTTTTCAGCATCCAAACGGATCACTCTGAAACCACACAGGAGAGTGCAACACCCACCCCATGCCAAGCCTGGAAGGAAGAAAGATTAATGAATGGATAGAGGAAAAGAGGGGCAACGCAGAGTTTATATCTTATATCCTGATCTTTGTGTAGTCTATGATCTTAACGTGGGCGAGAAGAAGAGAGACAAAGTGCATTTGCCTTGTAAATGTGCTGGTCGGTGGATGAGAGGATTCAGAGAGATCTGACACAAGCCGAGATACAGACGTCGGAAATTTGCCTAGTAACCAACAAACCAGGGTCAAACAGACTTTGTAAACTGATTCTATGAAGTTATTTGAAGTGGTATTACTTTGTTGGGTGACCATGGATAATCAAAATGCCTCTTGAGACTGCTAGGAAAGTATTTAAAAGTAAAATTCCTGTGATTTACCCAATTCAAACAGGTTAAAATAAATCCAGTTAAAGTATGCTTTGACCCAGGCCCTCTTAGTACTTTGCATTGCAGTGTTTTCCTAATTTCCCCGACCTGAGACTTCATTAGACTTTCAACAAGTAATAATCCTGGTTTGAGACTTTAATATCACAGCTGTGTTCATGCACATACCTCGGTTTCTCAGGTAATAAACTATGGGATAACAGCTAATATGATAATACCTCAGCTCATATCCATCTATTCATTAGTGGGACAAAGGTCACATACGCGCTGTGAAAAAAAACGTTGTTTTTATGTTGCATTTTAATTAAAAAGAGACATTTTGTCTGCCAATGCCCCTTTTTCATGTTGTGAATGTCTGGAGGAATTCAACAGATCTATATCAATACATTAAAATATTCTGTCTGCTGTCAGTCTGTGTATAATGTGAGCCTACACACACACACACACACACACACAGAGTTCTCACCCCTCTGGCAGGTCTGTGTCATCAGAGGCGGTTGAGGGAGGATGAGTGACAGACTGGTTAGTGATTTGCATGGCTGTGGTGTTTAAAAGGAGCTGCAGGTGCAGGATTCTCCACACAGCTGAATGGATTTCTCTCTAAGCACAGATGCTCTGGGACCTTTTACTTCTACTATTTATTTACATGAGAATCATAGGTAGCCAGGATAGCTTTGATGATTTTTTAGCAGAGTTTGTTGACTAGAAGTCTTTCTTTGGAGGATCTGAAAATGCTCACTTGTGTCAATATGGGGAATGCACAGCCGTCTGGTGTGTATTGTCACTTAAGATAGAGACAAAGGGAGCAGCACATAGAGAAATACCTACAATATGGAGACATTCATGCCCACTGGCAAGTAAACCAAACGTACTTTTTGTAATGTCATCGCTGATATTTGTGCAGTTCCTTCTGCTGGGGTTAAGGGTCATTGATACCACCACAGACACATGGAGACACTGTACAGGTACTGTACCATTTTATTCTGTTTTATCTCTCTTAACCTCAGCTTTACTGTCTATCAGCTTGGCTCACTTTAACACTTCTGATGTACAGTTAATGATTATTCAGTGAATGGTTTACGGTTTCATCTAAAAACCTGGGAAACCCCTCCAGCTAAAATTCTTTTGGATAATTCCAACTGCCTGCGTTTGCTTACAGTACAGTGGGAGTGTTGCTGTGTGCAGTATTGCGTGCAATAATAACTTAAATTCACATCACAAACGAGTACAGACATTGGATGTGGTTAGGATTCCACAACAATTCTATACACATCAAAATATTAGGATGAACAGGGTGCATATTTATATGATGTCTCATCAATTTAGGTGCAATTCTCTTTCATTATTCTCGCTTTGCATAGAGCTTCTTTCCTAATAACAACCCCTCCTAAAACCTCCTATAGTTTCACCACCACCCAGGGCTATTTCTCACACACCATGGGGGTCAGGGACTCAAGGATGCTTTGACATTAATTGATTTATGAGTTTATAGCAGTTCCCAACCTTTTTAACACACTGTCCTTTAAATCAAAGATGTGGCTATTTGTGACCCCTTGGTTTCATAAATGAACCTGATAGCAGTGGTGGAATAAGTGTTCAGATCATTTACTCAAGTATTCTATTTAAAGTAAAGGTCCTATATTGAAAATATTAATTTTATTAAAGAAAATGTACTTAAGTATTAAAAGTAAAAGTAGTTAATACAGAAAAATGTCCACTGCAACTGTTATATTATTATATATTCAATAATAGGATTATTAATACTGTTGCATTAATGTCTAAGCAGCATTTTACTGGTGGAGCTTTTTTTCTACTATTTCATATGGACTGCAACTAATGATTAATCTGCTGGCTATTTTCTCAATCAATCAATTTATTGTTTGTTTAAAAAATGAATTAAAATTATTATAAGAATTACAACGAAAAGCTGCAAATTGTCGCAAGCTGGAACCATGAAATGTTTTGCATTCAATTTAGTTTCTGTCAATTGACTAATAATTTAATCTCTACTTGTATATACTGTTGGGTAGCTTTATTTAAAACAAAGCATCATATTTTATCATCTTTTCTTATGTTTTGTGTGCAAAAATCTTAATGTGTAAAGTGCAACATTTCCTATTTAAAACTGTAAAGTAGCCTGAAAACAAAATACTCAAATAAAGTACCTCAAAATTGTACTGCAGTACAGTATTTTTTTCCCTTTTACAGTTTATTTTGAATCATCTTTAGAAACCTGTAAAAAGTTGATATAATTCGGGTAGCAGATAATGTGCTATTCCATCAATCATCTAAGGGGCCCTCAGATCTATTTTGCGACCTCTTTAGGGGGTCCCGACCCCGAGGATGGGAACAACTGGTTTATAGTATAGCCATTTCTGCATAAAATTACTTAAACAGTAAAACAAGCTTCCTGGTCTCTTTATTTGCTTTTTGTCTGCAGATTTGCTCCCTCTGGATCTTCTGTCCTTTGTCCTCGAGAGGGACACCTCCAAACTTGTACCAGGGGTCCACATGAAGGAGGCTGGAGGGGTGAGGGGTGTACATTTGTCGAGCCCTCATACCTCCATGAGCTTTCCCTCCTCGCAGCTGCTGGTGAACTGTGATCTCTTCCCCAAAGAATTCTCCATTGTTGTGACACTGAAAGTCACTCGCAGTGCAGCCAAGGTGAGCATCCCGGAAAAACCTGGTAAATGTCAGCGGTGAAAGAAGTATTAAGATTCTTTTCTTAAGTGAAAGTACCAATACCACCTTAAGAAAATGGTACTTCAAGTAAAAGTACAGAAATAATATAAACTAAATGTACTTAAAGTATCTAAAGTAAAACATCTCATCATGCAGCAGAGGTGGTGGTTGTGTATATTTTGGGGTAGTTTTATGTACTGTAAGATAATGCACTGCAGTTCATAAATTCATTCAAGGTTGGTTTTTAAACAATTAATCTGAAAAGTAACAATTTAGTTCAAATGCAGTGAAGTAAAAATTAAAAATGTTCCTCTTAAATATAGTTCAGAAGAATTCAAAAGTAACATAAAATGTAAATATGCAAGTAAAACACAAGTAGGATTGCAGCTAATAATTATTTTCATTATTGATTAATTCATGGATTATTTAGTTTCTTTCAGTACCTAAGAATGTGGCTAAGTTCCTGTAACTGTACTTAGTTCCCCACCCTGCCAAACACAGTGTCTGAGTGTTTTTCCTCATTTGCCTTGCAGAGAAATGAATACATATTTTCCTTGATGGATTCAAAAAAAGGAGAGAAAAGGGGGCTGGGGGAGAAGGAAGCTGTGAACGATGAAGGGAACATTCTAGAAATGAATAAAGAGGGGGAGCAACATGGAGAGAGGAAGAAGGAGAGGCAGGTGAAGAGTAATAAAGAACGTGGACGGATCATCCTGGGACTGAGGCTCTCGAGAAAACGTCTGCACTTCCTTTTTAGAGGTCACGGAGGGGTCATGGAGCACTGGGGGTTTCGTGGCGCCCGACTGGCTGATAACCAGTGGCACACTCTGGTTTTGGCCATTGGTAGCCATCATGTCAGGCTCACAGTGGACTGTAGCCCACCACTGGAAACGTAAGCTTTTTTGTGTTTTTCTTCTGTTCACTGGGTGGAGACACTGTCTTTCTCCCACCACGTTCTCTTCCTGTTCTCTGTGAATTCCCTTGAGGGATAGTAGATCCGTCACCACAATACAATGGCACTGCTCCAAATCTGCTCACACCCTGCAGCCATATCATAGTGGCCTGACAGTATGTGATAGATGGTTTTTAGTGGAAACTCCCTCTGGCGCACAGAAGGGAGGAATATCAGCCGCCATACAGTGCCTATATAACACAATTCCTGTCTCAGTCTTAAAAACAGAGGCAGAAACAGTGACTACTTTAATTACAGAGACTTTTAGTTCATTTATAGAAGAAAAACAACTTATGCAGCTATTACAAATAATTTTGTAATTATGTATTTTTATGGCAAACAGTGTTCCCTCCAGGCCTTTTCCCTCAGACCTCAACTTTCAGGGATCGAGATTCCACATCGGAAGTCGGGGGAGATGGAAAGGCCTGTATTCAGTAAGGCTTATATTTCTTTATCCCTAACTTTAATAAGAAATAAACTGCTAAACCACTGCTTTCTCTAAAACAGTCAAATCTTTTCCGTCTTATCTGCTGCCCCACGTACAGGGTCTCCTGCGACAGCTGGTTTTGGTGCCAGGTTCGGATGCCACCCATTACATCTGCCCCTCTTCCAACCCCCAGCTGGCAGTCCTGTCCGTACCACCACTTCTCTCAGACCTGCCTGTCCTGGGGAGGGAGGGTGACGGCCACATGACCTCTTATGGTAAATTATGATATGTGACATATTTCCTATGTGTGTTCCTTCGCTTCTTTCCCTCTCTGATTGGCTGCTTGTTTTTGTGCTTTGATCACAAACTATCAGAAACAGAGGAGAGAGTGGCAGTGGGGTTGGAGCGGCCGTGCTCAGAGCGACTACAAGGCCAGCTGTGGTTCAATCCGCGTAAGAAAGGCCTCTACCTCTGCGACGGCACAGTGTGGATCGTTGTGCTTGAGGGTGAGAATCCATCAGCCATCCACTTATGAGTTTTACTCATTTTAGGTCAAAAGATTTTAACTAAATTCTCACCTCTCCATTTACTCAGATCATAAACGACTGGACTATGTAGTGGAACAACAGGTCCTCACCACCAGCTCAGAGACACATGATGTAGAGGTAAATGAATGTTTACATATATTTGTGGCATCTCTAACTATTGGATCCTCATACTTATAGTAAAGGATACCAAAGGAAGAAATATTTTTCTTTAGGGGAGTTTGAAGGTTGGGTTTCCAACAAGGGGTCAGAAGATAATACAAATGAAAAGAAAAATCTAAATTGACCTATGCAAAAATATGTTTGTTATCCAGACTTTTCTATATTTTTTAACTCTTTTACCAGTAGTTTTACCTCATTAGGCCTCTAGCTTGAATCCCGTAACAAGGGTTAGGCTAAGGGTTATGAACAGGGGCGGAGCCAGACTCAGCCCAAAACATTCAGTAGAGCCTACACCCTATTTTGTATCTATTTCTTATCCATCTCTCTTCCTCCCTCGGAAACCACAAAACAACAAATAAGGATGACTAATTTTCACTTGAAGCAAAAACAGTCTGATGTTATTAGTTTTAAGTTGGATAACATAGGTAGGGTAGGAATTTGGTGTTTGGCGTAAATCTTAAAGGTCCAGTGTGTAGGTGTGTAAAGAGACACTATGGTGGCTGCGAAACATTATTTTAAAAGCCTAAGTAGGTAGAAAGGTGTCTATTCCTGAAATATTATTTGGCCAATCCTGTAGTCTTTTTCATCCAATCTTCAGGTGTTCCAGGTACCTGGCATTGGTCTGATGGCTGCTATGGCTCATCGATCAGCAGCTTCTGGCTCTGCAGTGTATCTGTGGAGTCAAACAGGTTTCCAGCTCTACCAGAATATCAGCACATATGAAGCTTTGGCTTGGAGACACTTCAGCATGGGAAAGAAGGTGTGACACAAAGCAAGAGAAGGGTTATGAATCGAGCACATGCATATATCAACCTGGTCAATATAGTTTTGAGAGCTGATATTCTCTATGTTTTGTTTTTTCGATCTAGATATTTCTGGTGGTGTCTAACACTGGGAGAGGGCCAGACAAGCGTTTTAACAAAGAATCAGAGGTGGACTTCTCTGTGATTTACAAGTGGAGCAAAAAAAGAAATCGGTTTGTGCAGTTCCAGACTCTGCAGACCCACTGTGCACGGGACTGGGAGGCCTTTACCATTGACCGACAAACCTATCTCGCTGTTGCCAATCATAGACAAGGTAAAAATATATCTCCATTAAATGGCCACCTGTTAACTTCCTAATCTCCTGACATGACAGGCTCAAAATATAAAACTACTCGGTTGCATTCTTTCTCTTTCTGGCTTATCTTCCAGGTAATAATAATCACACTATAAACAGTGTGATATACAAATGGAACAATCTAGCAAAGTCTTTTGAGGTTCACCAAATGCTGCTGACCTCAGGGGCCTACGACTGGGAGTTCTTCACAGTTGGACCGTACCATTTCCTAGTGGTCGCAAATGCCTTTGATGGAGTGACCACTTCTGTAGACTCAGTCATCTACGTTTGGGTTGATGGAAGCTTCCAGGTGTTCCAGACAATTAAGGTATGTGGTGAACACCAAAAGAAATGTGTAAATGGCCTTGAAAAATTGCCTAACCCTCACTTTCTTAATTAAAAACAAAAATCAAAACAGGGTACATTTTGAAGGTGTTTTGAGTGTGTGTGGAAATGAGGCTTAATAGCACTTTAATGTAGCATTTTGGTGCATGATTTCCATGCCATTCATCTTCTTAGCAGCTGGGTTTTGATTTCCTCTGATGAGATCTGTATCTGTGAGATGAGTATGAAAAACCATCTTGTCTGTACACACAGAAGGAAGGGAATACAAACGAGGAGAGATAAAAGGGTAATGAAAGAGAGATGGGCAAGGAACATTTAAGACAGAGCCATAAATAGAGCGTGTGGTTTGCCATGATTTGCTTGAGTGATAGCACTGCTTTGACATGTAACTGATAGTGAATCACATATTTGAATTTGCCACATTTGAGGAGAGCGTGTTGACACATTGATAGTCCCATGAGAAACTAT
>NW_023339873.1:8658654-8695203 GCF_004916995.1 Morone saxatilis
GCCAGGTGCGCACACACACATACACACACACACACACACACACACATACACAAACACAGACAGACAGACTACGACAACACTTCCTGTGTAATAACCTGTTTGCTACCGTTTCAACCTCTCGTCATCACAGCATTCCTTCTCTGTCTCTCCAGTGCAGTTGACTGGGAGTTCTTCAGCCTCGGGGAGGAATATTATCTGGTTGTTGCTAACTCCTTTAACGGAGAATCCTACTCTCTCAACAGCATTCTCTACAGGTAACGCAACTTGTCAACAACATCCCTCCCAGTGTGAAATAATTCATACATTCTGATGGCCCTCTAACGTAGTGCTGAAATCCTCTCTAAAACTACGCTGTTGTAATGTAGATTTATTTTCCCTCCAGTAAGCCTGACTAGTGAAAGCATACCAGCACTTTTGACATGTGAGGATTCATTAGGAACTAGGAACTGGCTAACAGCTAATTTTAGGTCTCGAGCCTTTGCAGATGCAAATACATCCTTTGATTTGATTTCTCTCTGTTTGTTTTTAGGTGGCAGGGATATGAAGGCTTTGTTCCTGTTCATTGGCTCCCAACGATTGGGTGCAGTGACTGGGAGTTTTTCAGCTCTAAAGGAGAATCATATCTGATCTACTCCAGTGCCAAAGCACCTCTCTCCAAAGTGTTCAAACTGAAAACCTACTAGGCAAAAAAAGGAGTGTGCATGTGTTTTTTTTGTGTACTGTATTTATTTGAATGTACATGATGTCTTTGTGAGTGTCTGTGTGTCCCTGTGTGAGAAAATGTTTGCAATAATATTTGAAACGTGTGAGTGTGTGTTTAAGTAATTGTGCCTTTATAATACTGTGTCTGTTCACAATTTACATACAGTCAGGGCTGTAGCAACCATTACGGTTATTACATTAGTATAACTTCTAGAAATCAGTTTTTTGTTTTTAACCTGAGGAGGATTTTACATTCTACAATTACACAGAAATTGCACATGGTGGGTTTTGAAGAATGATTTTGATATTTCTTAGAGTAGATATCTTTAAATTTGACAGTTAACTTTAAGAGGATATAACATTCCTCCACAACAGTTATGTTCTAGGTTATCCTAAGGTTCTGAAACTGTGTTTAGACCATCATGTCGAGAGATCAAACTTAAACTTAAAGGACCAGAGTGGCAGAATCCAGTGGTATCTAGCAGTAAAGTTTGCAGATTGCAACCATGTGAATACAGCTCAGCCTTCCAAGCATGTAGGAGAAACTACAGTGGCCACAAAACGTACGAAAAACATGTTCTGAGTTACTGTAGAAACATGGCGGTTCAACATGGTGGCCTCCGTGGAAGAGAACGCACTGCAGATAAAAACGTCTCATTTTAGGGTAACGAAAACACAATTATTATAAATATATACATATTATATTCCATTTCTGCTAATAGATCCTCCTAATTCTTACACACTGGACATTTAACAGTTAAATGAATGAATAAAATGAGAACAGTTTTAGCTGGGTGAACTTGGTATAATGACCTGGCCTGCACACAGTTCATAGTGTGTTCTGAGTTCATTCACAGACCTCATTTTAACACAAATATCACATGCACACAATTTTTATCAGAATATATCTATATATTTGTGTGCTTTATCTGACAGAAATGAATACGACTCAAGGCAGTCTCTGTAATATTTTGTATCTGTCTGTAAAAACATTTAATATTAATGGTGTTTAACATTTTGTTTATTAACTGGAATGTGTGTTCTCTCATAATTCGGACTGATCATTACTTGTTTGTTTGTTCTGACTGCATGAATATAAAGTGACAGTAACTTATTTAAATGACAATAAACCAGACTAAATATGTTTATATGCAAAACAAGAGTTGTTTGTGCATTGGCTAACCTTCAGCTATGTTCATTTGGAGCTTGTAGGGTGGCAGGAAAGATGGTAAACATACCCTGCAGGCTCGAAACACACGTTTTTTTTTTTCCAAGTCATTTAGTGGCAAAATACCTGGTGAGTTCTTACATTGCTATGCAAACCAGCGCACATGGCCCTGGGCACTCTGCTGTCAACCTCTCTAACAACTGTAAAACATGTTTGCTGTGGGGGACTACTACAAGCACCATGACTTCTAGACTAGACTTGTCGGAAATGTAGTTTTTATAGCTACCTTGCAGTACACACAAATGTACCAATAAAACACGTTTGTTTTATTGCTGTATCAAAAAGTGACAATAAATTACTGAAATTACAATAAACAATTTTATATGCAATGTCCAAATGATGAAAATATCTCCAGTTACAGTCATTTGAACGTGCCCTTTGACTAAGTGACTAAACTACAAGTACCACAATGCACCACTCACTTTTCTACCAGGAAGAAACATGGCTGCCTACTGTTCACCGACGGGATTTTTATTTACGTTTCGTTTGTTATCTGTTTTAAGACGGAGAGAGGAAGAAAGAGACAGTGACAGCAGCTATAGTTACATCGTGTAATGAGTAAATCAACTGTTACAGTGTCGGTGAAGAAGACGCCATTTTTCCAGTCGTAGAGAGACTAACCATTAACGTTACTGACAGACAGCTTTTTTTTTTTTTTTTCCCATTTTCGCTGAGCTATCAAGCTGCTCAACAGTGTCGGGACTACGACTGATTTGCCTTTGTTAGCGTGCTGGGCTCGCTAACAACAACGTAACTGCGAGTCAAAGGCATATTACATCCGGTAATAGTCGCTATGTTTAGCCCCGTGAAGTCTTCTTATTTCAGAGTCAGCCCGGCCATTGTCAACAGAGAACTCGGCAAGACCAAGATGAGATAGCAAGAGGGCACATCGGGAGTGATAACACACACGATTTACTGCGAGTCCCCCAGCATAACCGAGAGAAAACTGAGCAAATAACGCACTCAGCATGTTTGGGAATCTTTTCGAGGAAGAGGAGGAGGAGGAAGGCTTCGCTTCGACTTCCTCCAGGGGGAGAGTTGCGAAGGGGGGAGAGGAGCCACCTCCACCCCGAGGAAGAAGCAATCTGTGCGGCATCAAGAACCAGGGGGGGACCTGCTACCTGAACTCTCTGCTGCAGACTCTGCTCTTCACCCCAGAGTTCAGAGGTAAGGCCAGGTTAGATTAGTGGGATGAGACTGAGGTCCACCAGTGCTGTAAAGAAAACAAGAGGGTAGTTTTCTATACATTATATTCTTTTTACTTCATTTCTTGGTTTTGTGTTTTTTGCAGAGGAGTTGTTCAGTTTGGGGCCAGAAGAATTGGGATGCCTGGAAGACAAAGAGAAACCAGGAGCCAAAGTAAGTGCGTGTACTGTAGGTGTAACCGTAGATGTATAGTGTCTGTGTAATGTCTGTTGATTTTTCCTTCCTTCTTCTCCTCAGGTCAGAGTGATCCCACTGGAGCTGCAGAGACTGTTTTCCAGTCTGCTAATGGTGGACCAGCAGTGTGCCTCCACCGCCAACCTCACTGACAGTTTTGGCTGGAACAGCAGCGAGGTCTGTGTCCATTATCTTTTGTCAGCGAGATGGAGAAAGAGAGGCTCAGGTTACACTTAATTGATTTATCTTCCAGTCACACCAGAAAAAGCATGCCGAAATTCACAAAAACAGCATTTCTAACTGGAATTCCACTTTGTCTGAGGGCATCCCGGCTGCAGTCCTGCAGAATTAATACATAATGAGGGGAGAACAGACAGAAACATTCACAGAATTTGCCTCGGGACACGCATAACTACCTTTTCCACGTCAAGAATGTACATGATGTGATGTGGCAATGGACACTGTTGTCCCACAGTTCATTGCTCAACAGAAAACAAACATGTAACTATTACATGTGTGGAGTTTGATTGACCTTCATCAGAGCAAATCTCGTATCATTTCCTGTTTGTATAAAATGGTGAAGTACATTGATTTCTTCAATAGTAACTACAAAAACAATATCTTATAAAAAGTAGTATAGAACTGGGACACATCATCTTTCTTTCCTTAATTTGATCCTTTTTCTGTTTCTCTCTCTCTTAGGGAACAAATCAGCATGATGTGCAGGAGCTGAACAGGATTCTCTTCAGTGCATTGGAGCACTCTCTTGTGGGAACCACTGGTAGTACATTTATCCACCGGCTGTACCATGGGACCATTGTCAACAGCATTGTCTGCAAGGAATGTGGCAACGTCAGCCAGAGACAGGTGTGTCCATGTGTACAAGGCTTCTCTGCCTCTCTGACTTCGCTCCATTAAATACTGTTGGACATACTTTATATGTCTTTGGCTCAATAAGATGTAGTGGGACTGACACTAAAGGAGTTATCCATATGCACTTAATCTCACTACTAAATGCAAAGATTACTGATTAATCCAGCTCTGTTTTTTGTGTGCCTTCTTTAGGAGGATTTCCTGGACCTGACTGTGTGTGTTTGTGGCGTCTCTAGCCTGGAGGACGCTTTGTGGAACATGTTTGTGGAGGAGGAGTTGTTTGAGGGCAATAACCTGTACCGCTGTGCACAGTGTGACAGGCTGGTCACTGCTGCCAAGGTCAGTGGCAGTTTTCAAACTGTGCCAACAGTATAACAAACATTATAATACATTACACCTTAAAAGACGTTCTCCTCTCGTTTTCCCTTTTTGAACAAGCCTTACCTTATCAATTGATGTGAAAAGAGGCTTAAAACTAGATACGAAAAGAACTTCCAACAACTTTTTTTTCAAAAAACACCTTATTTTTCTTATTTTGAATTATTCAGTCTGCCAAGCTGAGGAAGCTCCCTCTGTTCATGACCATGTCTCTGCTGAGATTCAGCTTTGACTTTGCCAAATGTGAGAGATACAAGGAGACAGGACGGTACAGTTTCCCCTTCACCATCAACCTACAGCCATTTTGTGAACAGGTACCCAACACCCTCACCTCACTTGCTTTAAGATTCTGCATATTTAACATGCCTTTTCCCGATTGTTGTTTTTTTGTTCCTTTCTCTTCTTTTCCAGGCACACGCTTACACTAAGATGTCTTGAAAAGTTAATGATTATATGTTCCACTCTTTACAGACTGATGGAGAGGACTCTGATTACTCCTACGAGCTGTTCTCTGTGATTATCCACAAGGGCGGCTGCTATGGTGGCCATTACCATGTTTATATCAGGGACATTGACCAACTGGGCCACTGGGAGCCACCGGTGAGAAAAAGAGAAGAGCTAACAGGAGGATAAGGATATTTAATATAAAATAAGCAGTCATTAGTTGGGCTTCATTTTTAGAATATATGATGCTTGTAGTGACTAATGACTAATTGCTCATTTCCCAGAAAATTACAAATAATAAAGAATATTGCTAACTTTTCTGACTAGCATTTCTGTCAGTAATGTATAAAAGTTTATTAAAAACCGCAAGCTTTTGGATGTGTACATTGGGAAAGGCATCACCTGTTTTGTTTCAATGTCAGGAGGAGGATTGCAAACCCAAGACTCAGAAGAAAGTCAAGGAAGAGTTCAAAAAGGAAGTGTGTGAGCCAAAAGTACAAGAAGATGACCCTTTGTCTGTCCTCACTGCCATTATTGCCCAGGTACATACAGCAAATCTAAGTGCTTCCCCTAAGTCTGAATTTATTTGTCTGGTTATTTTTTTTGCCCAACTAATTAGGTCGTATTAATTTCCTGTCCACTAGGAGCCATCAAAGAGTGTCCTGTTAGACCAGCTGGGCCAAAAACTCATGGATAAGATTGGGTCATCCTGGAGCAAAAAGTTCAGGAAACACTATGGTCCCATAGGAAAGGTATTTTTGTTTTCTTTGTTTTCATGTTTTTGTTTTTTATTTAAGTCTGGTGTCCTTTGGGACATATACCAGTTTATTTCTTATATCAATAAATGTCATGTCTTTACTTTTTCTCCTCTGGTGTAGTTCCTGCAGTCCCACAATGATGTTTTCATGTTGGTGTCCAATGGTACTCGAGTGGCACTGAAGGCAAACCCGCCAAGCCCTGTGACTGAGTCACCCGGCTCAGCAGAGCAGACTACTAACTCTGATCCTTCAACACCTTCAGACCCTGGAGCTGACGAGCAACAGCCAAAGCCTGAACAAGAGGTATTAGAGTCACATTTTAGCAGGAATTCAAGGTCTAAAATGACACTCTTGAGACGGAGAAGAAAAAAAACAAAAAACATCTGTGTTCCTGGCTGACATCTTGTGATTGCTTTGATGCCTGTTTCTCACAGTCTTTCTTCCTGTATGTCAGCAGGGTAGCCACTGGTTTGACCTTAACGACTCCACAGTGACCTCCATCAGGGAGTCTGACATAGAGAAGCAGTTCCAGGGCAAAGAGAGTGCATACATGCTGTTCTACAGAAAAACACAGCTGCACAGGCCCAGTGAAGGTAATGAACTCCATGTTTTTGCATGTGTGTGTGTTGGATCAGAGAAAAAAAGAACAATGAATCAGTTAATCACTGGTTTAATTTTGGTTTTGTCATCAAGCACACAGAAAGGCTAGTAATTAGATGACTAATATGTATCTATTAAAGTGTGCATTGTGTTTCTATATTTGCAGCACTGAACAATCCCCAGTATAAAGTTCCTCTTCACCTAATCCAAATGGCTCAGGAGGAGAACATCAAACTGCAGCAAATGCGGTACAGAATCAAAGACTCATTCACATATTTCAATAGTATTATGACACTTTTAGCTCTTAGTAGGTTCTAACTTAGTCGTGTGACATTTCAGTGATATCTAAAATTTGTTCATTCAGAAAAAAAGAAAAACTTCTATGAAAAAGGGTCTGTTGCATAAATTATTAATATCAGTCAACATTGTTTCTGTTACAGTGAGGAGTTTGAAGCCACTAATAACACTGTGGAGCTGCGTCTCCACCTGGCACCCAGTTACAGGCTAGAAAATGGAGCCCTGCAACCAATCAGCAGAGAACAGAACGGAAGCACCACTCTGAGTTTCGACCGTAGAAAGACTGTGGGAGATCTACGATTAGCTATTTATCAGGTAACTTCATTTCCATTAACACTAGCTTGTGTTCTAAAATGCTGGAAAGAAGAATGTTTTATGTGCATTTGTTTATATAGATGCAGGAACTCTGGGAAGGGGATATGGCTTTGACTGTGGCCAAGAGTCTTCCTGCAGGTCTTCACCTCTACAATACGGTTACAGGTGAGTCCCATGAATGCAAACTACCTCAAGAGGATAGAAGTTTTACAGATGTTGTAACTACATTCTGGTTGTGGTACTCTTTGCAGATGACAGTGTCTCCCTGTACAGTGCAGGCATTCATACAAACTCTGACCTGTTTGTGTGGAACGGAAGAGAGGTGAGGAAGGGCATAGTCCCACACAGAAGGCCTCATACAACATTTATCTTATCTTAAATGTCTCTCACTTTTTTCCGAGAGGCTTCCTTGTACAAGTGTTCACCAAAATCTCTACACAAACTTGTAACCAGCCTTTGTGGAGGACGTTTGATAAATAAAAACGACACCCAAGAGTAAAAATAACAGACAGAAATAAATAATACATTTTTAAATGCTACGAAAACATCATGCTGAAGCAGATCAGTTGATGACTTAGATGGAAGGCCATCAAGGGGACATGACAGTAAGAGATGGACAGGTGAATATTATACTGTAGGTGATGTTAATGTCAGGTGTTACAATGGAAGATGTTCCCTTGGACAGCATAAAGACCCAGAAATAGCAGTCAGTGGGAGAGTTTTTCTAACTAATCTAGTGTATAGGTACCTCTGCCAAAGTATGCTGATAAAATCTAAAAAAGGAAAAAAAATTTCAAACTTTACTGTCAGTAAATTGGAAATAATGCATGATGATAATAATCTGATAAACAAGTTTATTTTAGCATATTTAAATTCATTCAGATTAGGGCATTGGGATTCTTAAGTCAAAGTGTTCTTTTTCAGTTTAGAGAAAGGTGGACCTTGCTCGGTACTTGATTTGTACAGGTCTGAACCATTTGAACATTTCATTGGAAAATCATAAGTGGGAGAAAATGGGTGAATGCAATTTCTATTACATCACTTCACTTACAGTACGTTCCAACTTAGAATGAAATCTGTTGATACATGTGGTTTTTCCATGAGGCCCAATGTCTGTCTCCAACTTGCTCACTTGACAAGATCCCAAAAGACCGACTTGTGTACCTAATTTTTTTTATCTCTTAAGGTGTGTGGTGCGACTATCCTAACTGGAGCTGAGTGGGAGCCGGTGCTGCTGACTGTAGTGCGTCCCTTTTTGGGGGAAGATGAGCTTCCTGAGGTGGAAGATGCGGTTGAGTGTAAGGAGGGAAGGGGAGGTTTTGAAAATGGGGGGCCAGGTCTTAAAAGGGAGGCGAGAGGTTTTGCAGGTGCTGTGACTCTTGGGGAGGTGAAAGTGGCATTGGGGGAGCCTAAGGAGAGTCTGCTGTGTCAGGAGCATAAGGGAGGAAAGAGGGGAGAGCATGGGGCAGGAGAGGGAGGAGGGGCAAGTGGATGGAGATTATTCCCCCCCGATGACATGCAGCGGACGCTAAAGGAGCTGTCTCTGAAAGACGGAGACGCGCTGTTGGTGCTGGAGCCACAGTCGTTCGACAGCAGGTAAAACCCTCTGCAATGTGTGTACACGTTGTTTTCTTCAGGTGTGTGTTTTACTACTGTCTTTTTAACTTTGTTCAGCATGTTCACTCTAAACGGAGACGTCGTCACTGTGACTACACCGTCTGACTGCCGCTGGCTCCAGGTGGAGTTTCAACCACAGGGAGGAGGAGGAGAAGGGGAGAAAGAAGAGGAGAGGAGGAAGATCAAGGTTCCTGCCACAGGAAATATGGTCAGCAATTTTTGTGCTGCTGTGTTTGCTCTGTCTGGTTCGTCTCGTCTTCATCTTTATCTCTCATCACATTCTAAAAATCACGTTTAATGTCTCTCTTACAGCTACTGGGTGAGGTGAAGCAGAGGGCCATAGAGGAGCTGCAGCTACAGGAGCAACCCCCAGGCAAGCCCCTCAGTGTTAAACATAACTGTGTCTGCAGGGGATCTCCTGGTCAGCCCCCCCCCTTCATTGTTGGGCAGTCAGTATATGCAGATGCAGAGTCTTTCATAATGCAGCAATACAGTCTCAAATACATTAAAGTTTAATTGAACTGATCTGTTTTATGTGTATAAAACATGTTATGTTTGACAAGTCACCAGTGAATATCATTGAATAAGTACAAAATAAGAGCTTGCCAAAGTAAACAGACATCAAAGATATCATAAAAGGCTCTTGCAAAATGTAAAATCATAAGCCGTTAAACTGGGACCCTTCAAACTTAAGACCACACTGCTTTATGTTTGGAGTATTGTCTACTTTATTTATATACTAGATTTATTATATTTTCTCAATCTTGGCTACTGTTCAGGCCCTCACAAAATGTGTATCTGTGTTTGCATTCTTATATAAGTAACTATACATTCTTAAATCAGCTGTTTTTATTTTCTCTGACCAGGTGCACAGTACTGTCTGAGACAGGTGGACTGCACAGGGAAACTCCTTCCTCCAGGTACTGTTTCATTTGTTACCTGGGGGTGATTTTAATGGTGCAGATAACTTAGTGCTGGAAATCCCCCTCATTTTACCAAAAATATTAAGATATATGATTCCTTTACACTGCCCCCTCATAAAATGTTTAAAAGGTACTCCCCCTTATAATGTTTCTTCTCATCATCTATCTTTGAAGTTTCAGAGTGTGTTTACTAAGTGCACTTGTGTTGTCCAACCTGACAGTGTGTGAGGAGTTGAGTGTTCGGGATGCAGGCGTGCGACTCATGACCACACTGACTCTCTGTCCGGGAAGTGCCCCCAAGGCATCACAGGTGTGTCTTTTTATTTGAAATCTTCAATAAACTCTTTGTACTTGCAGCTGCACAGGTGAATGTTACAGAACCTTTAAGTACTAATAAACCTTTCCTATCCAAACAAATTGAGATGAATTGATGTGAGATTTTTTTTTCTTTGCGTTGCAGCTTTTCTTGCACTTCTCTGTGGGCACAGCGCCCTCTGCTGGCATGGAGATGGACATAATTGTGGAGAATACTTGTACTGTCAAAGAGGTGAAGACATGTTCATGTACTTATTTTGTGAAACATTCATAATTTATTGGAACTTATGTTACATGTTACTTTGAAATTCTTTTTTTCTTATTTGCAGTGTCTAAAGTCAATGCTGGATGCTGTTGGACTTGATGGTAAAACAACCTTTTTTATTTCTATTTTCTTTTCTTACTACGTTTGTAACTTACATGTCCTGCAGACTCAACCTTTGGTTGCTGTTCATCAAGATTATCTTTGCTTCTGTAAGACTCTTTGTAAGTAATTCTTGATGCTATATCTGGTTGTTAATGTCATTTAAATGTGTGTTTGCAGGCACCTGTTGGCACTTGAGGAGGCTCGATTGGTGTGAGGAGGTTGGAGAGCCACTTATGGACGAGGTGAGTGGCCGACTATAGTGTGAACAGTATGTCATACCAAAATAGTTTTTATTTTTTTTACTTTAGTCTTTTTACCCTGCTTACTTTTATAATTATATTTAGCACCAAGCAAAATTCATAGAGAGAATGTTGTCTGAAATCTAACAAGGTACTAAACTGTGAATGAAAACGTGCATATAGCCAAAACCACATGACACCAAAACTTTAAATTATTTGACCTGCCATATACTTTAATATATATGTATATTGTTATGTTGTAGTATGTTGGCCTGACAAGTTTCATACTGGTATATTCAGAATTATTAATTAATTCCTCCCTTATTTTTTCATTATATTAACAACAACCTTTTATTTTCAGGATGCTTCTCTATCAGAGCTGAAGATAAGCAATGGAGACTCATTAGTCGTCACAGAAGGACAACTTCCTCCAAAGGTACTTTAAATGTTTGGATTTTAGCTGGAGATTCAGTTTATACTATAACGTTACCTCTCTCTTTAGCCTTTGCTGTCTCTTTTTTCTGTCAGGGTTTTCTCAAGATATCTGTGTGGCTGTATCTGCATCCCAGTAACAACTCCATGGAAACTGACTTTAATCACACTGACAACGGCCATACTGAGGAGCAAATGCTGGAGGCAGTGACTGCAGGTGAAACGGAGAGTCACCCACCCCCTCTGTGTGCCGGCAACATGGCAGAGCTGAGAAGTGTAGGGCAGGTGGAGATATCGGACGAGGCCACCCTGGAGGATCTCAAGACTCAGGTAGCATATGGAGGTTATATGTATATTGAGTTTAGTTGGAGCAGCTGGAGTCATACACACTAGTTGGGTAATCCTCAAATATCCTAAATTAAACCTCTAGTTGTTTTCAGTCCTTATTACTTGGGACTCGACAGAACTGCCCTTTTTCAGTAGACTTTATTCAACACCTGCTCAAATCCAGCAGGGCTCTGGGTCTGTGAGACTAAGGTTGAGAGAGTACTTCATTAACAGTGTTTTTTTTAATTTATATAGAATTAGGCACTGCAATCTAGGGAATGCTCTCATTTATATTCATAATTTAATTTGAATAGGTTGAACAATGAGGCTAGGAGATTATGTTTACATTCTGCTGTCTGTGGGGCACTGTAATTTGTGGAGGGCAACTACAACTAAACGCATGTGAAGGAAAATGCTTCTCTTTTCTCTTTCCTCTTTCCTAAAATCATAGTGTAATTGTATGTGTTTTTGATTATTTTTCCTAACCAAATGTTTAAAGATGTTCTTCTTGCTCTACTTTATCGTCCACTTCTGTATCAGGTGTTGACACTGCCTGCCCTTCAGGATGTGTGTGTGCCAACCACTGCGTTCATGCGTGTGTGGCAGCTAGAGGAACGAAGGCTGGCACGAATCCTCAGAGGACAACAACTCACACTCAGGTATGAACACTTCCACAGGGTTTATTCCTAAACATATGTAATTGTTAGCCACCTGATTCTATTTATTACTGATGAATGCAGAGGTTTTGCTTTGCAATACTTGCGTACATCATCCAGATGTTCTCTTTGGTTTCCTTCTGATCAGGAAATTGAAGCTGACCAGTGGTACAGACCTTTGTGTGCAACAACTACTAAAAGAGGAAGATCTTGGGTAAGGTTTGATAAATAATGCTATGTAGCTTCCTTTCATTGTATGAGACCAGTATGGACATTTCCCCTTATTTTATTTCTCAGTTAAAGTGTTTATGTCCTTCTGTTCCTAAGTCCTAAGGACGTGTTGCTGAATATTAAAATGGGAGTACCAGGGGAGAGGTGTTACTACCCTCCAGAGGAGCTGGTTTGGGATGCATCCCGTGACTCTTCTCCTCGCTCTCTGCGCACTTGTCTGGCTGCACACTACAGCCTCTCCCCTGACTCGCTGCTGTTGGCCAAACACCAACCAGACAAACACACCTGGGAAGAAATCTCAAACTGGGTAAGATTAGGGGAGTCTTTTCAAACCTGTTTTAGAAGTTTGGGGGCAATTTTTATTTATAGATAAAGATATCAACCCGAAGTCTTAATATTCTATTCTATGTGTTGCTAATTCATTGTCACGTTATCACTGAATAAAATGTCATACGTTTGTTTTATACTGTCAGAGCCAGCAGGTTTCCAAAAAGAAAAAGAAGAAAAAGGCAGAATCACTACTGGGAGCACCATTTCACCTCAAAGATGGAGACACAGTCGGCATCAAGGTACTGGTATGACCCAGTTTGTTTAAAAATAAATCAGTTTTGGTTTGATTTGTTTGAGAACACTAATTCTGCTCTTAATATTTCTTCCAGAATCTTTTGATTGACAACAACAGGGACTTTGTCACCGTGGAGGATGAGCAGGGCCAGCAAAGGCTCAGAGAGCAGGCAGAGCAACGCAGGAAAGGGTGAGAATTCAAATCTTTTAGCACATTTATTAATTAGACTACACTGATTAGTAGTGTAGCTGGAATACCACCACATTGTGTCACTTAGATCTAATCATGTGACTTTTTATTAAAGATTGTTTTGAAAATGTTTTACCCCTGCTTCTTTTTCAGAGGGCAGGCTGCAAACTCTGATGGTGTTGGACCACAAAAGAAGACTGGACCAACTAAATCCAGGAAACCAGAGGTGGCGCTTTCAATCAATGTTGGGGTATTCAGATAGTACCCTGCTCCACATGCACAAACACAGATGCCGCATTGCAGGACAATCCACTTGACGTCGGTCTTGTGCCATTTTTTTTTTTTTTCAAACCGTATTTCTCCCAAAATGAATTCCTGCTGTGTCTGATTTGTTGACAGGAAGAGAAGTGATTTCATTTTGGCATTTTGATTTGCTGTTTAGTAACAACTGACTACAATTTGCATTGCATCTATGCAATATTACTAGATTTGTTACATCGCTTCCTCTCTCTACAAGCTCTCTAAATTACAACCACCACAAATCCCCTTTATTTAATTAAATTGCCGTTTTTTCATTTTGTGAGGGAAATTTAAAGACGGTGTGACGTTCAGGAAAACAGATTTTTTTTGCTGCATGGATCAGTAGATAATTTGTAACCATATATTGAAAGTATAAGCCCTGACAACACAGTTTCTACTTCCGGTGTTTTTTTTTGTTTTGTTATTACAGGCTGGCAGTTATAAACTAAGGCTTGTGCTAACTGGAGTTTTTATATACTGTTTTGTATTAACTGTAGCAATCGGGGTAAAATAAAAATATTGGTAGCCACCAGCCTGTGGCTTTCATGTTTAATAAGTTGTTCAATAAAACAAGCCACTGTTGTAGGAAATCAACCATCATTAGGTCTCGCTGTTGCTCATATGGAAATTTGTTTTTAGCAATGCTCATTTTTATAATAAACCCGTCACTGTGCGGCAATAACGAAAATGTTCATCTGGATTTAAGGCTTGTTTTAGGTTGATAAGAGAGAGGAGAGATAGGCCTTAATGTGGAGAAGCCTCAGTGCTGCTCTGTCCTCCCTACCTCACTCTCTACCTCTCTCAATCTACCTCTGCTGCCCTCTATTTCCCCGCTCAAAATCTTGCTTATACTTTTATTTTCTTCAACCCCTGCTCTATTAGAGTCAATTGGCACAGACCTAGCTTCTAGCTGTATTCCTTAAATGGTTAAATAACTTTATTGTCTTTTATTGGACATGATCCACCCTTTTTACAGCTGATGCTAAACTGTCTTCACTTTCACCTCAAAACCGTCATTGTGTTATGTAACCATCTATGATGCCAGGTGAATTTGCTGCTCCAGAAATATAATGTAAAACGACGCATTCAAATCCTTACTGCCACTTTTTTCCCCTTGATTATGTTAAAGGTCCCTGAGTTTTCATTGTGGAACATTTTGTGTTTCATTTGCATGCACTATATGTGAACTTCAGGGAAGTAAAAATTATTCTTGTAGATAATTTATTTGCGGAAAAAAACAAAACAAAACTGACTTAATGTTTTTACTGTATGAACTGTGATATGTTTTTGGGGGTGATTTGATTTTGTTATCAAAGTTTTTGTACGCTGCTTGCACGTTTTGTTTCATGTAATAATCTGGCCTTGATCAGTGCCAAGTTTAAATTTAATCTTTTTTTTCTTTTTTTAAAGCAGATGCAGCAAAACTGTTTGACAATATACTCAGCAATAGTAAAATTAAATTTTGTATCATACTGTATATACTACTAGTGTTGATTGCATCTTTGGTGTTATCGATAAGGACTTGTCTACTGTGTTATGACAGTGGACGTATGTTTGTATCTGTGTCAGATTGTATCTGATGAAAGAATTTTATCAACAATGAAGGTATACAGTTGTAGTTTCTGCCTTGACATTTGTGGTTTTGGGTGAAGTGTCTCAACAACTATTGGATGCAATTTTGGACCTCTCAGGATGAACTAAATGTGTCAGAACAGGAAATTGTAATAATCATTCAACCAAACCTGTCTTGTATCTTTTAAACAGAAATGATTGTATGATAGTGATAAATACATTTTAAGGCCAAATCAAGCACATAAGCTAAATGTGGTGCAGTGGTGTCCCAGACCTTTTTTAGGATTTTTCCAGAATGCATCATGGTCGAGTTCTTAATAAGGAAGAAGAGTCCAATATTCTTATAAGATGAAAGAAAGTCTTAAAAGACTTTTTAAATGTAAGATCCTATAAAACAAATCCAATAGGACTGTGAAGATCCAATGAAATCACAACCATTTAGTCGTAGTCTAGAAATGTATGTAGTGAATCTTAATAACTTCTGTGACTTTTTTTTTTCTTGCTAGCACCATAATCTGATCAAAGTTTTAATTTGCCCAATAATTATTTATGATTCAATACCTACAAAAGTAATGTTTCCATCAGCCTCAGATTTATTTCATTACCTTTTGTTTAGTGCTAATTAGCAAATGATAGGAAGCTAACAAGCTAAATGATGAACTTGGCAAACATTACACCTGCTCAGCATGCTAGCATAGTCATTGTGAGATTGATAGCATACTAACATTAGCATTTAGTAGAGACTCACAAAGCCCCTAGCATGGCTGTAACTTTACCACTTTGTATTAATGAGATATATGTGGTACATTTTTGTAATAAATAATTACTATAATTTTATTTCCGTGTTTATCAGGGAGAGCAGCAATTATGTGCCACTCACTATGGTTGATATTCACAATTGATTTCATACATTAAACAGCACATATTTTCCAATGACCAATCACAGCCGACAAAAAGTCTGTAACATCCAATCAGCTTTCAGGCTGCAGCTCGAGTCCCCGCCCTGTGTGACAGTATTAATTTAGCAGGCAGGCACGCTGTGAGATTTACTGCAGGGAGAACAGAGGCTGTCTGACAGCTCCTTACTGAACTGGACCAATAACAGCTGAAAAAATGGTTGATGCTTTCTGTGCTACATGGAAACTGGTCGACAGCCAGAACTTTGATGACTACATGAAGGCACTTGGTAGGATACATTTTCTCCTTTAAATGAGAGATGATTGTTTGTTGTGAAAGAAATGTTGTGTACTGTAGGCTTATTCTACAATTGCATATCTGGGATAGTAGCTTATTTTTTCTCAAATATTTAGATTTACCGAAAACAAGTAAAATAGGTCTTAATTTGTATTTAGCATAATGCATCACTGAAGGCACTGTTGTTTCCACAGGTGTCGGTTTTGCCACAAGACAAGTGGGCAATGTCACCAAACCAACAGTAGCGATCAGCCAGGATGGAGACAAAGTGGTGGTGAAAACCCTGAGCACCTTCAGGAACACCGAGATCTCCTCCAAACTGGGAGAGGAGTTTGACGAGACCACGCCTGATGACCGGCATGTTAAAGTAAGCTGAGTAAAAGTCAGTGTATAATCTTCACAGTGACTCTTACACTCTAGCTGTAGTTTGACCTGAGATGGTTTAAATTATTGTGTTTTTTCTAGTCTACCTTCTCCATGGAGGGAGACAAATTTGTGCAAGTGCAGAAGTGGGATGGCAAGGAGACCAAATTTGTCAGAGAAATCAAGGATGGAAAGATGGTGATGGTAAGATTAAATAACACACACACACAGTATCTTTATGGAGTTAGATATGAACCCATACAGTAAAGTGAAGTCTTTTTGTGCCTGTTATTGTGGTTACATTTATCAGTTTATGGAGCTATTTGCTTCATAAAGTGCTTGCCCCACCTTGCTATTGCAGTGGTGCAATAACTGATATCAGATGACCCAAATGGAAGAAAACCTGCTTTACATCCAGTGTGCATGATTTCTAAACACTGCATTAGCTGCATTGTAATATAGGCTTACAGACTGTTTTGCTTTTCCTTTTTCTGCCTCACAGACTTTGACTTTTGAGGGAGTCCAAGCAGTCCGCACATATGAGAAAGCCTAACTCTACCATCCACTTGAAAGAGCAAATAATTCCTGCACTGCAAAAAAGGTGTTAACCTTTTTTTTATTTTTAAAACAAAAAAAAATGTTTTTACAGTATGCAGTGATTTGCACTTGATTTGTTGCTGTAATATGAGATAAATATTTTGTAAAATCTTTTGTAAGAAATTCAGACTGTGACTGACATTCGGTGTATCACGTGAAAAAGGGAAAAATAAAGTGCTTTACTGAACTTTCTTAGCGTCTCTGACTCTTCAGTTGGTATTTAGAAGTCGTGAGAGCTCCATCAGTACCACGGTCATCTCAACATTGCTCTCTTTCTCTTATTTCTTTTTTCACGCAACTTTGAATGCGGTCCTACTTCTCTTTTCAAATACATCAACCTATGTTGTGGGAACAGTGCTCTCCCTGTGATGGGTCAGTTCCAGGTGACAGCTGCAAGGGTGACAGTGCAGGCCAGAGCCGGCCGTGCAGCAGCAGCCAGTTTGACCATTGAACTCATGGGAATGAACGTCCTCTAGTAACCCCCAGATGGTCAGAGACGACTAGGAGCTGGAGGGGGATGGAGTGGGTGGGGGTGGTGATGTCACTGGCCTCGGGATAATCCGGTTTTAGTTGTGGTGTCATTACGTAGAGGCATCATTCGATGGTGTGTGGACCAACCGTGACTGAATGCTGCGGCTGGCATGACAGATGACAGGCAGACAACGATAAGGAAGGACAGTGTGCAGGATGTGGACAGTTTGTATCAATCCAATATCCCAAGGTTAGTAGTTCAAAGTCTAAAAATAAAGTCTTGTAAGCTCCAACCGGTACAAACAGGAGGACACTGTTTAAAGCTTGTGCTCATTTTAAAATTCAGTTTCCATCTTTCCCACATTTTTAGAAGTTAAAGCCTCCCTTTTCTGCGCTGTGAGCTGTGTCGAGCCTACTGAACACTGCGACAACAAGTGGCCATTCTTCTCATCTTAAGACACAGGCTGCCAAGTTTTTGGCCACCTCTGAATGCCATGCGACACAAAGAAACTGTGGTAACTGGAGTGGAACTCATTTAGCCGTTGCCCACTGAATTAATTTCAATTAAAATCTATCTCAATTCTCCAGTTATAGTATGCCAATAATTACCTCTACTCTCACAAAACCAGGCCAAATCATTAGCATAAGTATTTGGGGTGAAAGCAGTTAAAAGACAAGTTCAGGCAAGTTAATGTCACAATATTCACAGCAGCTGAAAAGGGAGCTTATCACATTCCATGTTACAGAAACAGTGTAGCTTCTTCTGTCCTCAGTACTCTTCCCAGGAGAGCAGCAGGAGTTTCCTCTTTGTGTGGAATCTGTGTCAGTGGTGTAAGCTGACCTGTAGTAACCTCTCTCTGGCCTCATTAGCTAGATACAGTGTCAAGACTTGACCATCTACTGTGCATCCCCTTCAGTTTGTCCTACTCCAACTGTTACCCATTCAATTGATTATACACCCCCCAGGGCTCCAGCTACCACTGAGTAAACTGTGGTCATGTCATGATGACATGACCATGACATGAAAGGTATGATAAGACACATATTACATGTGGGGGTTTTCGGAAAAAAAAAAGTATTATGTTTTTATGTGGAAGTGTAGAGATGGCTTTGAAACATCCTTTTAGACAACAGAATAAACAAAACAGTTGAATAGATTAAATGAATAAATAAAATCTAAAATGTTCACGATCACATTCATATTGTTGGTTTTGTTCCTGACTACATTGTCATCACCTGGGGAACAAACTGGACTACTATTTGAAATGTTGTGGTTGTGCACTTTTAGTGAAAGACTTACAAAAGAGACACTTGCATTGCTATATTTTAATGTCAAATTGTTACTATTCACAAGCATAAGGAAGATGTAATTGACAAATAATACATAATGTAATTTTAACTGCAGTTAAAATGCAATTTCAGTAGTAATGATTCTGGGATAAAACTCTATTCGTCCATTTATTTTATTATTTACAATGAGATTATTCTCAATATGAATGGTTATATCATGTTAGCAACACAACTAAGAGACAAATGTCCATTATTGGTGTCAAGTTCAAGTATTTAGTGTTGCCATTCTCAAAGTTGGGAAAAGATATCACAAAAACAGAGCATAAAACAAAACACACACACACACACACACACACACACATCATGCACTCAAGGGACTATCAGACACAAAGACAGTGCTTTGATCACTGAGATATTCAAAAATGTATATATTGCACGTTTACCTGGTTAAAGTGAGTCTTTAAATACAATTCAAGTTGAAACAAATATTTATGTTTTCTCATCATGAATCAAAATGTCTTTTATAACAGCGACACTATCTTCTTTACTTAAATCCCTAAACTCAGAAATATTCAAAGACGCTTTGGGAACAAAACACCAACAACTTCATCAGTGATAGTGGAGCATTACCATAAAACTCCAGCTGTTCCAGCACAGTTACTGGAGAGGGTCTCATGTACCATCTATGTACTAATAAAGAGTGATAAAGATAAAGATTAAGTGGATTTATTTTTGAGTACATTTGGGATTAGTGTCCCAAGCTGTAATAACTGTCTTCTATGAAGCATATGGAGCAAAAATTTAAAGCCATATGTAAACAACAGCTGGTACAAGCTGAAACAATGAAACAATGTACCAGTTTACATCTGAGATCATCTGCCCGAACATGCACACAACCAATAGTGTAATCACATGATGTGCCAATACAATCTCAGATGTAAATGTTTCATTTCAACATCACCACGTTAACAACAACATTCAGGTTGTCAAATAAACCTGCACAGGAGCTGATTCTTGCAGCTCTCTTGATTCTTCAGAGATTTAAAATACACGTCTTGGATTTAACTTTTGACCAATTACAGTATTCAAAATCAATCTGAAATCATGTAACCCATACTGTACATCACATGCGGGGTATATCGTAATATACTGTAGCTGTAATATGAATGCTGGTATCTTTCATATTAGTACAGTTAATGAGATGTTATAAAATAAGATATGCATTAATATCATGTTATATATGTTACAAACATAAGATAAATGATACAAAGACTGTTATATATTTTCTGACCCCTTCTGGTTTATAAAAACCTGTTCAAAAGGTTGCTCAAATATATCGTGTTTGTGCATACAGACAAACAGCCACTGACCAAAGGTAGCGACAGGGTGTTTTTGGTCTATCAAGGAATTGCCGTTAGCCACAGCACTCATCCCTTTTGACTGACAAAAAAATGTATCACATGTGCCCTACTGTGCTTTTAATGTTCCAAACAGTAAAACATCTTTGATAACAGTGCAAGAAAATACTTATACCCACCCTCTCATTGACTAAAACAAGTGGCATCAAATTAAAACGAGTGAGTAGCTGGAAAACACGTTTCCAATTGTAGAACAAATCTGATACTTGATGGTAGAAAAAGTAAATATGTACTCAAACCTCATTCTGACAGTGCAAGCACCGCATGCCTGTTTTTAGCACCAATGTCAAAATGAGGAGCTGATGCACGTGTCTACATGGTACAGTTTAATAAGACTTTAAAGGTAGTGTTTCATCAGTATGTTCGGGAGCTCTCATATACAGTGCATGGTCATTCCTTTTTACACTTAACAAGTAGACAGAAACAGGCAGAAAAAAAACCCAATCCTTTCCTTTCATATATGGTTTGATTCCTTGTTTGTACCCATTAGGGAAAAAATAAAGGGATACGTGTGAGGTTTCCTTTAAATGACGAAATAAAATCATGGACCATGGAATAATGCACAAACATTGTAAATGCCCAATTGTTGATTCAAGGGCTTTAAAAGCAGGATAAGTTGTGCATTGAAAACATTGTCATCTACAATACGATGAAGCTAAAATTACACAGAAGACTGAGCGTCAAAATGTAAGTACCATTACTGTACAAACCACTATTCAAGTAAATGCGGACTTGAACCGTCCGACTTGAATCAGCAATTGTGGCCATTTTTGTACCCTGTTTACAGCATAGTTGAACATATTCTACTCTACGTTCCTTCTTTAAAAAATGCAACGTTATATTTATTTGCACGTGTTACTGTGAAGATCAAAATGAATGATCCACAAAGGTAATATACTATATTGTTCCATTTAAATATTCCCATAATATCCACCTTCAAAATAATTAAACACACACAAAAAAAAAAAATGGAAAGGAATGACACTGTCTGCATGTATTTGGTATGAGAGCTCAACCAAATCTGGAAATAAAAATAAAATCGGCCCATCACGTAAAATCACCCATCATCCTCTGCTGTTCTCCCTAAGGCCAACAGTGAACAGCGGGCTGCGTTTCAGCAGCGCAGGGTGTGACGTGACTGTGTCGTTATCAGTAAATTGACTGAATTGTAAACCTCAGACTGGATCAGACTGAAGCTTCAAATCTGCAGCGGCGAGAAGGCATAGAACGGAAACTGGGCCTCGTCCTCGTCCACAAAGAAACACTGGAAGTAGGGCAGCTCATCTGTGGAGGGAGTCACAGTTCAGTACAATGTGTTCCCCGCCTCGCTCTGGCATCCAGAGAGAAGACTGAGCGTGCAGTTTGCATATTTGTGAGATATTCCGCTCATGAGAAGGGAATTTGCACTTACCTTCCATAAGAAAGCTGTCTGATACAGAAGGCTCTGCTGTCGGAGAGAGAGCATGATGTCAGCGTAAAACAATACAGTGCTTTATTACCTTAAATTACTGCTCCACTCTATAGTACCTTTCACTTTCTCCTCCTTGGCAACTTTCTTCTCAACAGATTTTTCTACAAAAAAAGAGGAATTTTTGTGTAGAAATAAAGTAAAGCTCAAATGGTTTATTCCAAACACTCAGAGTTTAGTTGCTTTACAAACAATTATACCTTTCTTTGCAGGCTCCTGTATCTCTTTCAGAACTCTGTCCTCTGTAAAAAGCAACAAATGATTGATAATTTATGATTAATAATCATTTTGCTGATTTGATTATGTCAATGTGCAATGCTGATTACATAGTGTACCTTTAGCTTTCTCTTCTTTGGCTGCCTTCTTCTCAACTGTTTTTTCTAAAAATAAAATAAATAAAGGTTCTTTTTGTCCATGAATGATTCAGGTCTACGGTCTACAGTAGTAGGTTTAGGTGTGTAAACTGTTCATCTGGTAACACTGTCAGTTTACAATCAAGATCGCAGTTTTATTATTAAGTATTTTCCTTAATTTAACTCTACTTAAAGGTGATTGTGTGCAGTACCTTTCTTTGCAGCTGTGGGTTTGACCTTTTGTTTTAAAACCTCAGGTTCTGAATGCAAACAAATGGGCAATTACAATATTGTGTTATTGCCAGAAAAATAATTATTATTTTACCCCCCGGTAAAAGTAAAAGGTGTTTTCGTCTTGCTTGTCTAAGCCAGTGTAGCATTTGTATATTTTACGAGTTTCAGGATGACACTGATGTTGGCTGTGGCTGATTTACTCTCTTCAAAATGATCTATATGTTGCTATGAACGGACATGCCTGGTCCTGTGGTGAAGCAAAAACCTTCTTACGGTTATTAAAATTACTAGCATGCATGTTCAGTAAGATGCTTGAAAATATTGCTAAATTATATATAAACATATTGTCTACAAGCCCAAGATTTATAGACAAAAAATAAACAGTAGAACAATATTGTAGTATTTTGTAACTTATTGTCTATAAATCTTTATAACAGAATATTTCCTTGCTAAATAAAAGCATCTTCAATTTAGATGTTTTCAATGAAGCATTTATTCAGCAAGAAAATATTCTCAGCCTTCAGCTCCTCTGAATAACCGAGTAACTACATTTACAGACTGCAGTGGCCTTCATGTTGTAATCAGATTACAGGATGTACTCCGATTACCACTGCTGATTACATGAAGTGCTGCCTCTACTGAAGCACCAAAAATGTACCTTTCTTCACACGGACTGGTTTGGTCTTTTCCCTAAATATGGCTGCGTCATCAGGAAGAAAAAGCAATTGATAAAACATACAGTTTTCTTTCATTTGTGTAAGTACTTCTGGTGATAAAGTTGCAGCATGTAAAAGACTATAAAACCTTAGTAGGAAAGCCTTAAATGCATCACCAAACTGACTAACACAACAAGTTTTACTAGTATTCTTGTTGCATAAAAACTGATCTAAATAACTGTGATATGTAAAATAAGAGTAGTCATCGTTCAAAACACTGTACCTTTCTTCACTGTTGCAAGTTTGTCCTTTTCTTTAGGAGTCTCCAGTTCTGCAAAAAGAAAACTAAGGTCAGAGGTGTGTAATCTGGATGTTTAACCCTGACAGTGGACACCAAAATTACCTGATTTACCAATAATGCAGCTAATTGCAACGTTAGCCACAGCATTACAGCAACAAAATGTACTTTCTAAAAGCTAAAAGCAGCTTGCACAGCAGGAGGAATCTACGACTAGAAAGCTGTAACTAGTGTTAACTGAAAGTTCATCTCAGTTGAGCAGAGAAACACCATTGACTTTTCCATCAGTGGCTGGTTTGGACTTTTCTGCAAACATTACCTTAAGTGGCAGACCTTATATGCTCTACATGTCATGTCTACTGTAGTAGCTTTCAGTTTGCCTAAACAGAGGTTGTATTAGGTGGAGTCTGTCACACACATTTCAACGTTTTCAACACATTGTAAATGTTTGGGTGGTTGGATAGCCCTTACTTTCGAATCTCAGCTCTTTATTGTCCACATTTTAAAATGTGAGAGGTGAATAATGAAAGCCTAATAAATTATTTGTATGCAGTGCTTTGCAGATCTACCAACTACACCTGTTTGGACAAGCATACAGCATTCTTAAGGATTAGTTTATAGAAACAGCTGTTTGCCAATGGAGCTGCTGCAGAGAAATCACTCTCCATTTACTGTACATAACTCCACAGTTATTTATTGTTGATCTCATAGGCAAAGTGCTCGTTTCCCTCGTGAGCAATCGGATCAGAGCTTTTACAGAATAGAGTGACCTACATTTTGTGACCAGATCACTGTAATCAATTGGTTCTATGGATTACTGCCTCAGCTGAGGCACCACTAATGTACCTTTCTTTATATGGACTGGTTTGGTCTGTTTCCTCAATAATGCTGGGTCATCAGGGAGAAAATGCAATTAATAAATGCTTATTTGTGCCATATAATTACAGCACATTAAAGAAAAATGCCCCGTTGACACACAGAGTGGGTTCTTTTGCATTAAAAACCGAAAGGTTTATGTATTTGTCACCAAACATGACAATGTGATATGTAAATGTTGTATTTGTACCTTTTGTAACAGATGGTTTAACTTTGTCCTCTGCTACTTTGGGCTCTGAGTAAATAAGAATGTAAGAATTTATTGAAACTCAGAAAATAGCTTTGTTCTTATTCAGTACGGTATTTACAATACTATAATATACACTAAGTTGCCCGTTTATTCACCTAGCTAAAACTAATGCAGTATAACTCAAAACAATTCAACAGCACAAAGAACAAAGGTAGAATCTGTTGCAGGATTGTTGTATTAGACTGTATTACTGTAGTTTTAGCTAGGTGTACCTAATATACTGGCAACTGAGTGTAAGTGAAAACCAGATTTTTTGTAAGCACAACCCCAGAAAATCATCTGCAGACAGGTGGCAGTGGCGGGCTACCTTTCTTTTTTAGGAATGGTTTGACCTTTTCCTTCTTTGTTTCAGCCTCTGTTTTAGAAGGAGCTAATTCAAATGAAAAACAATGTTTCACAATTTAAAAGCAAATATAAATGACTATGTCTTGTCTGTGACATTTTAGGTTGTTTTAAAGAAATATTTACCTTTCTTTTCATGAGCTGGTTTGAGCTTATCCTTTAAAACCTCAGCTGCTGAGTATAACAGAGGAAGAGAATGATTTTAGTTTTCAGGATAATTAGCTTTTTGACAAATAATGATGGATTATATCTGCATTACCTGTTTTGACAAGAACTGGCTTGGCCTCAGGTTCTAAAGGGAAATGAGAAAAATTAAGTGGTGAGATTCTTGCTTTTTGGAAAGTGACAATGAACAATTCAAATGATGTCACATTTCTTGAAGATTGAGATTAAGCATGAGAAACATCTTGCTTGGATGTTTCAGTTTTTTAATCTGAAAAGTGCGCCTACAGTATATTCTATAGAATATTAGAGATAGAAAGTACAGCTGATCAGCACCTTTCTGTGAGGTTTTTGCCTTTGCCTTTTCTTTCACAACAGTTTCTATGTTAAAAGAAAAAAGAGAAAATGTCACAATAACAGTGTTGGAATAACCTTTCACACCTACAGAACGCAATGCAGCTTTTTAGCTTTTATAAAGCATGTCATCTCTTCTGTGTGAAAAACATGCATCTCCAAAATTCTTCAGCATTCTTGGGCTCTTTTTAGCCAATGAGAAATACATTTTAATATTATCCAGTGGGTTAAAAAATTAATTCTTAAGTGCAAGATCTAAAACAAATATTTCAGCCTATGGTGCATCATGTAAATGTTCATGTCAATTTTAAACAAAAATATTTCCTCAACATGTCTTTAAATTATATCAGTGATGACATTACTGATTTGAGTCATTATCATCAGCAGCCACGTGTTAATAGCTACTAAAGCACTACAGAGACACACTTCTGCAGCATACCTTTCTTCTTTTCAGCAGTTCTAGGTTTTGCTTTGATAACAGGTGCTAGAAAAATACATGGTCCTATTATTTTAATGTGTACAGTAAAGTGAGAAACCACAGACACATCTGTTGCAAAACTGCAATGTGAATAAAAATAAAAGAGAGACAAAAACATTGTGGAATAAATTAAAAACACCAAAGAAACCCAACCTTTTGTGGGAGTCACTGGCTCGACCTTCTTCTTCTTGAGAACCTCAGCTTCTAAAGCAAATAATAACAACAAAAATATCAGTCGTTGTACATGTTATTATAGCTCATTTACAACTGATGCAGTTTATTTACACACTCCACCGCTTAATTCCAGCATTCAGACTAAAAGAATCCGACTGTCAAACTGAAAGATAATGAGAACATAATTCAATAAGTAAATAATATTGAAATAGTAGAAAATAAAACGCAGAAAGTCGTTTCCCTATCATTTATTTTAGGTATAACTTGATGTGTAACTACCTTTTTTTGTTGGTGTTGGTTTGACTTTCTCTTTTGGAGTTGCAGGCACTATGAAAAAGAAAATAGATTTGTATGAGTAAAAAGATAGATGAATAAAAAATGAATCGGGGAATTCAAAACTTCAAAATGGATGTTGAGCAATTTGCTCTCTGAATAATAAAGGCATACTATACAAACAGAAAATATTAAAGTTAGCTATGTGTTAACAAACAGATGTACCTTTCTTCAGGGGCGCAACCTTCACCTTCTCCTTTGTCAGCGAGACATTTTTGGGTGGTATTTCTGCCTCTGTAAGAAAATAATTAATGAGTAGAAAAACCAATTACTTCGTTATTTTTTCATAACTGCTGATTAGTGTCCTCTTACCTTTGACTACTGGGGCTGGTTTTGTCTTGAGTGGAGCAGGTTCTATGTAAAGAGATTTATAGGTTTGTTATTTCATAAAATAAGATGATAACATTGGAACAATAAAGCTAAATACAAAGATACGCCTTACCTCTCTTTGTTAGAACAGGTTTGGGCTTCTGTTTAGAAACCACAGCTGCTGAGAAAAATATATAGCATGATGTTAAGTATGCAAAACCAAAACCATGATTTCATGAACACTTGTTGATGTCTGACTGCACTTCATTGCTACATTGCCTGTTTCTGTGTCATGGTTTTGGGTTATGGTCTGCCACTCATCCAAAGATGTGACACTTACCCTCCTTTTTCAAGATGACTGATTTGACCTTTTCTTTAGGAGCAACAGCTTCTGTGTGTCAAAAGCACAATATTTCTTACAGAAAGATAGATTTATTTCCATTATAACAATTCATTATTTTGCTCTTTGGTGATGACAACATTATCAAGAAGTTGTGACTAAAAAAGTGTGTGTTACCTTTCTTAGCAGGAGCTGCTTTGGCCTTTTCCTTTGGAACGTCTGTGTCACAAAACAAGGCACAAAGTCACTTTTAAAGTTCATATCAAAAACATTTACACTGTAAACTGGTAATCTGGTCTTGTTGGTACAGTGCAACATTGCTGATAGTATCCCTGCGATTGGTGCATGAAAAGGGCAAAATCACATTCTGGTGAACAGTTTCCTTCATGGGAGTACTCGTTTGAAGGTGCTGAAGAACACTATTTATGTGAATATGTTGATGTTTGAAATAAAATATGCTGTACCTGTCTTTGGAGAGACTGTTTTGACTTTCTCTTTTGGCACCTTGACATCTAAAAAAACAACCAAACGAAAAACAAGTGCAGGCTTGACTCAATGATTCAACTAACAAATAATTCTGAATCCAATAAAACAAACCAGAGAAAATTACCTTTTTTCATAGGCACTATTTTCACTCTCTCTTTTACCAGAGAGGCATTTCTAGGAGTGCCTTCTTGTTCTGTCAGCAGAAATGTGGAAATAGAATACACATACAATATGTAATCACAGTTTAAGATGCAGTTTGATATTTTTATGCACATTATAACATACATTACCTTTTTTCAAGATGACTGGTTTGACTTTTTCTTTTGGAGCAACAGCTTCTGTGTGTCAAACGCACAATATTTCTTACAGCAGGGTAGTTTTAATTCCATTGGCAATTTTTTTTCTCTTTGGTGATAAAACATTATCAAGAAGTTGTAACTTATAAACTAATGTGTGTTTTACCTTTCTTGGCAGGAGCTGCTTTGGCCGTTTCCTTTGGAACTTCTGTGTCACAAGACAGGGCACAAAGTTAGTGTAGTGCATGAAAAGACAAAACTCACAGTAGTTTCATTAGTTTTTTGGAAGGTGTTGAGCATTATTTCTGTTTATTCTCAGTTTCCAATTTATTGGGTACACATAGCAAAACTAATGCAGTCTAATTCCACAGTCTGCAATAAATCCTACTTTCATGAAGCTTTATAATGCTCAACTTTTAAAACTGTTTTAAAGAGGTGTTGATTCAACTGTAAGATCAGTACTTTGTGGTGCTGTTAAACTGTATTGTCTTATTTTGGTATACGTTAATGAAAGGATTTCCAGTTTTTCAGCAACGATATCGCTCTCCAAGTGAGACAGTCTCAAAATGGGTTAAACTGCAGCATCTGTGAGTCTTTGCATTACCTGGTTTTACAGGTTTAGGTTTTATTTTTTGCTTTGGTTTCTTCTTGGGCTCCTTGGGAGCTGCCACTGGTGGAAAATTATGACATCATAAAATCATTTAGTTTTAGCTATATATGTGAAGATCAGTGTTATGTGACACTTTCTTTGAATAGAATTTTTTATGTTGTTGCACATAAAAGATCAGTGTCAGCATACACATAATCTGACAAGAATATGGTCACGTTTATTTCTTGAATGAGCTGATTAAAGAGATATTAGTTATGAAGCATACCAATAGTTAAAAACATCAAATTCAATTTACTTTTTACAGATCAACTGACAATTGACACAAAAGAATAAAAGCATGCGCATACCTTTCTTTGCAGATTCTGGTTTGGCTTTCACCTTAGGAGCTTCAGGAACCTCTATTATTGTGAAAAATGTCAAAAATATAAGTCATTAGCTCATTGCTCATCGCTCATCATCTTTCGTTGCAGGCATTAGGGTTCAGCCTTATAGTTACCTGTTTTTGTAACATTAAGCTGTTCCTTCTTCAGAACAGGAACTATTTGCTTTTTTGCAGCTTTCGGCACCTTTACTGCCCTCTTGGGTTCATCAGCTAAATTGAACAGCAGAGACGTTATGCTATAATTTCGTGTGATGCTGTGTAATTTCATTTCATTTTATTTTACACAGTATTGCTGGTGACTGGTATCTTGACATGTATCTGAAAAACTGATATATTAATTATCTCTGCAATACCTTCAATATCTGATCTGTGTAAACATGGGTTGTTTTAAGCTGTTTAACCTTTTACATCACCTGCTTTTGTAACATTAAGCTGCTCCTTCTTCAGGACAGACACAACATCCTTCTTGACTACTTTAATCCTCCTCACAGTCTTTTGGGTTTTAGCATCTGAAATAAAAAGGCAAAGCTGATTGAACAGTTTCACATACATTATAGAGAAGAAAGAAATACACTTCACAGAACAAAGGAAACATATCAGTCAATGTAACCTTATTTAGACTCCAGTCTCTTTGGGACCCTCTGTGATCAAGCACATCTAAAATACTATATATAGTATTGTTATGAGAACTTTACATGTATCATAATTTTTTATCAATGCTTGTGATATATCTATTATGGATGGCAAGTCAGTCTGTAGGTTGGTCCTGACTGAAAGATGTCTACAAATATTAAATGGATTTACAGAAACATTTGTGCAGATATTCATGGTTACCAGTTGATAAATCTTACTGACTTAATTGATCCACTGACTTTTCCTCTGGCCAAAACACCAGGTTTATATTTTGTGTTGCTATTCAAATATTTTGACAACTTTGACTGTCATGCAATTTGGTAAAGACAATCATGTGATTATGATGATCTAATTATGAATTGTAATAACTTTGATCCACAGACTTTTCATTTAGACCCCATCATGGTTCAAAACACTGATTTATGGCCAAATCCCTGTAAAACTAATTTAATTCATATCAGCCTCAGCTGTACTTCGTGTTTAGTTCTTCTTAGCAAGCTAACACACTAAACTATGAGCATTACACTTAAAGCACCACTGTTTAGTAAAACCTTGCAGAGATGCTAGCAAGGCTGTAGACTTTTATTGATAATGGATTAGGTAGGAATGGTCAATGGATCCTTATATTGTGTAATTGCTAAAAAACAACAATGCATTGATGTGTACCTGTCTTTGTGTCTTTCTTCTTGGCAGGTTCTTTGTGAGTCTTCTTGAGTTCTTTCTTTTCTATGGCAGGTTTTTCTTGGTCTTGTTTTTGTTTAGAGGGCTTCCTTGGTTCTTTTTCTTCTTTTGCTAATTCTTTCTCTTTTTGGGGTGGTTTTTCCTCCGCAGAAGTCTTCTTCAGGTCTTTTTTCTGCTTTATAGTCTTCGTAACTTCTTTTTTCTCAACATGAGGCTTCTTCATTTCTATTTCTTCTATCTCATCCTTCAAAGGCTTCTTGTCTTCCATTTCTTTCTTTGAAGGATCCACTGTCTTCTTGACTTCTTTCTTTACTTTAAAAGGCTTCTCCACTTTGTCCTCCACTGAGGGCACCTTTTCTTCTTTATCTTCCTTGGAAGGCTTCATTTCTTTCTTCTCTTTAGAGGGCTTCCTAACCTCTTTTTCTTTACTTGGTTTCATAATTTTTTGCTCCTCCATAGATGGTTTCAAGTCTAAGTCTTCTTTGGATGTTTTGTTGACCTCTTTCTCTTCTTTAGGTGGTTTCTCGACTTTTACCTCTTCTTTGGAAGGTGCCTTTACTTCTTTCTCCACTTTAGGAAGTTTCTTCTCTTCTTTATCCTCTTTTAGAGATTTTTTCTCTTCCTTGGGAAGTTTCTCCACTTCTGCCTCTTCTTTGGAAGGTTTCTTGACTTTTTTCTCTTCTTTGGGAGGTTTTGTGACTTCTTTCTCTTCTTTGGATGGTTTCTTTACTTCCTTCTCTTCTTTGGGAGGTTTGGTGACTTCTTTCTCTTCTTTGGGGAGTTTCTTGACTTCTTTCTTTTCTTTGCGAGGTTTAGTGACATCTTTCTCTTCTTTGGGATGTTTCTTTACATCTTTCTCCTCTTTGGGTGGTTTCTTTATTTCTGCGTCTTCTTTGAGAGGCTTCTTGGCTTTCTCTTCTGATGGAGGTTTCTTGACTTCTTTCTCTTCTTTTGATGGTTTTTTGACTTTCTCTTCTGATGGAGGTTTCTTGACTTCTTTTTCTTCTTTTGATTGTTTTTTGACTTCTTTTTGTTCTTTGGGAGGTTTCTTTACTTCTGCCTCTTCTTTGGAAGGTTTCTTAGCTTCCTTTGCTTCTTTGGGTGGTTTCTTGACTTCTTTCTCTTCTTTTGATGGTTTCTTGACTTCTTTCTCCTCTTTGGGTGGTTTCTTGACTTCTACCTCTTCCTTTAATGGTTTCTTGACTTCTGCCTCTTCTTTGGATGGTTTCTTGACTTCTTTCTCTTCCTTGAGAGGCTTCTTGTCTTCTTTCTCTTCTGTCTGATGTTTCTTGGCTTCTATCTCTTCTTTGGGAGGTTTCTTTTCTTCTGCCTTATCTGTTGATGGTTTCTTTACATCTTTCTTTTCTTTGGATGGTTTCTTGACTTCTCCCTCTTTTTTGGATGGTTTCTCCACCTCTCCATTTTTGGATGGTTTCTTTACTTCTGTCTCTTCTTTGGCAGGTTTCTTTACTTCTGTCTCTTCTTTGGCAGGTTTATTTACTTCTGTCTCTTCTTTGGATGGTTTCTTGACTTCTACCTTTTCTTTGGATGGTTTTTTGACTTCTGCCTTTTCCTTTGATGTTTTTTTGACTTCTACCTGTTCTTTGGATGGTTTCTTGACTTCTGTCTCTTCTTTGGCAGGTTTATTTACTTCTGTCTCTTCTTTGGATGGTTTCTTGACTTCTTCCTCTTGTTTGGGTGGTTTCTTGACTTCTACCTCTTCTTTGGATGGTTTCTTGACTTCTCCCTCTTCTTTGGATGGTTTCTTGACTCCTGCCTCTTCTTTGGATGGTTTCTTGACTTCTTTCTCTTCTTTGGGAGGTTTCTTGACTTCTGCCTCTTCTTTGGATGGTTTCTTGATTTCTTTCTCTTCTTTGGGAGGTTTCTTTACTTCTGCCTCTTCTTTGGGAAGTTTCTTGAATACTTTCTCTTCTTTGGGAGGTTTCTTTACTTCTGCCTCTTCTTTGGAAAGTTTCTTGACTTCTTTCTCTTCTTTGGCAGGTGTCTTGGCTTTTGCCTCTTCTTTGGATGGTTTCTTGACTTCTTTCTCTTCTTTGGGAGGTTTCTTGACTTCTGCCTTTTCCTTTGATGGTTTTTTGATGGCTGCCTCTTCTTTGGATGTTTTCTTGACTTCTTTTTCTTCTTTGGGAGGTTTCTTGACTTCTGCCTTTCCCTTTGATTGTTTTCTGACTTCTGCCTCGTCTTTGGATGGTTGCTTGACTTCTTTCTCTTCCTTGCGAGGTTTCTTTACTTCTGCCTCTTCTTTGGGAAGTTTCTTGACTTCTTTCTCTTCTTTAGATGGTTTCTCTGCTTCTGCCTCTTCTTTGGATGGTTTCTCGACGTCTCTCTCTTCTTTGGATGGTTTCTTGACTTCTTTCTCTTCTTTGAGAAATTTCTTGGCTTCTGCCTCTTCTTTGGATGGTTTCTTCACTTTTTGCCCTTCTTTGGGAGGTTCCTTTACTTCTGCCACTTTTTTGGGAAGTTTCTTGACTTCTTTCTCTTCTTTAGATGGTTTCTTGACTTCTTTCTCTGCTTTAGATAGTTTCTTGACTTCTTTCCCTGCTTTTGATGGTTTCTTGACTTCTGCCTCTTCTTTGGATGGTTTCTTGACTTCTTTCTCTTCTTTGAGATGTTTCTTGACTTCTGCCTTTTCCTTTGATGGCTTCTTGACTTCTGCCTCTTCTTTGGATGGTTTCTTGACTTCTTTCTCTTCTTTGGATGGTTTCTTGATTTCTTTCTCTTCTTTGAGGGGTTTCTTGGCTTCTACCTCTTCTTTGGATGGTTTCTTGACTTCTTTCTCTTCTTTAGTTGGTTTCTTGACTTCTGCCTCTTCTTTGAGAGGTTTCTTGACTTCTGCCTTTTCCTTTGATGGTTTCTTGACTCCTGCCTCTTCTTTGGGTGGTTTCTTAATTTCTTTCTCTTCTTTGGGAGGTTTCTTTACTTCTGCCTCTTCTTTGAGAGGTTTCTTTACTTCTGCCTCCTCTTTGGGAAGTTTCTTGACTTCTTTCTCTTCTTTGGATGGTTTCTTGACTCCTGCCTCTTCTTTGGATGGTTTTCTGATTTCTTTCTCTTCTTTGGGAAGTTCCTTGGCTTCTTTATCTTCTTTGGATGGTTTCTTTACTTCTGCCTCTTCTTTGAAAGGTTTCTTGATTTCTTTCTCTTCTTTGGGAAGTTTCTTGACTTCTTTCTCTTCTTTAGATGGTTTCTTTAATTCGGCCTCTTCTTTGAGAGGTGTCTTTACTTCTACCTTTTCCTTTGATGATTTCTTGACTTCTGCCTCTTCTTTGGATGATTTCTTGACTTCTTTTTCTTGTTTGGATGGTTTCCTTACGTCTGCCTCTTCTTTGTGAAGTTTCTTGACTTCTTTCTCTTCTTTGGGTGGTTTCTTGACTTTATCCTCTTGTTTGGATGGTTTCTCGACTTCTTTCTCTTCTCTGAGAGGTTTTGTGACTTCTTTCTCTTCTTTGGATGGTTTCTTGACTTCTACCTCTTTTTTGGATGGTTTCTTGACTTCTTTTTCTTCTTTGGATGGTTTCTTTACTTCTGCCTCTTCTTTGGGAAGTTTCTTGACCTCTCTCTCTTCTTTGGAAGGTTTCTTCACTTCTTTCTCTTCTTTTGATGGTTTCTTGACTTCTGCCTTTTCCTTTGATGGTTTTTTGACTTCTCCCTCTTTTTTGGATGGTTTCTTGACTTCTTTCTCTTCTTTGGGTGGTTTCTTGACATCTTTTTCTTTGGGTGGTTTCCTGACTTCTTTCTCTTTTTTGGATAGTTTCTTGACTTCTTTCTCTTCTTTGGGTCGTTCCTTTTCTAATCCTTTTTCTTTAGAGGGTTTTGACACTTGTTTCTTTTCTTTAGGTTTTGCTATTTGTTCCTTCTCCTTCTTTACTCCTGCCTCCTCTTTGTGCAGTTTCTTTGCTTCTTTTTTGTCTTCAGTAGGCTTTGGTTCTTCCTTCTTTTTAGGCTCTTCTTCTAAAAGCAGTCATGAAAGTGTCAGTTTTTATGAACTGTAAGATGTCTGTAAGACTTAAAAGTGGAGCAGTCTACAACTGGACAAAGTACCCTTTAGTGGGAAGGTTACTTATAATAACATACATTTTATTTAGAGGAATATGTCCTAGTGTTATACTGTTTTTCATGTTGAACATATAAGTGTATATGCTAATAGGCTTACAAAGTACAGTTAAACTAATAAATAATATATCAATATTAAGTAGTAAACATATTTTCTATTCTGTACACAAACTCTACAAAATCTGTGTTTTTATTTTTACACATGTACATCGTGAAGTGTAATTAATTACCTTTGGGCTTCTCTGGTTTCTTCTCAAGCGGTTTGGCCTCCTCCTTTGGCTTTTCTTCTTTTAGTTTTATCTCTATGGCTTCCTGATATTTGGTTTCCTTTGCTTTTTTCTCCTCCTTTTCAGTTTCTGCAGCTTTGAGGTCTGTAAACAACAATATACCTTCATAGGAAAAACTATCACATGCTCATGTGCATATGTACATTTTTGTTTTCACTAAATTATACCAAACCAATGCATTTAATGAGAACACATATAAATAGATTTTGCAAGTGGAAAAGGTGCATAGTTTCAAGAATATTACCTTTAATAATGGCATCTTTAACTTCTTTTATTGCATGTCTTTCCTTTGCCTCTTTGAGAACTAAAGCATATCAGACAAGAATATATAAAAATATACAGTACATAACATTGCAATTGTAACAACTGACCAGACATGTAATATAGTCATCATAATAAATAATTATCATTGCATAAGCACTATAAGCACTACAGCGCTAAAAACACTATGATCAAAAATGCACCAAAAACCATTATGTTACATTGTTAAAACAATCATACATCATCATAAAGTTTAAGAGGTAGGCTAAACACATGTACAGAAAGTAATAATATCTAGTTATAGTGATCAATTTTCAATTAGGCCTATACATAATTAACTGTAGAGGGAGGATCAGTAGTTCAGAATGCTGTTTCATGTCCTCATTTAAAATAGTTTTTCTTAGCCTGTTAGCTCCATCTAGCTGCCCTTGGCTCACTGCCACCGAAGGCAATGACTGTTCACTGTAAAGCAGGAACACTTAAGTCGACTACACAATTAGCACCTTTGTAATTAGATTTGTCTTCTGAGTCATCAAAAAGAAAGTAGCACAGTAAAAGGACCTGGAAATAACATTAGTTCCAAGATCCTCTTTCCACAAAGCTTTTCACGCCTTAATCAGGATAAGTTTCTAACCTAAATAAAACTGAACCTTGTTATGTCCATTTTTACTTGCTTTTCAACATTTTGGGAAACATGCTTATCTTTCATGTAGTCAGATGAGAAGATCAATATTTGGTTTCAAGGACAGGACATGTAGCTGCATATGAATTAATAAAGGAAAGTGATAGTGTTCCAGGGATATAAGAACCATGTTGATGGTCAAAACATACTGTCCAAAAATATTGATGGTGCAGTTCAAAACATTTATGGATTCTGTCACTCCTGTTATAATCCTTGTGTTACATTAGGTGGATAATCTTGCTGCAAGTTTTAACTAAAGTTTGCATGATTCGTTGGTGGATGTAAAGAGCCTTGGAGTCAGTGAGTTAGCTGTGGGCTACAACTTAGTATTTTATTTTGTTTCACTGGTGTGTCTTTGATAAAATTGTGCCATTAAAAGTTGGCCAAATGAGCTATTACCAGTTATTGTTTGCAGTGTGCTCATTGGTGCACAGACAACTAGCACTGGATTACTTTTGATACTGAAGAAAATTCGAAGACCTGACGAATACCCGCAAGTTGTGAAATATAAGGAATGTCTTTTTTTGTGCAATTTCCAAGCAGGTTTATGGACGTTAATTCACGATGGACATGAACACAGAACAGAACACCAAATAAGAGTATTTCCAAAAATGTTAAAATCTGTAATGAAACCTTGACGCTTTGTTTGATGGTTAACACAAAACAAATGTGAACAAAAAGCAATGAAATGAAAACATGAACCATGATACATAAGTCACTTAACAAATGTACTGTATGTTAGGCCCTAATTCACTGTCCTTCGAAAACATGCTAGGAGAAAGATGATAGATGATACATTTTCACACATTCACAATCATTCCATATTGCATTTATCAATATTAACTCACCATTCAGAAACATTTTCATTACCTGATAATTAAAAATAAATGAAAAACATGATGATGATAATGGTAAGAGTATTGTACCTTTCTCACGCTTGTGCTCAGCTCTGGATCCGACTCTTCTGAGCCTCTCAAAGGGAACATGAACCTTCCTCTTTCGTTTAAGTTCAGGTTTCCCACTTTCGCTGTTGTTGTTGTTTTCATCAAGATCGTCAATGATGTCGGAGTATTCATCTTGGTCGTGAACAGTAGTTTCTTCTTCCTCCTCTTCCTCCTCCTCCTCCTCCTCCTTAGATTCAGGTGCTACACTGGCATTATCAAATTTCTCAGCTGACGGGATTTTTAGATCAAGTTGTTGCACAAATGGCTCCTTTTCTTCATCTTCATCAACCGCCACCTCAATCTTCACTTCGTCCTCTTTTTCCCCTTCCTCCTCCTCCTCCTCCTCCTCCTCCTCCTCCTCCTCATCCTCCTCCTCCACCTTCTCCTCTAAAGCTTCATCATCAGCCAGGTCTAAAGCTTCATCATCCTGGTCAGCTTTTATAAAATCATCTTTGACATCAGTGTCAGTTATTTCAGTGTTTTCTTCATCAACATGAAGATCTTTGTGTTCGGTCTCCTCTTCATCAGCCTCCTCCTCCTCCTCCTCC
>NW_023339873.1:8695303-8720346 GCF_004916995.1 Morone saxatilis
TTCTGTTTTGTTCTCCTCCTCCTCCTCCTCCTCCTCCTCCTCCTCCTCCTCCTCCTTCTCTTCCTCCTCTACAAAAACTTCTCCAGCTTTGGTCTCCTTTTCCTCCTCTTCTTCTACCTCAACCTCTTGAATTTTAATATTTCCCTCTTTTTGTTCTTCATTATCGTCTGTTTTTAATTCCTCCTCGTCTTCTGTACCATCACCGTCCTCATCTTCTTTCTCCTCCCCCTCCTTCTCCTCTTCTTCAGTAACTTCTTCTGCCTCTTCCTTTTTGTGTTCCTTCTTGCTGTCATCGTCGAGGGTTCCCTCATCCTCCAGTGATGGTTCATGCTCTGTTTCTTCAACAAGGTCGACATGTTTCACTAGTGATGTGATAGTAAAAAGTTTAGTGCCTCTTACTGTATCTTCAATCTGACTAATGAATGTGACTATTAAATAAAAACCGTGTGAATACCATCATCTTCCTCTGCCTCTTTCTCATCTGCTTTACTGGTAGCTTCAGTGGGAACTTCCTCCTCCTCAGTCTTTGAGTCTGGGGCCTCACTTAACTCTGCAGCAGAAGCAGCTTCGTCTTTGGCAGCGTTCATAATTTCTGTAACTGTATCATCAACTCATGTGACCTGTCTTATCTGACCTTCACAGCTTTGGCTTTTTACACAGAAATGCAGCTCCAATCTTGTTTTAAGGTACAGAGTGATGCGGTGAAATGGGAACAATGACAATGACCATTTATAACATTATATAGCACACACCACATGCTGAATGCATTCATTTCCCCATTTTGCTTTATCATTAAAATTAATCTTACTGTCAACAAATCAAAGGAAATGACCAAAACCAACAATGCAGCAGTTTGTCTCTCAATACTTTACGACTTATCCCCAAGCCCATTTATTTCTACTGAAGTAAATCTTTAAAAATGTGCCACAGATATATTTATTTATCATTATACAAACAAGGTATAATGAAATTAACATTTGAAGTTCCTTCCTGCTACACATGTAAGTATAATATAGTTTAATTTTCAGTAACCTCCTGAAACAGCTGGGTACTTCTTAGCAAACTTTACTTAAAAGAAAAGTAAATACTGCATTGTCTCACATTATGGGTTGATTATAGCCTTAATTTTGCTAGGCTAGCAGGTTTCTCTACATTTGTTTATAGTGTGACTAACTAGAGTTAGTCCCCCATAAAAGTATTTAGGAAACCCAGTTCATTCTATGGCAATTTGTGACAGCTGGTGGACTAATCTTACTTTCACAGAGGAAGTGAATTCCTGATGAGGAATTCCTGATGATCAAGGTCATCATCTCGCGGCATTAACTGCAGAAACACACAACTAAATCATTTGTCAAGTAGCCAATAATTGCTGATGTCCCAGCTAATGAGGAGCTCAAAATACAGAAAAATGCTAACTGTCTAAGACAATCAGTTCAATCATCTTAAAGAGCCTGTCAGGAGAGCATGTGAAACTTTATTAATGTGGGATTTACACTATGCTTTAATTAAAGAATTGCCATTTTTATCAGTGTGACATTACAATCAACATGCCTTGTCTATGATGGCACGAAGAAATAGGACATATCAACACACATACAAGACTTGTTGGATCAATTAATTGTTAGTTTTAGTCTTTGTGATTTGTTGACAAAAAGAAAGATATAGACTATTCCAAGACTTGTCCTTTAATTGCATTGTTTTCCTCTTATCATCAATTCCCCAAATATTACTACCCAAAATTGGTACAGCCATTAATAAATAATATTGCAATAAATAATATTCTGAAGGCTAACCATTGAAACATGTGGTGTATGATTCCATGCAAAGATAAAAATGAAATATTCCACACGAAAACACACGTCATCCAGTATGAACAATCCAGATATCACAGATGTTTAAATTGTTGAAATACAAGTGGCAGCTGGTCAGTCAGTCAGTTGTACAGAAGATGCTTGGGCAATGCAGGAGAAGTCAACAGAGGAATGCAACTCTAAAGGACACATATTAAAGATGATTTTTCATGCTCAATATATCAGAAGAATTTATGATGACTGGAACAAAACCAACTTGAATGCAGAGTTCAATAACATGTTACATCCAACAAACGGTCAGTATGACAAACAGAGGGAGAAATGCAGTCACCAAATCATATAGACATTTATTACAGTAAAAGTATACAGTGGTTATGATGCATATTTGTTCATGCCGTAGTCCGTAATGAGTGCAAAATGGAGTTTATTCAAACAAAACTGACATACAGTTTCATCGTTCTTCAGGCTTGCTGTATTACACTGAACATGACATGAGGCAGACTTGAGACCAGTTCATACAAAGTGGTCAGAAAAACAAAAATCAATGCAAACATGCACAAAAGGCCACTATTTGCTGGCAACACACATCGCACCTGTCCAAAATAAACGTTATAGTGTATTGCAATAAATGGTGGTATTTTCTTACCTTTTTCAAAAGGTGGCAGAAATTCACCTACATTTCGTAGAAGATAATAAAAGACAATTATTATTGTATATTACTATTTTTTAAGAATAAATGTTACAGCATGAAAAAATAATAAAATATTGTCATTACTTACCTTTCCTTTTTACTAAATGTATATCAGATGGAGGAGCTACAGTTTCATCTAAACAAAAAGAACAAAAAGACACATTTTAGTTTGCAGCCATAGGCTAGTAAGATGCTTTTATATGTATTAAAACTCTAATAAAAAGTGGAACCTTTTTCAGTTACTATATTTACAACCGGTGTGGCAACAGGTTCACCTAAAACAAGAGAAGAAAATATGGTAAAATAATCACCGGTATCAGTATATTTTATGGATTTTTATGTTTCCCAATCAATAGTACTGAAGCAACATACCTTGTTCACCAACAACCATGCTTGACATGTAAGCCAATAACAAATCTTTCTTGTCTGTGAACTCCAACACGGCATCTTCCACAACTTTCATGGGGTCAAGGGAAACTTCAGGCATGATCCCTGAAACATCAGCACACCAGAAAGTGAGGTAAAGCTACTGTACAAAATACAACTTCAGATTGTTTAGTGTTTCTTACATTAACATCTCTTAGTTCAGAGACAAGTATAGGTAATCACTTATTAATCACAAATATAAACACAGTGCCACCAGCCACAGTGATGTAGCTGATATGTAAATTATCTGTCATCATATGTTAAAGCAGACCTTGTTCGCCGACCAGCATTGTGGAGACGTAGCTCACGAGCATGTTTATCTGTTCTGTGATGATTTCTGCTGTTCCCTTCAGAGCTGACATTGGGCTGAATCCCACAGCATCCTGGATGCCTAATCAACAGAAAAGTCTAAATGAAAACTGCAGTTTGCAGGCTTCAGTTTAGTTTAGGCACACACAGGTGAAGGTTAAAAGCCATGACAGATACTATACCTTGTGCTGTGTCCAGTATTACATCCATGATTGCACAGAGCACACCCTGGACGTATGCTGCTATTCCACTCACAAAGTCATTAGTAACACTGAAGACATTTCTGCCAACAACTACAGGGTCAATGAAGCTAACGTCAGTGTTTCCTGAGAAGAACAACATACATTCAGGCCAAAGTCCACTGACTTCATCCAACAGAAATCAATAGTTTCTTGTTATACAGTTGAAAAGACAGTTAAAGACTAATACATAGTTTTTACTACAAAAACAGCAAACAGTTATTGAGCAATAATGTTGATTTAGTGAATTTAGGCAACAGATAAAGATCCAACAACACATACATATTGCGCCACAAATAACACAACGGTTAAAAAATGAAGCAGGTACCTTTTGTTATATCCAGTATTTTGTCCAAGATGGCACAGAGCACGTCCTGGCTGTATCCCATTACTCCACTCACAGTGTCATCAGTAACACTGAAGGCATCTCTGCCAATTACCACAGGGTCCATGAAGCTAATATCTGTGGTTCCTGAGAAAAACAAACAAGTATAAAGGAAAAATATGTCAAATCAATACTGTATGCTGTGTTCAATAGTCATTTTAAGCTGTTAAGAGGTTACACATTAAATAGTTGTTAAATGAGTAAATACCTTTCACTACATCCAGAATAGTGTCCAGGATGGCACAGAGCACATCCCGGATGTAGCCCACCACTCCACACATAAGCTCATTAATAACACTGAAGACACCTCTGCCTATGACCACAGGGTCAATGTAGCTAAGGTCAGTTTTTCCTGAGAAAACCAAAGATATTTGTAAGGTAAGAATTAATTTATTAATAATCAAACGGGGTGAGAATTGTTACAAGCAGTACAGTTTTACTTAAATTAATCAAATCATCATCAACAATCATCGATTAGTCTTCTTTAAATTAAATTAATTTCCATAGTCAGAGATTGGTATTACAATAAGAAATACATACCTGTATTTATATCCAATATAGTGTCCAAAACAGTATCCACAATAGCACACAGCGTATCCCTGAAGGAGCCCACAACGCCACTCATGAAATCATTGGTTGAGTGGAAAGCTTGTCTACCGATGACCACAGGGTCAACATAGCTGAGGTAGAAGTTCCCTGGGGTTTTGGAGAGAGATTGTTAGTCACAGTTATATCACATGTATGTTTAAACTTTTCTCCTGGTTGAGTATGAGTGTGTTTTCATACCTTCCTCATCTGAAAAATAGCGAACAAATCCATCTTTTGCTTCCGATATTTCCTCAGCAGCGTAAGTAACAGCAGACGTGGGGTCACTTAAATCAGGTGCACATTCTAGGGGCCCAGAAATAAGAGTCAAATATTACGATACCTGCTTCAACACGACTAAAAACATGTGGCTTGCACGAGATTGTATCTCTTATGTACCTTGAAATTTATTGAGCAGACTGGATACTTCATCAACAGCGTCATTTACAGCTTGAACAGGGTCAGTGATGATTTGCTCAATGTCTGAGGATAATAACAGACATAGTGGTAATTACGCATGTCTGATGATTGAAGTTCTGAAAAGATACATTTTTAGGTATTTGTGACCTACCAGGGACTGCTTTGTACTCCACAAAATCAAACATCACCACTCCCACCACCACCCAGGACAGGAGAGCAGCCAGGGCAATCAGCAGCTCCGCAGACATTTTCAGCTTCCCGAGGAGCCCTAGACCTTTGGACCTGAGAGCCCCCGTCTGTGGTGCTGCTCCACTGGACCCAGTGGCTGCGGAAGAGGCTCCTTTATGTGGAAAACCAAAAAAATACTAAAGTCATTCGAAGAACTCAACAAAACATTCTGGTTCTGATCAAACCTTTGCTGCTTGGTTTAACTTTCTGCTTCACTGAAGATGTTTGGTTTGTCCTTTTACTAAATAATGTTAAATAACTATATACTATTACTATATATAACAGTGTAGCTTCACATTCAAAGCACATACGTAATTATTAAAGCTAATACCAATATACCAACAGGGACAATATATGGCACATAAATACCAATTATTTAAACTATTAACTTTTTATCTTTTATTGGATATCAACAGCTTAAGACACATAAGAAGGGTGGGCAGACAATATGCAGCAAAGGGCCACGAGCTGGAATCAAACCGGGGCACCGTGAATCATAGAAATGCATCAAAATATTAAATATTTGTCTTCCAGAGAGAGCTGACATATTTATTTTTTAATAGTAAAATGTCATACTCAGTGCATATCTTGGTCACAATTCTATCATAATAGGGAATTCATAGGAATTTATTCTGTACAAGCACTTTGTAGTGATAAAGCTGTGTTTAAATTGTGCTTTATAAATAAAAACTTACTTACTTACTTACTTACTATAATATTTTTATGAATGAAAAATGCTTGTTTATGTAAAAAAAAAAAAACATTGTCCAGGTGTGGTTTGATCACATTTCATTGACAATGCTGGCAACACCAGCAAACAATCACACAATTGTCATCGTCTTTTGATTGAGTGGTGCACTGAAAGAGACCACTATGTTCAAACTGAATCTGACCCAGGTCAGATCAAGATAAAAAACAAAAATCAAAACTGTTCCAACAACAGAAAATTGTATGTTCACATCAGACCACATTGCTCATAGTAAAAAGTCTATGGAGAAAATATGTTTTCAGGGCCTTTAATTGAGGATGCGGTTCAGTAATTGATAAACAATGATTTATAACACACTGCAGCTTAAACAGGCAGGTGAAGAATATTTCCTTTGTGATCAAAGGATTTAAACTTTATACGGAGACGGTGTGTCTGACATTTATGAGATGTCTGTGTGTTGCATCAATATGTAAACTCACTTCCTGATGCAGAGGGATTATGTGAATTTGATTAAATCGATTAAAGGTTATATATATATCATTTATATATAGCAGCAAACAACGATTTGCAATGGAAAGATACAGTGGAGTAATGGTCTCATGAACATATGATTACGTCAACCTCCCTCCGCCTGTCTTGCTATCCCGGTTTGTCTGTGCCTTGTTTACTTCTCCAGTCTGGCTGTGCATGTATGTTAATGCATGTTAGTTCTTCAGTGTGCAACTAAGGAAAGTGACTGAAATGGTTGTTTTTCTCATCTACGTCTGTGAATTAAGGAGTTATTTCAACCAAACCAGTTGGTGATTGTCGGAACAGTTAAAAGACTAACAAAGACAGAGTTTTATTTTGTTTCTGTCCAGTCTGAATGAAGTCCTGATGTTATGATGGTCTGTAAAATTGTTTTGTCAATGGAGTCTGGTAGACCGTAGCGCCCACATGTTTAGGTCTGTGATGTTATGGTCGGGTGTAACATTTAGCAGTAGTAAATTTTGTATATATATAGTGTTGTGTCCTGATCTAAATACATTTTATAAGATTTCAGTTGGTAACATCTTGTCCGATTAAAGATCAGAAGATCTGTCATTCTCATTTCATCAGATAGGTAATCCAGACATATATGCACATGATTCCCACCGGTTTAGTACAGTGGAAAATTCTTGTGACATTTAATACCATATCCTCGCAATCATCCACTAACAGAGTGTGTGTGTAGCAACTCTGATGTACTTGGAACGGGTGTCAAGGTGTTAGAGACACCTTCTAACTGTGAATGAGCTCTGAGCATGCCTGACTCATGATTCACTTCCTCATATACAAATGCTGGGTTATGAAAACTTAAAACGGTCCCCTCAGTCAGCGGAATTATTCCGGATAGACAAGTGGTGTCAGTATTTCATCACAAGTGTATACTGAATCTACATGAAAACTGCCTGTTATTGCTTAACCCATGTAAGGCCTTGAGGTTCATCAAACAAAAGATTTGCTTGTCAAATACCACTAATTTAAACAGGTCACATAAGCTTATTCCTATATGTCAAAGATAGAGTGTTGTTGGAAAACCAGAGGTCAGCCCCAGCAACAGCCATGTCTGTCACAGGAGAGCAATACTAATACTCTGGCTACATGATATCCTGTATTTATAGCAACCAACTTTCAACACATTTTCCTTGGAGGACACACCCTATCAAAACATTTATTTCTTACATATATTATTTAGGCTTTTTTATATTGTAACAAGCAGAAATAGTTGTTAATTTCAGTGCTGATGCAGGTGTAACAGTCCTACCTTCAGCCATGGTGATATGGAGACAATTTCAGGTATTATCCTTTAAATTGGGGGCAAAGCCTCCTCATGCAGAAGTGAATGGAAAATCACAGCTTCAGTATGAATCCAATCAGCATTCACTTGTCAAAAAAAAAAGTCCCAGTTATTCAATTATTCCATTTCCACAGTCTTGTTTCCTGAACCATGTAATCCACAGGTTGAACTTCTCCAAGATTAAAAGAAAAATTAAGAAAATGGAAAATTGAAGATAAACTATAAGTTTTACAGGGGTTGGGGAATTTGGAGCTGCCGGTGTGGCAGCATTGCAGAGGGGGGTCTAGGGATGGTGGGGCAGAGCAAAGCGACGCAGGGGAAGCAAAGAGCCAAGCTAAGCACAGGGCTGGGTAGGGTGAGGGCAAACTGACAGAATATCCCACCCAGTGTTATTGGTGCCTCACATGGGTATAGGTCAGAGCACAGCACAGGGTGGCTTCAAGGTAACTTTATCCCCCAGAAGGTCCGGGTTATTCTTAGCTGGAGCTCTGCACACCAGCTGCTCTGGCAGGCCTTTTTTGGCGGTCGAAGGGATGTCTGCAAGATCAGTTGGCTGAGCTGGGCACCCCTACTGGTGGGGTAATCTGTCCACTAAACTGGAACAAATCAGGTGCCCAAGATGAGGAATGGACAACAACACAGATGGAAACAGTCCTTAAAAAGGTTCACTATCCAGCAGCTCAAGTAAACGTTATCCTCCGTTATGGCCTCTTCCTCGCTGGTGCTTCTGTGGTTTATTTTGTTTATTACTTATCACTTTCTTTTTACGTTCTCACATTTTTAGGTTTTAGGTTGCAGCTTCAAAATAAACATGTTTCCAAAATAATAAACGACTTCACCAAAGAACCAAAAAAATATATATATATAACAACGGCATTCTAACATGCTCACAATGACAATGTTAACTTGCTGAGCAGATATGATGCTTAACATGTTCACTATCTTACTTTAGCATACTTTAGTTAGTACATGGGAAACTGATGGGAATGTCAGTTTAAATCAAAGTAGAACCTACTTATTGGATCATGGTGCTAGTTGAAAGGTTAAGGGATCACAAAGTGATTTAAATTCATCCTGAGGGAGACATGAATGTCTTTAGGCTACCATATTTCATGTTAAAACCACAAATGTCAACCTGATGAGAAGCTCATCAAAGTCATTAGAATTAATTCTCTGGGGAATGGTTTTATAAAAGTTTCATTCTTCCAGTAGTCGTTGAGATATTTCAGTCTCGATGTAGAAGTGGTGGACTGACCAAGAGACACTGCATAGCTTGAATATGACAGGGAAAACTTTATTGATATCTGTCAAACAAACAACTGTTCATATAGACATGAAACATCTTGACATGACTTATGACTTAGAATGGATACATTATGAGATTTTAAAATACACAGGCTGCACAAATCTTTGAGAAACATGCACAAGCATGAATACAGGTGTGTCTTCACAGTGTAGTTGCAGAGCTGGGGGCCACAGGCCTGATGATGAGGGTGAGCTCCATAGGTACAGGAGGAGGAACATATCTCTCCTCCCTGAGCAGCCGCAGTATTAAATCCTCTGTGTCTTGCGGCCAGCGATAAACACGTGTGTTCTGAAGCCAACTTGGGACGTGTTTCTGCATATACATGGGGGTTTTTTGCAGAAGAAAAAGGTTTAACGGAGAAAAATGTTGGGAAATGACAAAAGAGTACAAAAAATATGAGTAACTGCAAAACCTCAGAGTAAAAAATGCTTTTAGTTATTAAACAAAAATTCTTTCTGACCTGGGATGCACTGAGGAAGAGAACCGGTATGAATCTGAAATTCAAGCTGCCTTGCTGGATGAATTCATTCTGCATCTGGAAAAGTTTGATTTAAAATTGAAGTACCTGTTAGTCCACTCAGAATCATGTCTCATTTAAACTAAAAGAGCAGATACATTCTCACCATGGAGTGAATATATTTAGTGTGTAGACCATGGCTATCCACAACAGATCCTTCAATGTCAGCTTTATACTTTGGACTGATGACGATGATGATCAGGTTTGAAGGCTGTTAGTAAAAATATGTTTTAGACACATTTACTGCCAGGAAAGAGAACTGCAATACAAAAGTGTGAAGTTAAAACAGATACAAAGCATGCAATATGGAATATTTATTAAACTACTATTAAATGTATTCAGATGTTCTCTTTATTTGATAATATAACAATATATAATATATAGCAAACTTACATCTTCCAGGTAACTGTCCTTCCACTTGTTGATATCCATGCGCCTGATGGGGTTGTCATATAAGTCAACCTGTGAAATTAAATTCAGGGATGTAAGTGAGTCAAATGTGATGTTTTTTTTTTTTTAAATATCTGTCTTTTGAGTGAGAAGGATGAAGCTTACAGCTGCTCGAAAACCTTGCTTTGTGAGGAAGTCTACAAAAGGGACTATCTCTGTAGAAACGTCCAAAGAATAAGTTATAAAAACGTTTCCTGAGAAGAGAAGAGATCATAACATTAAATTTAATTTCAGATGTTTTCCTTTTGTAACTGGTTCCATTTTACATTCTACAAAAATAGAAACACCCGTATTGACCTGTCCTGAAGTTTTAATTGAGACTTTACTGCTATGTGTCCTTTGTGGTAGTATGAAGTGTATTTAATTTAATTATTGTAAATATTTAATAAAAAATGTTTCTAATATTTTGTCCCTGTACCAAACACATTACAATGTCTGCAATCCAATACAACACCACATAACAGCCTCACAAATAATAATAATAAAATTGAATCAACACTGCTGAACGTAATTCAAAATTAAAGGCTGATAAGGCTATAAATACTATTAATTGCCTTATATAATTACCTCTTGTTCTCACAGCAATTATTTTTTCCCAAACACTCATTGAGCTGCCAAAATAAACCACACTATGAAAACATATGTACCTTCTTTTCAAAATGAGTGGATAAAGTGACTCACGGCACACGTCGGGCAGACTGATTGTTCTTCTTTTCTCATGTGGATGTGAGATGGACGCCTCTGCTCCAGCTGAGCTTGGGCTCATCACGCTGACCTGTGCCACACCCTGCACAGGGGGGACTGAGAACTGAGGCACGTTTACTGAGACACTTCCCTGAGCCATGCCGTCATTCATAAAGTTATCATGACGTTGCAGCCTGAAGCAGAGAGAAAAACAAACAAACAAAGGATTGTCTGTTTAACAGTGCTGACATGTGATGGGTCTGTGTAATATGCAAAGTACAGACTGTTGCAGCCTTGGCTCACTGCATTTTTCATTTTTCATTTTATTTTTTTATTTTTTTACCAGTTTTGATGGTCATCCCAGTGTCCTTTGTGCTGGTAAGGAGCAGAGTGGTAACTTGGCTGAGGTGGGTATCTGTTAACTGGATTGAAGTTGTAATGGCCTTTTCCTGCAGAGTGATAATATCTGACATCCATTGTATGATGAGGGTCTGTGGATATAGTTTAAACATTTCTGTGTGACAGCAAATCTGTCCAGATAGGCAGAAAGTGCCTAAAAAAGCCACCAGATAGAGAGGAGGAGGTTGCCAGCACAAATAGACCCTACTGATCAGCCAAATAAAAGTAATGTTTTTTACATAATAATAAAAATACAGTTTTTATTGTACAGTTTTATGTACTTGAATTATTCCCATTTTCTATTACGCCATTAGTATAGAGAGAACATCAAAATACAAAACATTAAGTACTTTTAAATCAGTAATAATAATCAAAAATATACATTAATGCAATTCTGAAAGGACTACTTTTACTTTTAATACTATAAGTACATTTTGCACATAATACAAGAATATGTGTAGGATTTGGAATTCACTAATTAAATACTTACTTTTGTGACACTGTTGTGTTGCTACTTATACTTCACTAAATAATTGAAGAATAATTATTAATTTGCTAATGGCATCATCTTTTATAATTAAATATACTTCCATTACCATTGTGGTGCATGTACTGGTAAGGAGGTACAAAGGGATTGTAGTGCTGCAACTCATCATCAGATCTTAGCGGCAAAGGAAGCTCAAGATCCTCCTCATCACTCTGAAGCTGAGAATTGTATTCATCCTCCTCCCTGAATATAAGAAAATAGATTTTACCCCATATAAACATTAAAGCAAATACAAATTTTACTCAATTCTTTGGTTGTATTCCTAACCTAGTTACACTTCTGTTTGCAGGCCCTGTTGTTCCACACTGGTTTGGTCCATAGTCCCATAAACAGAACTCTCCTCTCTTGTCACCCTCCCTGGTTTCTGCAGGATGAGGGCAACAGGCATCAGGTGGTTGATGATGGAGAGTCATCCTGGCAGGAGTTGATCCTCTACCTTCTGGCTCTCTGTGCGGCATCAGGTCTGTACGCTGTGCAGCAGGAGCAGGCTGACTAAACTCTTGATTCACTTGGCCAACTCTACATGGGTTTTTTTGGCAGAAATAATCTGCACCCATGCAACAGCTTGGTATGAATGTAGCACGCTGTGGATTGGCATGAAATATTTGGTTTACTGCGACTTCAGGGCTCAAAAGTCGAGGAGAATTTTCTGATTTATTTGTGTTGAAAAACACTTTTTTAGATTTATCCATCTTAACCAGATTACTCCAGTATAGTCCTGCAAGTAACAGACAAAGCAAAACAAAATGTTACTTACCTTCTTTTCAAGTTGTCAGAAAGACATTTTCTAGCAAAATCTAAGTGGATTATTCTTATTATATATATATATAGTTATATATATCAAATTATTCTTGAATAAAAGGTTTTTGTACATACCAGGACAAGAGGACTCGGCATAAAAAGAAAGAGTAACAATGACTTATCTGTTCTCTGCTGGATTCTTTAAACTCCTGTGGGGGCAGAGGCTTGTGTGTGTTACAGCCTGCTATATGCAAATTCTTCACTGCTTGAGCTGCGTCCAATCAGAGCCAAGAATCTAGTGTTTATGTTGCTCAGCCAGATCAGCCAGGAAGGTTAGAGTCTTATTCTAAGGAATTTACTGATCAAAAAAAGTTTTGTTAAAATGATGAATGAAGGACTATTATTCAATCATGGGAGTAACAATAAGATAAGAGCTATAATTCAATAAAGCTCTCATGTGGTTAAGAGAGCTATATATATATATTACTATTTATAACAAAATTCCAGTTGAATGTTATCAGAACAGAAATATGCAAACAATTATAAAAGCTCAAACCAGGATGAAACAATTGTATTAATTTAACAGGTATTAAATTAATCATCGCTGTTTGCGGTAAACTGCTCTCCAGTTTCTGGGCAGACCAAGTATGTGATTTGCATATATCCTGAGTTCAGTCATGTCGTCTTAGTGTTGAATTCAGCCTGAGGGAAAACCACAATGAGTCACTCCACAAACACCACAGTTAAGAGTCCATTTGCTTTTAAGTGATTGATTTCCGATGTCAGTTTTCCCCTGGTGTTAGAAAAGATGAAGCCTGGTGTGTTTTTTGGAGGAAGGAAGTTAACAGGTAAGATCTCACACCAGAAGTTACGTGTTCAGTGTTAATTGTATGGAAGTCCACAGGACAATGATGGCAAGATTGTTTATTTCAAAACCAGTTGTGTACAAGTAACAGACAGAGACAATAAATAATGCAGAGACCAAAAACATTTTCTGTATATCTACAGAATTAGGGTAAAACAAAGTGATTCAAAAACTACTTTTTGCTCACTTTTCCACCCGTGAAAAGAAACTTAAATACACACAGAAATGGTGTCTAGTCCTGGAATGCACCTTCTCCCCCACAGAGAGAAGTTGGATACTCATGATGATAAAATGTCATCCAGAGCTACAGATTTTCCTGGAAATATCACATAATTATGTAATCTTAACGTCACATAAGACTGGCCGAAATGTTAAGCAAAATAATACAAAGAAATAAACATGTTTGGTCTCGTAAACAACATGTTATCTCCGGAAACACATTATGGAGGGACAAAGACAGGTATGCATCCTTCATTTCCCGTCATGTGAGTGGCAGTTTGTTTGTTTGTTTGGCTGCTGAAGCGAAAAGACGATGCAGAATTTCTTACACAGCCTGCTGCCATACAATAATGCAACATACATTTTAAAATATTGCCAGTATAATAAGCAGTCAGCCAAACAATGGTTGCAGTTGGAGAGGAAGTCAGCCTCCTTTTCAACTACAAGAAGCAGGAACTAAAAGTTACTTTAAGCCAATCTAAAAATCATTGGCTGAAGCTGAAATGCGATGAATGCACTTAATATTAGTGCAGATGGCATACAGGTTTGGGTGGAAGAGTCCATGATGCACTAAGTTAGTGTGTAGAAAGCATGAAGGCATTCCCTTACATTATAAGAATATTACTAAACATGAAAAGGCAAGAACAGGTGTTATAGTACATCTAAGTTCCTTGAGAAGAGGAGAACAGTATTGTTATATTAACCTCGTAAAAAAGGTCAGTGGACTTCCAGAAAAACCTTCCGAGATACCTGGTCCACGATGTCTAACTATTACCATTCCTACAATTATTATGTCACGATTTGTTACCAACTGTGAGCCTCACACGTTTCTCTACGAGCCGTAAATCTGAAATTACTTAGACCTTGGATTAAAAAAAAAAAATCCACACATTTCCAAAATATCAAAAGTAATATAAAATGAAACAAAACAGAGATAAGTAAACAAGCAATTTATATTTACACTACGTACAAGTTACACAACACAACTCATCTCGTTCATCCATGGCAGTCATTTTTTAACTCTTCAGTCATCTCAGCGCCCCCCCTCCAAAACATCCTTTGAATTGATTTGATAGTCAGTATGCTGTCAGAGCTGCACCGTCCCTGTTTGTATGAAGCTTGGAAGTCAAGAAGTCAGTCGATGAGCTTTTAAGATCGTCACAGCCACAGGATGAGAGAGAGAACAGGTGGAGTCTGGCTCCCTCTAGTGGAATGCCAGTGAAATGACATGAGATGAAAGGCAGCGTGCTCAGAGATTATCCCCCGGCTGGTACTGAGGCTCAGTGGCAGTGAAGTAGTCCTCCAAAAAGGCCTGCAGGTACTCAAAGGTGGGCCTCTCCTCCGGGTCTTTCTTCCAGCACTGCACCATGAGCTCGTGCAGGGACGTGGGGCAGTCCTGCGGGCACGGCATCCGGTAGCCTCGCTCAACCTGCTCCAACACTTCACGGTTGTTCATGCCTGGAGGGAGGAACGTGGAGAAATGAAGGCAACTGTGGCTGAAAACCCAATAGTAAGCCCACTTCACTGTCTCATTTTGACTGCCTTCTTCATGAGCTCATTCAGTTTTGTTTCTATAACTATATGAGGTTTCTGCATTCACAGAAACAATGTTATGACATTTAATATTATTTAGCAGCAAAGAAAACAAAAGAAACAGAATGCAGAATGTAACCCAAATCATTTAAGCAGTACAGTTAGAAGTACAGCTGAACTATTTGATAAGATCAATATTTGAGGATTTAAAAAAATCTGACGACAAAATACTGTCTGAAATGTTTTATAAAACATTTTTTCAACAAACACAAACATAAAACAAACAAGTTGGAATTTCTTGTTTAATGGCTGACATGTATGCTGATATTTTCTATCCTTAATATTACAATTACGACAAAATATTGGCCTTTCTTCAGTTTCGTAAATGAGAAGGTATTTTCCCACTATTTTTTGATATTTTATTGACAAAAAAAAAAAAAGAATCTGCACATTAATCGATTTGGAAAAAAGTTGTTAGTTGCAGCCCTACTTGAGTATTAGGATTACTTCCATTCTACTTATAGATTACACTGTTATTGTGATTTTGTACTACATAGAGTTTGATGAAATCATGCATCTTGCCATCATAGCTTCACCAAACTTCCACTTAACTAGAGGTTTATTCAGCCAGAGTAATTGAAACAGCTGCGTGGGTGAGCAAGGCCTTTAAAGCAAAGTTGAATCACTGATTTTTAACAGTCCAAGTATGTGAAAAAAAAACTACTCGAATACAGCAGTAAGGGCACTACCGGCAATAGTTATTTTCCACCCTTGCTATTTTATCATTTATTTAGTTCAAGAACTAAGAATTTTCTTCTTTTCGGTTATTTTGTAACTCACTCTGGACACTTGGATGGCTCACTCATTTAATGACTAAAATATGCTTTCAAAATGTGCATGCAAATGAACAGGAATACATTTCACATGTTCACACAGTAGTCTGGGAACATTGCTCTGCATAATGCACAATCTAATGTACATTATGCAACATGCTGCTCTTTTTTTAGCATACAGAACCATGGCTAGTGTCTCAGCAGACTCCAATGCTCTCACACACTCTGCATTAATCAAATACAAGCAATGACCTGGAACAAAGAGGTGATTACATCCACAGAGCTGAGCACACTTACCTGGATAGGGGACTCTGCCCTTGGTCACCAGCTCTGTCAGCAGGATGCCAAACGACCACACGTCTGACTTGATGGTGAATTTCCCGTAGAGAGCGGCCTCAGGAGCAGTCCACTTTATTGGAAACTTTGCACCTGAAAAAAAAAAAAAAAAAAGGATTCATTTTTAATTTTCAAAACTTTCTCAAACTGCTGCAACATTTTCGTGATTTCATTGTTGCAATTCAAGCAGGAGTAAGTAGGCCAGTCTCTTCTGTATGTATGTTTTTCATTTTTCATTAGTGCAGAGACATGAGGACATGATAACATCCCACCAGGGGGAAAAAAAACTGAACAATTCCATTATCTCTCTCAGTCTCAGCGTGCACTTGGCAAGTTGAACAAGTAAATGTTTAAATTGCTAACAAATGAGTGACTGAACATGTTGACAGAGTGACTAACTCTAAGTCTGGAAATCCTCCTGGTGTAGTTCAAGTCTGCCAACACAGTCAGGCAAGAACAATGTTTTTTTTTCAGGCTAGGGCTACATACCCTTCATCCCTCCAACTAGATACACAGTGACAGAATTTGTGTATAACGTGAGCTGCACTTAAACCCTCTCTGTGCCCTTAAATGGATATACTGTTGTCTTTGTGCCATGCTGTAACCACATGTGCTTCGGTTTTCCACTGGTGTCACTAAGATAAATTCCTGCTCATTTACTGTACTTATTCTGAAAAGTAGTGTTTGGGCATATGTGTGTGTGTGTATATACAATGTTTCTTGCAATTCGCTAAATGGAACAACTTTTTCCTCTGGCAAAGAGGTTTTTTAGAAGATGCTGTGGTTGGGGACTAAGAGAATACTACACAAACATTAAAGTCAGACAACAGATACATACTCAAATCATAAATTAATCTATATTCCAACAAGTCCTGTAAAAAAACATATATCTCCAGACTGGGAGCACTGAATGAAAAGTGCTCTTTAACGTGTGGCTAACAGCTGATGCAGCTGTTTGTAGGTTGTTATGTTATAACTAGTCTAGGTGGAAATTTACACATAACCAAATCACTGGAAAATGTTACACAACTCGTTCTTAAGTAGAGATTGGTTGTTACTAAATATTTAACATTAAACCAGCAATGCGTTTATAAAAATAACTTCACAACTGTCTTGCTGAGAACTTTCACTATGTCCAGTAATACATGAGGCAGATGATGTGTGAAGAAATCAGGTTCCTCTGGCTCCTCCTAGTGCTCCTAATGGAATTTGCAAGAATCATTTGTTTGAATTAAAACAACCAATCAAGCATTGACATAGTCAAAGTTTTTCTACAAAAGTTATCTACTGCAGCTTTAACCATCCGGCTAAACTAACGTAAGCTGTTGGCCTGCTAAAATATGAGTAAAAGAGGTCTTATGTAATATGTCAGTCATGTGCGTTATGTTAGCACTAGCTTCATCACATTTTCTACTGATCAACTAAGGGTGGCCAAAGTGTGAGTGATGTAAACAGCAAGTGATGTTGCCATGCATTCATTAAGTCCTATTTACACTATAACTTGAGCCCTGTTTTTTTTGCCTATATTTGTTTTACATTTTGCCACCAACTTTAACATCATGCCAGATAAGCTGATTTCTAAACAAATTATAACATTTATTCAAAAATGATATTTCCCAGTAATTCGATTTACACATTTAGTCTTTCATTCTAACATTCCTTAAGTTTCAATGGTGCATGCAGCCCCATTTAGTAAATCACTAGTTTAAAACTAACACATAGTTACTAAGAATATAGAAAAGATTTTACACAAAAAATGAGTGATGCATTTACGAAAAGCTTGTTTAACCCAACCCTGTAGGCATACCTTGTCTTGCTGTGTATTCATTGTCCTCGATGAGCCTGGCCAGACCAAAGTCAGCGATCTTACATACCAGACTTTCTCCGACTAGGATGTTGGCTGAGCGCAGGTCTCTGTGGATGTAGTTCATCCTCTCAATATATGCCATGCCTCCTGCCACCTGGGAAAATTGAGTTATTTTTTCCAGTCAATCCCTTAACAGTTTCAAGGTGATTAAATCTGTGCTAAGCAAGATTTGTACGAAGATTTACAGCCATTTTATGAGCCATGAGGTTGGGCTGCAAAAAAGAGGAGCATCTCTTCACTGAAAAAAACATTTATATTTATATTTATGTACCTAACAATGTGCTGCATGCAGTTTACATGTGCACTCACCTAACTTCAAACTTTTCAAATACTGCCCTTTTTCCTAATGAAACTGTAAACACTGACATAGCATCAAGATGGAAATGAAAACAGCTGGAGATGATTAAAGTGAATTAAGCTCTTTGAGTGCTCTGCTAACAAATCAACAGCATCAAGATTTTGGATTGTTTTCAGCAGCGCACCTGAGCTGCCATGTCCACTAGATTTGGCAGTTTGAGGCCTCGTCCTTCTCCATCTTTAAGGAATTCGAGCAAACTCCCTAAAAAAAAAACAGATCAAAAATGAGTTAGCATCTGTTGTCTCATGTTATCTTCAGCTGCCAAATCTTAACTCAGATTTGGATCAAAGCAACCAAAGCAAAATGTTGCAGCTAATGTGACATCAATTCTAGGATTCCTGCCACACGTTACACTTGGCTCAGATTTTTATTTGTTAGTTATTGCTGTGGTAACTGAAGATCTCAAAATCCCAAATCCTTCCCGTACAACCCCAAGTGTGTTTGTATCACTCTAATAAACTTGTTACAGTACATGAATGTGCACATGTGATGGAGCGTCATGCTGTGAAGTAGGACACATACTGTACTGTCCATGCAGGTGTATAAATTATGTACACACTGCGTAGGTGTGTGCACAAATGCATGTATGCAATATTCATAGTGTCTTTTTTAAGTTTCAGCTTAAAATAGCATCTACCTTTGCTCATGTACTCGGTGACAATATATATGGGTTCTTCAGACACCACAGCGTAGAGCTGCACCAGCTTGTCATGTCGGAGCTTTTTCATGATCTGAGCCTCCTCCAGGAAGGACTCGGGCGACATGGTGCCGGGCTTCAGAGTCTTTACCGCCACCTTGGTGGTCCCGTTCCACGTGCCTGATAAAAAGAAGTTGAAACTTTTTTAAAACTATTCTAACAACATTTTACAGTCAAAGTCCAAAATGCTTGTAGTTGAAAACTGAAAAAAGAAAAAGAAAAAAAAAGAATCTATTATAGGATTTGATTTAATACATGTCTGTGGTACCAACAACATGTTCAGATCTCAGCAAATACGGCACACATGGAGCATTTCACAACCCAATGTGGGACAAATTAAGTTTTATTGAACTGAACTAAAACAGCATGTGTCTGAGCTGAGTTTAGATAAGCCATGTCAGAGAAACCTAATTAGACATAACAAATACCATATATACCCTTTCAGATCCTGAATCCAATCAGAAATCAGGGGATGTCCAAAACAGACACTGAGATCATGCAGAGATATATCCAGCATCTAAATTCCTAAATAAAATCACTGACAGCAAACACTCCTCCCTGTGGGTAACATTAGCTGGGTATTAGTTTTCAATGATCCAACACATACAGCATGTTTCGCACAGCTGTCTAACTATTCATTTGTGCCAAAAGACGACGTCAAAAAGATACGCACCCATCCAGACCTCGCCAAACTGGCCGTTGCCGAGACGTTTGATGAGCTGCAGCGACTCCCGCGGGATCTCCCACACGTCTTTGGTTTTGACGGACAGGTCAGTTAGACGAGGCATGCCTTTGTGGCACGGCACGATCAGTCGGCAGCACAACCCTGCAGCCCTAGCTGGATCGAGCATACAGTTTGAATTTTAAATGATATTGAAGTAGTATAAAACCACATACTATTGTAATTTTAAGAGACAGAAAGCAGATCTAGCATGTGAGGTCCTGCTTTTACATCCCCTCATAACTGAAGCAGAGTCTCACCAGAGTAGTGCTGTACTAGCTGCTGGAGTGTCTCAAATTGAGCCCTGGTGGTGATGTAGTAGCCTCCACTGTCCAGCTTGCGAATCTTATAGTGTTTGACATGGTCTCCCTTGATGTCATCCCAGTCCTGGATTGACAGAGAGTAGGCCCCTGGAACATCGACAACACAAGGATAAAGAATGAAACTGACGGATTCAAGTAGATCAAAAGAAGCAAAAACTCAAGACCAAGATATTACAGAACACATTGAGTGCATCATGAATTAATGAGTGTATATAAAGCACATTGTGCAAAGGATTTAGGGCAATAAATATGGAGCAAGTACATACTTAATAATATGATCTTAAACTGAAAAAATTGAATTTTAAGTTGCAATGTTGGTCTGATTTTAGTTTAAGTTTGCCTATAAGTAAATTGCTTTGAATGTCACAGTGCACAATTAAGTGTTTCTAAATATTTATTTCTTCACAAACACTCCTAACTTTAAAAGCATCAACATGTCAGCATGTTAGATGCTGCCCGATCAAAGTACCTTTGGTTGTTTCACTCTCACGGATGAGGAAAGTGCCTCTGGCGTTGCCATTGGACAGCAGTTGCCTCTCTGCGTCCTTCCGGCCTAATTTACCAAAATACCAGCTGCAAGGAAAAAAAGTGTGAATGAAAACATGAAGTGTAATATCTGGTTCAAACATTTTTATCAAATATTCTGTCTTTTATCCTTACTGTATGTGCCACTATGCCACGTTTAACAAAAGGCAGTGAGCTAAGCTCTCAAATATTTATGATACGCTCTCTGCTGATGAAGCTGTGGTGCCTCTGAGGCTTTGTGTGAATATGAACTTGTATAAAAAAAGTTTCACTCACTCCTCAGCTTGGATCGAGTCCACTGGAGCAACGTAATTGCTGGGAATGTAACCAGTTCCACCTGTAGTGAGAGAACGAGCCTCCCACCAGTCTCCCTCACTGAGGAGAGAAGAACAGAGAGAGATGGAGGATGGAGGCAGATTGGATTAAACAGAGAAACAGTTCAACATTTACACATTAGGCAGACATGCACAAATTTGAGGATGAGAGCTGAGTAGAGAGCACATCAAAACAAACATTAAAAGCAGGTGTTTTCTAGTGTGTGTGTGCTCCTACAGTGAATCATCTCTTCACAATCCAACAGAAATCACATTTAGTCTTTTTTGCAGTCAACAAAAATGGCACTGTGTTTTTTAAATGTAATGTTTATAGTCTTTACTAATTAAAAGCAAGAAAAGGGAAGGATTTGAGGAAATATCAGAAATGCTCCTTTTCGTCTCAGCCGGCTGGCGAGGAGTGCCATAGTGACATAAGAGAAAGTAAACAAACTTGAGCTGTACATGTCATGGAAAGTTGTTAGCAGTGGTATTGAGGAGTAAGGCTTGTTCAACAAGCTAAGGTGCAGGACAAGGCATTTGTTCGTGTTTGTAATTTAGATGAGAAGCTATGAAGGTTATGATGCAAACTATCAGAAGGTTAGCATTAAAATATGACAAATATATCAGACTTTACACGTAACATAACCTTTATAAGCCAGATCAGATCTATAACAAAGAAACTGTCTCTGCCTGTAAAAGATTACCATTTCCAAATGTAGCATTTAAACGTTCTCAACAGACGAAAAACAGAAAGGGAAAACACGACCGCCACCCTTAATGCTGTCATGCAGATGTTTTCATACTTACGTGCTATTGAGGATCTGGAACCTCTCCCCCTTCCTGAAGCTGAGGTCATCTTCGGTCCGGGCCTCGTAGTCATAAAGAGCCACAAACAGTGTCACCCCTGCAGAAAAACAAAACAAGGCATGAAGTGGTTAGAGTTAATAGAAGTGAATAGTATGGATGGAGAATTATGTTGGGATTTTCATTGTGGTTTTATTGTTTGGTTTGTTAATCTGTGAAACACATGGGCTGCTTGTTATGTAATGGCAATAAGAATTACTGCCCTCTTCTTCTGCTGCGAGATGTCTTATTATAAAAAAGTTATTAGTCAAACTAATTCACAGATTCACTCAACCAGACATCATCTAATGTTTATTTTTACAAAAATCTCACTGGCAGAGATCCTCATATAAGTAACAAATTTTCTCATGTGGTCAAAAACTAATTTGTTTCATTTTCAAGCTGCACTTATCTATATTTTTTATATTAATGAATCAAATGACTACTACATGTAATATGAAAGGAGTTATTACCCAACTCTAGTTCCCCTCAGCTCAGATATTCAGTGTCTTTCAGCTCATTGTTTCGGTTTTCCGGCCCGCAACTTTAATGTTTTGCTTTAATCTCAACAGTCTCGCAAGTGTTGTTTTTAGCTGCGACTGACAGTTGCTCTGATAAATCCACTATATTCTACCTGTTGAACAACAACTGCAGAGTCTGATATTTCCCTCGGGAGTTGGTGGAGACCAAATCGGAGTTGAAAGGAGAGTGATTATTGGACCATTGGCCAGTTTGCTTGAATTTGCCGGATGTGTAAACTGGCAGCTGGTGAATACGTTTACCAGGTTTATAAGCTAAAAACATGTACATGTGTATGTACAGCATGTTGCACTTTCCCCAAGGGGGCAAAAAGCAATCCAAAAAAATCTATTATTACAAGATTAACATGCAAATAAAACTCTTTTGTTTTGCATACAAAAAACAAATCTGACTTGAAGCCTCATCAGACAGAGCATCCTCTACGAATGGTGAGGCCAATCAGATTTATCTGATGTGATTTGGAACGGCCCCGGAGTCCCTGTGTCTCTTAATAAGCCTGAAACTGTAAAATGATTTAATTTTCTGATTCGATCTGAATCATCACTGGACAGTCAGAGCTACAATGCAGCAATAAAGCCCTGCACATTTCTCTGACAATGCAGTGACCTCCGAAACACACCTTACAATCACCAGAACTGCTCACTGTTGATGTATTCACAAAGGGTTCAAATGAGGTTTTCATCTTGTTTAAGTGTTGAATTATTATTATTTTTTACTCAAGTCTTCTCTTCCAAGTCTCAGATATAAATGTTGCTCAGTGCTGCCCTCCTGGAGTAATTTCTTATTCATACAAGCTAGTGGTGCTGACTCCACAGAGTGTTTATCTGAGCTGCGTAAAAAAAGAAGAATCCCTAAGTAGTTGACATCAAAGAAAGAAGATGCTGTTCATTTATGCATCACACATCATATGTATCTTTAAAATCTTAAGTGAGAGACTGTAAACCCCATTTCTCTGCCACAGAAACACTTTTTGGACTATTCAGCACAATGTCTGATCTTTATGGTCATCAGATGTGCCTCACGGAGTACCAGCAATAATTTAGGTCACTCTGTTTTCCATTAACTTTCAGCCAGTGGTCATACATCTTCTGCAGAAATGTGAATGTACCACAGCACCAAAATATCAGCACACACAAGAGAAGATTCACATATTTACTTAGAATACGGGAGGAATGTGAAATTCCAAGATTGGCAGTATCTAATATGTCTGAAGTGATAACAAGTTACTTGGCAAATACTGTATACTGATCAGTCAACATATTCAGCTGACATTAGCTCTTTTTTACTGAATATTGGATGAGGGCCAGACAGTGAGTGGTCCTTAGAGAAGTACAGCTTTACAACTTAGACTGACATTTTATTTCTCCTTTAATTGCCCTGTTTGTAATTTGACCCCATTTAGTGACATAATTCAGAATTTTCCCCTCACAATGCCACCCTGTCTTAAAGGACCAATGTGCAGCAGGCATCAGTGGCATCTAGCAGTAAACTTGAAGATTGCAACCATTTGAATACAGCTCAGACTTCCAAGCGTGAAGGAGAAACTACAGTGGCCGTGAAATTTGCAAAAAATGCTAAATGCATGAAGCTATAGCCAGTAGCCAGTTTTTCTTGGCCAGGCAGAGTAACGTTCTGGAAGTTATTGCTCTAAGAAATAATCCGGCACATAAACCCCTGTAAAACCGCAATTTAAAGTTCGGGTTTTGTATGGATGAAGCAAATGAGATAAAATGTGCTGTTAGGCAGAGTTTGTCACCTCCAGACAGAACCAGGCTAGATGCTTCTAGTCTTTATGCTAAGCTAAGCTAAGCTAAGCTAACCAGCTGCTGTCTGTCACGCATATAGTGCAAGTAAAACACGGCATAGACAGCAGGATTGATTAAAAGAGTAGGAAACATCTGGTACATTTCATTATACAAACCTGCATTGTAATTGACAGTAAAAAACCTTGAATCCTTGAGTATCTGTTCTGACAGAGAGTGAGGGACAGATAAACGAAAAATGTGTATTTCCCAAAATGTCAAACTATTTCTTTAAAGAGCTACAAAACCACCCAAATAATTGTATTTGTATTAACTGTAAAAGTAAAAGAGTGTGTTATATGTTGGTCTAAAATTTTTCATTGTGCCAATATCACTAAATAAGTATTTTAAGTAAGTGTTTAGCATGAAAAAGTATCACAAAATGTCTCTTTTAAAACAACTACAGCCTTTAAAAACCTGGACTAACGGAATCCTATTGGTTTTTTGAAACAGCTGCCTTGCACTGGAACCATCTTACGTGCACTCTCAGATTAAATTCAAAAGAGCTTCTTCAACCTCACCTGTGCCACCCCGAGACCGAAGCGTCCCAGACTGCGAGGACGTGTGGACTCCTCCGAACACGGTTACCCCCTGTGAGGCACCGCTGTGGAAGTTGTTGTAGTTGGGGATGGTGGTGACCCCGAAGCTGGGGTAGTGCTGCGGTGTAGGGTCGGACCCATAGCGGTACCCCGAGTTGTGTGAGAGGCTGGTCTCCCGGTCATCAGTGAGTTTTGCTGCTTCTTTATCCTTACATTGGACACAGCCCATTCTCTACTTTCTGTGGGTGGAGAGAGGAAGAGACAGAGATGGAATTAGTATGTAGGTAAAATAATAGCTCAAAAGCGGTCTCCATTGGGGAAATTATGATTCAATATTCCATTATTTCAGAGCTTCCTCTGAGAGTTACACAGAGCCTTGTGAAAAATCTTTCAATTAGGCCAAAATTAAACTTGATACTTGAAACTCTTACTAATTATACAGAGGAACATAATGTGACAGAG